>NC_141073.1:35968385-36005885 GCF_041138505.1 Cibotium barometz | reverse complement strand
TGTGTGTGTGTGTGTGTGTATATGTATATGTATATATAGTATAATGAATGCTAGTTTTTTTGTCTTACAATGCATATATTTATATATAAATATATATATAATAAACATATAGAATGTAGAATATTGTGTGTTAGTAGTAATAGAAAAAGAAGATATATACATATATATATATATATATATACACACACACACACACACACACACACACACACACACACACATACATTTATAAAGAAATGTTTTGTTTTTTCAGAAATGTCTTTTGTTTTATGTTAAATAAATTAATAATATATATATATAGAGAGAGAGAGAGAGAGAATAAATTTATTTTTGGTTTTGTTTTAAATAAATATATGTTTTGGGATGTTTTAAATAAAGAAATTTTTACGTGTGACATAGTTAAGGAGATGACTTCTTCTAATAACAACAAAGTCATTCCAAATGACGAAGGTGTCATTCCTAATATTGTATTCTCATACCAACGAGAAGGTCATAGTTTGTGTAAGCGCGGTGGCACGTATGGGTATGTGTTGTGTTGTACTTTCTAATTTCAGCTAATTCCAAAAAATAAATAAAACGTCGTAGTCTATGTGCATTTAAACAGCTTGCAAGGGGATGGTTGTAAGGCGTGCCACAAAGCAACCACTTAAGTGCCTCTTACATTCCAAACAAATGCTGGTAACATTGCAAAGCATTTGAGGTCAAGAGATGTACAAGCACACTGAAGATACGCATGCCGTAAACACAAGATATTTAAACTATCTATGGAGCTAGATCCGTGGAATGAGTTCAGATGGTACAAGGACATTGAGAGAGGACATGGAAATGTCCTCCAAAACTCTCATTGCCAGCAGTGTTGAGATAGGACACTGAGAGAGGACATGGAAATGTCCTCTAGAACTCTCATTGCCAACACTGCTTAAATAGAACATCATGCAAGAGACATGTATGGGTACATGTAGCATCGTATGTGGAGGAGCAATGAAGGCTCAATCGTGTGTAACAAACGGTGTAAGCTACAAGTCAACGCCTTAAAGGAGCAAGCTACCCTATTGCGCACCGAGGTGTCAACTCTTAAAGTGAGTTTAAACACGCTAAACACTATTATGACCAGAATGAGTTGCAAGTTGGATTGTCCTGCAGCGCCTTGCACATGATATGCTATAAAGACTTCTCTATTTTGGCTTTTTGTACGTCTACGTTCTTCATTTATTTCTATTAAGAGAGGATATTGAACACCTGGCTATGTAGAGTTTTGTACTCCCACTCTTCACTCCCTAGGATCTTTTGATCACTTTTTAAGTTTTTGTCATGCTCAGTTGTGGAAACATGAGGCTCACACGTGATATGCCATAAAGACTTCTCTATTTTGGGTGATATGCCATAAAGACTTCTCTATTTTGGGTTTTTGCACTTGGCCCATTATTACGTGAAGTTGTATGATATAATTTCTTAGTTCAATACTACACAAGAGTTTTGTATAACCTTCTCACTTGAGACAAGCATTGAGACAAGCATATATTAAGCTTCTATGTTTTATCAAAATCAATTCCCGGCTATGTACCCATTAGTGTTTTGTATTCCTACTCTTCACTCCCTAGGATCTCTTAATCACTTTTGTAGTTTTTGCCATGCTCAATTGTGAAAACATGAGATAAAAACAACTCTACGTCAAGTTGTGGGAAGCCATTGTTGTTAAGTGGGGCGTGTGTCATTGTTACCATTAGAGGATTCTATTGCATGGCAATGATTCTAGAAGCAAATTATTCAGAAAGAACATGTGCTCTTAAATAGAAGATGGTTGGATTTGGAGTCGAGCAATGTTTCGCATTTAGCACGTGTTGACCGAATAAGACAATTGAATATAATGCGCAAAGCACGATGTAATATTGCTAGACAAAGAAAAATATTTGAAAAAAAATAGCCAACTAGAAATATAGAAGCAAGGGTGAAATTTATTAGCACATCAATTGGTCATTTGAGGGAGCAATATCGAACACAAGAACGTGCTGATGACCAAGAATGCAATGTGCACCAAGATACTTCTAGAGAAAGGAATGTAATAGACACTCCAATTAGAAGTAGAAGGGTTCAATTGGATGCAACCAGGGCTTCTCACCATTCAGTTATAGTATAACGAACTTTAAGTAGCAGGGGTGCGATCATAAGTATAGGGGGGATACCTCTCTATTCTTAGTCAATTTCCATTAAGAGAGGATAGTGCTCAGTCTCCAACTGTTTGCACTAGATATGCACTACGTGCTTCATTGCGCACTTGGTATAATGCAGCAAGTGCATTCTATGCATGTTTTGAAGTCTTACATGACCAAATATGAGGAATAATGCTTCGCTTCACAAAAAGTGCAAGCAATGCATGTGCATGTGCATGTGCATCTCTTCCATCCCATCTCGTTTAAGCAGCAGTGGGAGGTACTTGTGGTGCATGTGGAGGAGCCACATCTGTATCAGATTCTACTTTAGATGTACCTGCAGCACCTACTTGCACTGGTAGTTGTGAAATAGGATGAATTTCACTACCATTGACCACATTCCAAAGGCCTTTAGCAACTAGTATATGCCTCATCATATAGGATCACAATGGGTAGTTAGTCCCATCAAGTTTGTCCTCAGCAGACAACATGTTGAATACATCACTATTGCCAGCCATGACTGTCTACCAAATGCAAAATCTTTCAACACACTGCAAGTACGCAGTATTCACTGAATGTAACCTCGGATGGCTGCCAATTGATTGAATCACCCTGCAAAGTGTATGAAAAATAACACAGAGTAGAGAATAGAGTGTAACTGGCGAAAGTATGATGGTCAATGTTGTTGAAGACACTATAGATATTGATGCACACCAAATCTTTGCTGCTGCATAGCCCAACACCCAAAATCAAGCAAAACCAATCCAAAATGACGCCTCTCTGGAACGTCTACAGAAACCTTGCAGACGTTCTGGAGAGGCGTCATTTTGGATTGGTTTTGATCGATTTTGGATTGGTTCAGATCGATTTTGAGTGTTTGGGCTGTGCAGCGTTTGGTGTGCAGCAGCATATACAATGTCTTCAACAACATCAACCATTATACTTTTGTTAGTAACACTCTATTCTCTACTTTGTGTTATTTTTCATACACTTTGCAGGTGATTCAGTCAGTAGGCAACCATCCGGGGTTGCATTCAGTGAATACTGAGTACTTGAATTGTGTTGAAAGATTTTGCATTTAGTAGACAGTCATGGTTGGCAGTAGTAATGTATTCAACATGTTGTCTGTTGAGGACAAACTTGATGGGACTAACTACCCATTGTGGTCAGTCATGGTTGGCAGTAGTAATGTATTCAACATGTTGTCTGTTGTCTGTTGAGGACAAACTTGATGGGACTAACTACCCATTGTGGTCCTATATGATGAGGCATGTACTGGTTGCTAAAGGCCTTTGGACTGTGGTCAGTGGTAATGAAACTCGTCGTGTTTCACAACTACCAGTGCAACTAGGTGCTGCAGGCACATCTGAAGTAGAATCTGATACATATGTGGCTCCTCCACATGCACCACAAGTACCTCCCACTGCTACTCAAACGAGATGGGATGGAAGGGATGCACAGGCACATGCATTGCTTGCACTTTATGTGAAGCGAAGCATTATTCCTCATATTTGGTCATGTAAGACTTCAAAACAGGCATGGAATGCACTTTCTACATTATACGAGGTGCGCAATGAAGCGCGTGTTGCATATCTAGCGCAAATAGTTGGAGTCTGAGCACATGAATGAGGGAGACTCAATGGATAGCTTCTTGACCAAGATCAAAGATTTTAAGGAGCAGCTCGCTAGTGTGGATGAGATATATCCTGATAGTACATCGGTGTTCACAGTTCTCAATGCATTGCCGAATTCTTATCAGAGTTTTGCTTCTACCCTTAGACTCATTTATGAAGGGAAATCCAAATGCCCTTACATTTGATGAGCTGGTTTCAGTACTCTTGCAAGAAGAGCAGTCTAGGCAAAACAGATCTATTATGCGAGTTGGTGGTGACCAAGCTTTTGTTGCCAGTCAGAAAGGCAAAGGTAAAGCTTCTTCACATGGTGGCTATAAGCCAAAGTCAGAATCCTCAGGTAAGCATGCAGAGAAAGAAGGTGATAAGCCTAAAAAGAAGAGCAAGTGTCACTATTGCAAGAAACCAGGGCACTACATAAATGAGTGCAAGAAAAGGCTAGAGCAAGAGAAAAAGAAAGAATAAGGCATGGTTGTGGGGCTGATGCATCTGCACCAAGTGCAAAGAAGAAGAAATCTGCAAGTTTTGCTTAAGATGATTGGGCATGGACTGTACATTGCAGTTATGACCCTTTTGTTCATGATGTATGCATGTCAATGGCATAATCGGATGCTTGGTACTTTGACAGTGGTGCTAGTAAGCACATTACTTCACAAAAAAATTTGTTCTCATATCTGGAATTTGTTTCAAGTGTAGGAACCATCACATGTGCAAATGGTTCCTCATATCCTGTCAAAGGAGTTAGTAGAGTTGTGCTCACTGCTACAAATGGGGGCACATTTACTCTTTCTAAAGTTTTATATGTTCCAGGAATTAAGAAGAACTTGATGTCAGTTTCAGCCTTAGCCTTGTTAGGCTTGATGGTGAAATTTGTGGATGACAGATGTACAGTAGTTCAGGATAGAAATGATAGTTATTCTATCATTGTCTTCATGTACCTTCTTTCATGGCCTATAAAAGATGGATGTATTTGAGAAGTTGGAGCATGATGCTTGCTCAGTCTCTACGACTCATGCTATGAGCTACACCTATGGAGACATGTACTCGACTTAGTCTTCAAGATGCAGGAGACTCTTTTGATGCTAGTTTGTATCAGTAGGCAGTTGGATCCCTTCTTTATGTGTGCAACACGAGGCCAGATATACAGTATGTGGTCTCACAGTTGAGAAGATTTATGCATAGCCCAGGTACAAAGCATTGGTAGGTTGTTAAGCGAGTTTTTTTCTATTTACAGGGTACTCAGTTTTTTGCTATTTACAGGGTACTCAGTATTTTGGATTATTTTATTAAAAGGGGGGTCAGTCTCACAGCTGCATGCTTTCAGTGATTCAGATTGGGCTAGATGTTATGACACACGAGTGTCCACTAGTGGGTTTTGCTTTCACCTTGGTGATTCATGTATATCATGGCTCAGTAAGAAGCAGCCTACAGTGGCCACTTCCAGCTGCGAAGCTGAGTACAGGGCAGCTTTTATAGCTACAGTTGAGTGTGTGTGGCTTAGGCGTCTTATATGGCTGATTTGGGTGTTGGAAAGTCGTCTAGCACTACGATTTTCACTAATAGCCAGAGTGCATTAGCAGTTGTGAGGAACCCAATGTTTCATGCTCGCACTAAGCACATTGAGGGTGCATTATCACTATGTCAGGGGAGAGGAAAGACTCTTTGTAGTAGAGATCACCTTGGTCTATGTGCCTACACATGACAACATGGCAGATTTATTCACGAAGGCTCTTCCTCATGAAAAGTTCGAAGCTTTTTGTAAAGCTTTGGACTTACTGCCTTTTTAGGATTGATCGGCCATATCTTATACATGTTCACATCATCTGTCCATGGGGGATTTGTAGCATTATATGGTAGTGATGTGTGTGAACACACTTAGGACCGTCAAGGCACTTTTTCCCTCACTAGGAGTTTTTTTTCCCCATGCATATGTACACCCTCTTATTTACTTATTTTGGGCTATGTACTTATCTTTTGTATCTGGCACACATTTGTTCATTCAAATCTAGTGAGTTTGTGTGCTCGTAAGCTTCTCTATCTTGTGTGTGTGCATTGTTGCAACCCTAACCCTAATTCCAACAAACTGGGCATCTTTATTGCTCACTATCCTACAAGGTTCGTTATGCAATTGGAAAATATCCCTCATAAAGACCTTGGCAACATCAAGAGCAACAAAAGCTTTCTTTACCAAAATAAAATGAGCCACTTTGATCAATCTGGCCACCACTACTAGGTTGGAATCATACCCTATATTTACTAAAGGTAACCTTATATAATGAAGTCCATGCTTATACATTCCCACTTCATATGTGGAATGCCCAAGGGATGCAATTTCCTAGCATTTTTACTCTTTTTGCCTTAACTTTCTAGCATATTACGCATTGGCAAACATGATATAATACATCCTTCTTTAGTCTTAGCAAAAATAAGCTCGTCTTAACTACCATAAAAGTTTTTACATAACCCAGATGTCCTAGTATAGGGCCATCATGAGATTAAATCAAGATTCTCTTCTTAAATTCACCTTCTTTGGGAAAACACATACGGTTATTATTGTAATACAGACAGCCATCTTTGATTTTGAACCCTTAAATTTTCGTTAACTCCTGAGATATATTACTTTCCTAGAAAAGCAACACAATATTTGGAGCAAAGAATTCATCTATCCTAATCTTTTCTTTGGGATTGGAAATCATGGTTGCAAGGAAGCTTTTCTACTATGTTCTTCTTTCCTCATCTATACTTTATCTCAAAGTCAAACTCTTGTAGAGTTTGCATTCATCTTCTTTGTTGCATGTTGAGATCATTTTGAGTAAACTCCACTTTAAAGCTCTTATGATCAGCCACTAAAGTGAATCTTTGCCCAAGGAGATAATGCCTCCAAAGCTTTAATGCATGTACTACATGTAACAAAGTAAGGTCTCATGTATAATAAATGGGCCCAAGTCCAATAGACCATGCCCATGGACAATATTAAAATAAATGTGAAATGGGCGGTCAAGTGAAGTAGAACCTCCCATTTCATGGTCCCCTACTTCACAGTGAAGAGTTTGAGGACATGATGTCTAAAATGAGGTCCTAGGCTCACCTACATGCTCCTTGCAATCCTAATTGATGAGTATGACTACAATTGACGATGCCTTAATTCTGTTAAGTAGCAGTTCTAATTCACGGTGTGAAGTAGACCTGCTACTTCACGGTTGTTATGGGCTATCACACCTCCAAGATGGAACTCAATGCATTCACCTTTGGAAGAAGCAATAGAACACAATTGTCGTAGGGCACTTACCAATGCTTTGAGCTTGTGTCCCTTGAGGTCTCCAAGCTCACTTGAGAAGCTCCAATCCTCCTAGCTCCACTTCCACACTGTCACCGTAGAGTCGCTCACACCACCACATAAGGTAATCACTCTCTCTCACTTCTCCACATAAGCATACAAGCATATAAGTATAGAGAAGGCACATGTGCTATAGTATACTTTCTCAATCTCTCTCTCAAGATAAAAGCAAGAACTCTCATAGTACAAAGGGGGATTGTGTCCATTCATTATTAGAAAATGCCTTATATACAATTGGCCCTTATTCACACTTGGGCGCCCAAAACTTACTATCTAAGACCTTGGATGGCCAATATCTCATAATGTACAACTTTTAGAGTGCCTTTGCATGACACTTATTAATGTTCTTAATTGGAGGAGCATATTTGTTAATCCAAAATGGGATTAACATCCCCCCTACCTGATGTAGGTTCTGTCCAGAACTTGTCACCGAGGTCTAAAGACCTGGTCGCCAAACTTGTGGTGGTGACGATAGAAGTTCCAGCGTGATTGAAGCTTTTGAGGGTTCTTCTGAATGCAGAGTGTGATCTCCAGAACTCGGCGTCAACCATATCTTTGAATGTTACATGCATGTTTTTGGGTAGACACCTTAGGCGATGATAATATAACATCATGCCTCTATCACTAGGTCCTTGATTCAGGTCAAATTGTAGCTGATCAGCATCATATCCATCATATCTTTCTTTAGGTTGATCTATGAGAACCACGATCAATTTTAAAAATCAGACGCTGGCGATAATTATCGGGTCCGAAATGCGGCACCGTGCATTTATCTAAGTCAACAATTGCTTCCTTTGTTCTCCTATATCTGGAAAAGTTGCTGGCACAAACAAAGGAATGTTATAGCAGACATGTGAATCCATCTGCTTTGCCTCTTTGAACTCTAATGGTGTCCACATTCTTTTGACTCGCATATACAAAGGGTCCACTCTCTGTGTTGGCGGCGCACACATATACTATTCTGGACCTTCCTCCATGCTAGTTGTAATCCAAAATCTTCCAGTTTGGGGTTGGCATCATCTGTGACGGTTGTATATCCCCCTCATGTATGGACTGGGTTTGCCTTTCTCCACCTGCGGAAGTAGTAATTAATCAATGTGATAATTCTGATTTCAAGTAGATCTGCCATTGCCACCTTTATATGTTGTGCCACATTTGACCATAATGTGCCCTCTCCAGCCAAGGGCAATAACTCTTCTAATTATGGCTTTGGTGTTCGGAGAGGGTATGGTATGTATGGCTGCTTTGTTGGAGTAACATCAGAATAGGCCTCTGGCAGGATCCGTCTCGAGGAGGTTCAAAAGGTGTTATTTACATTAACACTTTGAACATTAACTTTGGTTTGAGTAGAGGATTCCCTGCTCTGATCAAACCCTCATATTCTGTATAGCAGACAGAGACTCAAGAATAGTACTATCGAGTATCTTAGGGTAGAGTGTGACTAACCTCTTGAGTTAGCCGTGGTGGAGATGGACCGGGTGCCAACAACTCCTATGGGCGAGAGTGTTAGTGGGAAAATCTAAGGGTTGAGCAAGAAGTTTAGAAAATATACAGTCAGCCTGAGATTTGTCAATATGTATTTTATCAAAATTATAAAGTACGGTAGTCAGCATGGCTTCTAGATGTTTGTGGATATTCTGATATAGTTTAAGAATTCCAAAAGGATGATATAGTGTAGACTCATAGAGATTTAAATGTTGGTGAGTATTATATACTTATAACCACCCATGGCTTATGATCCATTGGTAACTGGGAGCTACAACCTCGTAATTGGCCGGTGTATCAGGAATATCATCTGGAACAAATAGGTCTAATTTGTCAACACTGTTGTCTAGGATGTCTGAGTTTTGTAACACCTTACACCAACTACGAAGGTTGAGCACAATGGGGTGTAATGGATAGAAGTAAATATCTTTAGGATCAGTCAGTACTAGGTCCCCCTGGAAAATCCCCATGATTATAGTAGGGTTAGCATCACGCTCTGTATTTTGTTTAATAAGTGTTAATTCTCCTAGGCTTAAATCATCTCACAAATTAGTACCATATTGTAGTAAAGAGAGTGTTAGTGTAGACAAAAAGAGAGTCAAAGTTTGTGGAGGGGCCTAAGGAGTTACTGGCAAAACGAACCTATCTCCGAGGCTCACTCAAGGAGTAGTCGCAACTCATTGGTAGGTTCTTGTCTTTGCCTGTATTCTTGGATTGCTAGTTGGCACTCCAATTCCTGTATCTGAGAATCCTTGTTGGTGAGAAGATCTGATATGTTGGTTTCTCTCACCATTCTTGCGGCATGCAATTCTTCAAATCGCCTTGTTTTACTGCCTCCTATGCTCGTTTGGCCATAGCTTCCATTCCTTGAGCCTTTGCAATCTTTTGAAGCCTTTTAGCGGCCAAGGTTTGACTAGCTTGGAGCTATTGGGGGCAATCTGCAGCATTGCCTCTTTGTGTGTGTCCCTCATCTTTTGCATCTCCAAGTTTTTGGTGTTGATGGTCTCATTGAGTGCTCGTACTTTTTCTGCATTTGCTTTATTGCTTTGTTCTCTTTCTTGTTGAAGTTGGAGCACTCGTTGTTCAGCATCCTTAAGGGCTGCGGATATTGTTTTCAGGCTGCCTTGTAGTTCTTCTTTCTTAGCCTAGAAGGTATTCTAGAACTCCTATAGCTGTTAAGCCTGGATGCTTGCTTGTTCCTTGTTGTGTGCCACTTCTCTTTGAATATGTTCCTTTGCATGTTCCAGTTGCACTTTCAATTCTATATTTTCTTTGATTCTTTGTACCAAGGTTTGGC
The DNA here is from genome assembly GCF_041138505.1 of Cibotium barometz. NCBI lineage: Eukaryota > Viridiplantae > Streptophyta > Polypodiopsida > Cyatheales > Cibotiaceae > Cibotium > Cibotium barometz. The sequence goes on along the minus strand of NC_141073.1, from coordinate 35,995,985 downwards.
TGAGAACAAGGTTTGGCTGAGAACAAGGTGAATTTCGTAGAGGGGAAAGATTTTTGAAAATCAATTGTGCCGAACTTAGAGGTGGGGTTTGTTGATGTGTCTCTGTTGCCATCCCCTCTAGAGGTGCTGATAAGCTGAAACTTGTTGCTTCCCAATGCCCCAGTACTTCTTGGTGGTAAGATGCTATTTCGTGGGCTAGCTCGGCCTCTATTCTCTGTGTTTCCTCTACAACATCAGGCATTATTCCCCTCATTTTCCTTTTAGTTTTCTTCCTTCTACCTTTCTTGAGCTCCTTCATGATTTCCTTTGTGTCTATCAATAAGGCTTGTCCTTCCTGCATTACTTTAGAGGTAAGTGGTGGTGGTGCTATCTATATTGCCAGTTGCATCTGTTCTTCCGGTTCTGGATCTGGAAGAGGCCGTTGTGCTATATGATTCAACACCTTCGTCATCAAGTAAGGATTGCATACCTTTGACTTGTGTGCCTTTAGATAATTCTCCATTTCTCTATGGATATAATATGCCCATTCATCTTCTCTTTCTTCATGTACTTTGGCTATCCTGTTAAGGGGAACCTTGTTGTACTTGCCCACCACTGGCTTTACTTGCATTATGAGTGACATTGCTATGCAGGCCTTTTATGTCACCTCATCTTTGATGTTGTCATACTCAGTCCCATTGGAGTTGTAAGAACTTTTCTTCAACATGGCGTCCCAGGGGCATCTTTTCGTAATTATGAGAGTGTATCTTAAGAGATGGTGGTAGCTGTAGGGCCTCCTGTATCAAATCTTCTGAGATTTGAACCTATTTCCTGGTTCCATTTGCTTTAGTCATCTTTCCCCTCTTAGTGGCCTTGTCGTATGACTTGAGGTACTCCGCACACAATTCTGTATCGATGGTTCGGGGGAGACATTCTTCCATCCTCCCTAGGCCAACTTTCTCTAGTTTGTCCTTGACTTCTGCATCCTCCAAGATCTGCAAGCACTTAGGGCTGTGGTACTGCAGAGATATCTTTCCATAAGCAGTTTGGACTTCCTTGCTTAGGATGGAGCCATGGAACACCTGTGCGTACTAACCCAAATAGCTCAATTTCGGGCCCCTTGTGGGTCTTTTCTTTCTGCTAAACAGGTGATCCATTTGCACTTGGTTGTGTCACTGCCAGAGTTTCCTCGGCTTCTAGGTTAGAGGTGGCTGAGGTCGACATCTGTAAGAATGAGAAGGTTAGTCTGATGAGACTGGCGAGAGCATGTGACATGCCTCATTGTTTTCTCTTCCTCTTTTTTTTTGGAAAGTGTGTAGGGTTATATTTGTTGATGAGAAGCGTGTTAGTGGTGTGAGCAAATAAGAAGATATGAATTTCCAGGCAAGAAGGTGCACATCGTGAAAGTGCAAGTTTATGTACCATGAGATGACAGGGTACGAAACCCGTGAGGTGGGTAAAAATTGTGAAAGTGGAGTCGTGAGATGTTTTTCCGTGAGTTAGTCTAAAACCGTGAAAACAGTCTTTCCGTGAGACGGGCTAAAACCATGAAACTGTTTACCATGAAATAGTTTTTCGTAAAAGTGAGGGTTCAATCCTGCGAAACAGTATTTCTGTGAGACAGGCTAAAACTGTGAAACTGTTTAAAATCGTGAAACAGTTTTTCGTGAAAGTGCAGGGTTCAATCCTATGAAACAATATTTTCATGAAATTGCAGGGTGCATATACCCTATTTGAGAGTTAATTGGTGAGTGTAGTTTATGAAGTGTGCAGATCAAAAGACTCGTATGCAGCAATCAATTTTTGTGAAAATTTAGTACCGTGAGAGTGCAAGGTGTTAGTTACCAACGCGATTGCAGGGTTTTGTGAAACAATGAGAATGTAGGATTTTGCAGATATGGAAAGTAATCAAACACACTTATGCAATAATTTCCTATCATGCAATACGATTATGCTCAAGAAGAAAATAACCGAAAAAATGGAAAGAAAACATGAAGGCAAGGTACAAGCTCCCACCTTAACTCGAATATGTCGATTTTGCAGGTAGATGATTAGACAGAAATAGCGTGGAGATGCAAGCTCGGGGATCGCACACACATGATGGAGAATGACAAATCGTAGAATGCATGAAAATGGAAAGAAATTTGATTTTATGGCGTGGCCGTCAGACTGGGCGATTGCTTTAATGAAGTATGCCACGTGGACTCCCATGATTGGTCGAAGAAAAAGTGACCGTTTCACGTGGACTCCCATGATTGGTTGAAGAAAAAGTGACCGTTTCACGGTGGAGAGACTGATCTTGTGTGGGAGGTTGCTGTTGTGGAAGGTCCTCCGGAAGAGGCTGATCCTTTGGTGGAGGCTGACAATGAGGCATAGGCTGATAATCCGAAACAGGCTGCTCCTCTAGAAGGGGCAGAACATTTGGGATATGTTCCTGCTCTGAAAGAGGCTGATCCTCCAAAGGCTGGTTCTGTGATGAATGTTGCTGCTCTCCATGCTCCTCCTCTGGTGGAGGCTGATCCTCAATGAGCTCTTTTCAATTGCGTCTTCCTCCATAGGTTCTTCTACACCAATTGTGGCCTCCTCCATGGGCTCTTCCACTCCAATTGTGGCCTCCTCCATTGGCTCTTCTACTCCAATTGTGGCCTCCCCTTCCATAGTAGCAGGCTCCTCTACAACTGGAGAGCAGGTGTGCCTTTTCCTTTCTCCATTTTGGTTTTCTCTCTTGAACCTTCTACTATAGTGGATTTCTCTTGAACCTTCTACTATAGTGGATTTCTCTCTTGGTGCTCTATGAGCAAACCTAAGAAGTCGGCTTATGGCCAAAGCTCTAAAACTATCCACCCACTCTGCTTTGTAACTATCTTCTCTAAGCTGTTAGCAATACCAAGAGAAATAAAGATTCACTTATATTTCATCTCATATTGAAGTCTGTACACGAGTCATTGTAAGTAAACTAGTCATTGTACACGAGTCATTGTAAGTAAACTAGTTTTTATACTTACCTTCTTTGGTATAGGATCTTGAAAATTGCTATCCAATATGTACTTTGCATATGGAGTATTGTTCTCCACCCACATAAATGTGCATCTTGTTGTTGTGGTGTTTGCACACAGACATAACAAACCTTGAGCTATAGTATTTAATCAAGGGGGAAACAATCATGTTAAAAAGCCAAAAAAGCTCTTATTGGCAAGTTGCACGGGAAAATGGCATCTAGTAGATTGGCATTGGGAGGACAATGGTCCAGGGCATCAAACAGTCTCTTCAAACATCAACAAGAAAGGGAGGGACCTATTGTGAGAAATTATAAAAAGCCATAGGAGATTTCAAAGTAGCTATATTAATAAACACATATAGATCAAGCTCTAAATGAGTTCCTTTCAGGGAGTTGAAACAAAGACATTGTTTCTGGGAAAGGTCAACACAACAACCAAGCTCCAATGGTTGTTGCAAAACAAGAATCATAGATCATTAGAAGTCACAACTAGAAATAATAGAATCTTTAAGATATTATGCCTTATTTACTTACTCTGAGTGATAAGGGAAGAGGATGACAGTGATAATAGAATCTTTAAGATATTATGCCTTATTTACTTATTTACTTACTTTGAGTGATAAGGGAAGAGGATGATAGTGATAATAGAATCTTTAAGATATTATGCCTTATTTACTTATTTACTTACTCTGAGTGATAAGGGAAGAGGATGACAGTGATTAGGTTGAAGTTGCAGTGTGAGAACCACTTGGAGAGGCTCATAGTTGACTCCCTGTGATTTCTTAATGCAGAAGAGAAGCGAGGATCCAATATATGAAATTCATGCTACACTTCTTCTTTTAATCTTACTTTGTACACATGCTGGTAAAATAAGGTCTTGTTAGTGCATGTTATGAAAAATTAAATCCATGTTCTAAGCTAAACAAATAGGGACTCACCAAATAATAGAGAAGATGAGAGTATCTGAGACATCCTCAGTCTTTGTCTTCATGGACAGTATGCACTCTCTTGTCAAGGGAATTTTCCTAATCGAATTAACATCTTCTAATTTGATCACTATCCTTGACCCAAGTTCCATTAGTGTTTGCAAATTCCTTACTTCTACCATGGCAGTCGATTGCATGAAATCATTGGTGGATGCCTGCCTTTGTTTCGTCATAGACTCTTCATAGGCTACCTTACTCCTTGTATCCTTATTGTGTGTGACTTCTTGAATCTTGATACCTGCATCTTGTGGTTTCCTTGCTGGTGGCACCATTAGGATGTCTCTCATCTTGACATCAACCCACTCAGCAGGATGAAATAGCTTGTCATATCTCCATCTTACCCTTTTAAGGGTTACCATGTCTTTGTTCATGATAGTAACCCTGTGAACATGTGAAGCTACAAGCATGCAATCCTAGAAAAGCTCAATCAAGAAGTCCTCAATAGCTTCATGAAGGCAGTATATGGCTGATCTCTGGCATCTCATCCCCAGTGACTAGCTATCACAAATTTCTTTCACTATTTTTTGGAAGGGTGCTTTGGGAATAGCAAAGCCAATAGCCTTCCGTGTCTTCTTGATTTCCCTTAGCACTGTCACATGTTGCTTGAACCTTCTTGTCTTAGCCTGGTGAATAATGTGCATTGACTTCCCTTTCCTTTGGTGGTGGGCAACCCTACCTCTAGCTAAAGAATCTTGTGATGCCCTTCCTATTGCAACCTTGGATGAAGAAGCTTGTGATGGTCTTCTTGTGGCAACCTTGGATGAAGAAGCTTATGATGGCCTTACTGTGGCAACCTTTGCAATAGGAGGCCCTTGACCTTCTTTCCTAGTAGTTTGCTTTGTCCTTGCCATTGATAGAATATGCCTCTTAGGCTCCTGAAAGGAAGATAATAAGGAGAAAGTTTCAGATTATGTTGAAGAAAGCGATATGATGGGTTGGGGGTGACCCAAATGACCAAATCAAGCTCAGAAATGCAAAATGGCCTCCCTAGAAATTCAACCCAATATACAAGACACTTGAAATGCTCCCCTGCAAATACTTCCTTGTTGCCCACCTGGGAGCCCCACACAGGTTCAAAGCAACCCACAACCTTCTTCAACATAGAGCATGAACCAAAAAGTCCCAAAATCCCACAAAACACAAACTGTGCTAAAGAAAACGATTTGGCTATTTGGGAATTCCCCAACAAGCCAAATCACTTTCTTTAGCACAGTTGTTGAATGAAAGTAGTTCTAAAGATGCACCACTTGTGTTCTAAGGCCAAGCATGGAGCCCTCCTAGCTCCATCCAGCAGCCCTTATCCAAGCACACGCAGTGATTCCCTAGCAAGGTGTAGACATACCTGTCTATGTAGGTGTGACCAAGGTGGTTGATGCAGTCTTGCTCCTTGTCGTGTGTTTCTCCTTGTGGTGTGTTGCTGGAGAGCCTTGGCTCAAGGTTGCATGGTGGCAAGTGGTGGAAGGTGGAGTGGGATGCCAAGAAAAGGACCTTGAGGAGGAGTGACATGCATGGTAACATCTTTTGCGAAAGCATGCCGAGCTATTGATGTCATGTCAATGCAAAATCCACCGCGAAAAGCATGCCCCCATGTTTGGCTATTTAAAAATCTAATTGAGCCATTTTTTTCAGGTTGTGTATCCTTTTTGCACTTGCACCTGGACTAGCACACCTCCTCACCTCCTGCTCACCTGCAAACACATAACAACTGCTTGTCAACTCTCTCCATCTCCTATGTACCCACTCCTCCTACAACCCCAGAGTTGCCCTACATCAACACCTCTTCATTCTACCATCAAGGACTACCAGCATCCTTGTGAACTCACTCCTCCTCCTGGGAATCCACATCTTGTACCAAATCTATCCAGCATCTGTACACCAAGCAGGGATTGTATGCATTAGAGCCAGGCTAGAGAAGCACACATGGAATATCAAGGGCCATAGCTAGATTGCCATGGATCCACAAGAAAGAGGTAGGGAATCTTTGACTCGCATTCTTGAGCACAATTCTAAAAAGTGTGCTGGAGAATGTCAACATTGGTGTACCCTTTGAGGAGCATCCATTGAGGAGCATCCAAAACCTGGTAGGTTATGGTTTTTTGTGTGTTAGTTTGCTCTGTATCTTTTTCAAGCATGTGTTCATGGAGGATTCACAATGATGCAAAGAAAAAACAAAAGACTAGATTGAAAGAACATAAAATGATAGCTGAAGGACCCAAGAACAGGAAGTCAATTGCTCTTGGGGGAACCATACTAGGAGAAGGTAAACTCTCTTGAAGCCTGTGCTGTTCTTTTCTCTTTACCAGTTTCCCTCCTTCTTAGAGGATGAGTGCTTTTGTTACAGAGAAGAAGTCATGTGATATGATGCTCTTTGATTTCCTCCATAAGAGCAATGCCCAACAGGACTTCCATATGATATGTTCAACACCACAGAGCTGAATTCCACAGATCTGGTAGATCAACACAAGGATTTTCTGGCTGAAGAAATCAATTTGTTTCATGAGTTGACACGGAAAGGGAGGGTTTGTATTGGAGATAAACCTTTCATCCACCTCAAGGATCTAGTGTCAGGTGAGAGGTACATGAGTCCCATCAATAAGAGGTATGATCTCTTCCCAGAGAGTGTCAAGGCAAGGTGCAACATGCACCCTAGAAAGTGCAAACTTCTGGATGAGAGCCTGTCATTTGCCCTCTACCTCAACTTTCATCATTGTGCAACAACTGAGGATGAGCCACACAGAAGAAGAGGAGGTCCTAGAAGAAGAGGAACTAGTAGTTAAAGTAGATACATGAAATGTTCAAGATCAAGAAGTAGAGGAGGATATCAATTATCACAGGAAATGTTAGAGTTGTGTGGTTCTTCAAGTCATTATCACAGTTTCTTGGTGGACACAAGATCAACCAGTAGAAGGACAAAGTCATTCTTATTGAGAAACTCTCTGCAATCAACATTTTTTGTTATTATCCAGGCAAGCAGTGCTCCAGGGCAGGCTACTACCTTTCCTACGCTGCCTATGCCCTTACACATGGCATTAAAAGCCCTATGCACTTGGATGGTCTAGGAAAGCACCACCTCATCAAATATAGGGAGGTAGCTTCAAACCTAGAGGCCATACAGATTGAAGCAGGGACATCAGATCAAAAACAAGAGACAAAGCAAGATTTTGGCATCATTGAAGGTCCAAAAGTGGAGAAATCTTTGAAAAAAAAGAGATCACCAATCAAAATTACAAGGAGAGTACCCTCTGCTTGATTCTGGGAAGAAATGTAAATGTCAATTACATGTAGTCACTTTGCAAGAGGTACATCAAGTCACTGTGTATGCTTTAAGTGACTTGTACATTGTACTAACAAGTTACTCCTATCTAAACTCTATGTATCCACCTATGGTTTTCAAAAGTTTTTGTCTGCCTCCAATTTGCATGTTTCTCTGCAGCTATTGAGTTGTCAAGAATTTGCCTTCTTCTTTGTTTTTGCACTATATTGAATGCCATTTTAAGTCGTGAGGCTACCAAACTCTTTTTTACATGCAGTCTTTGTAGGATTCCTTGTTGATAGAACCACTAAAAAACTTCTTTCAGACTATTCGCTTTTTGAGCTGCTCCAAAATGCTGTGTATGTCTGAAAAAGGGCATTGTGTGCAGTATATTGTGACTTCTCCATCCCTTGTGTAGACCAGATTGCAGGGCAACCATATTTTTTGACAAAATAGGGCAAGTGGTTTTGTAAATAATATGCTGCATTGATAAAACACGAGGTGTTAGTTTGTAGTGTTAACAGATGATAGTAGTATGCTACTAGGAAAGGTATAAAATATATTACCATGTAGTGTGTTATGTTGCAGTCGGTCCAAGCTTGTTTCATGGATTTCCCAAAAATCTTTAACTCTTCTTCAAATGCCCAATGGCCATCTTTGCTCCATGTTTGCTTGTCACAAATATGAAAAGCTTGTCTAGAGACTCCCATACTTTTGTTTTCACATTCTTGCAAGACCATCAGCCTTATGGTCTTTGGCTGCATTGTGGACCAACTTCCACAGGCCATACTTTACTCTGGAAACATACTTTGATTGTCTTCATGCCTTTCTCTTGCTCTGTGGTTGTGATAAAAACCTCCTAGCTTATGGCTTGATAGGAACTTCTTTACCATTTGTTGACTTCTTAAGATCCTTTGTGATATGAACATCTCCCCCATGCAGACCAATGTCGGACAATACCTTCTCTGGTGCTTGAATTGCTTGCTTCTTTTGTTTTTCTAGACAAAGCTTCCAAGAAAATCCAATATATAGAAACGCTAACTTTTCTATAATCAACATAAGGCATGTAATGTGCATATATGTACATTGCACAGAGGGATATCATTCACAACTTTGAAGTTGGGATCAACCTTGTCTCTATTAGGTGCTCTCCTCTACCATTTAGGGTCCATGACATATGCTGGCTCCTTGAAATATAAGTATGGAGACTTTGAATTTCCTCCTTTGCTTATATGTCACACGCTCAATCTTTTTTTCTTTGACAATTTCATATTCATCCAGCTTTATAACAAACTTTAGACATCTCTGGCACTCCTCAAATGTGATACCATAAAACTCAACCATTCTTCTTTGTACTTGTTGAAGATCAACAAAAATATTATTCCATGGTGTGTACACAGTACTCCCCTTATTTCTTTCATACACTCCTTCAATATGGAAGCACTGACCAATATATTTATCTACTTGCTGATGGAGCAGGCCTCTTAGATTCCATATTTATCTACTTGCTGATGGAGCAGGCCTCTTAGATTCCATACTTCTGTAGGTGTTGGTAATAGCACACGTTTGATTCTTTGATATTTCAATGTTGATGACATAGCCTTGAATATTGAAGTGTAACCTTTCTTGCTTACTCCACTCTCATCAAGTGCTTATTGAATAATATTCACATTGATTTTGTTGTTGTCCACAAATTGTTGCACAACATTATGTTTAACTGTTTTGAACTTCTTCTCCTCAAGCATATTTTTGGCAATGTTGCTTGATAGTAAACCTTTCATTTGTTTTATTGGAAGGATATTAGGATCTACATTCTCTTTGTGAGGCTCTAGAATTTTTCTATAGCAAGGGTGGTTGTAACCTCAATTAGATAATCCTATATTTCCATTGAATTCAAAGTAATGGAGGCATAAAAGATATTACCTTACTTGTCGAACTCTGCTCTTGCACCCTCCACTTCGAGCTTTCAATTCAACAATGTTGCAAATATTCTTCATTTTCAGTTTATCACCCAACATGGTGGTTTTGTTCTTGCTTTCTTCAACTTCTCTTGTGTCTTTCTGTGTTCTTCGATTTTCGTCTGAAGTTGATCTTTCAATTTAGAGCACTCGACAACTTGGTGGGATTTGTTGTCCACCTCTTGTTGGTATAAATACTTATACATATCAGCAACTGTAGACTGAGCTGATATGTATCCAAGTAATCCTTTGTGTCCGTCACCCACAAACTTCAATAGTTGTGTTGGAGCAGAAAATGGAGGAGTGGAGTTCGTGATTGGACATTTCGGATAAATTACTCCATCACACCATAGGTCAATATGGTACAAGCCTTCTGTCCGCATTTTTTTCCTGTGCATGGCCTCTAGTCTTGATCCCTTCCTTCATTTTTGGGCAGGAGCATACTCGTCTAAATCTATGTGGAGATGATAGAGTCTGTTCTTGGTAGCTTCCTCAGTGGCTTGATTATAGGTTGCCATTACTCTGCTATATGTTTGCACAACTTGTTCTGCTATATGTCTTCACCTCTTCATGACCTCTTCATAATCAAACTTTGTGATGGTGGCGACGATAAGACTCTCAAAGTTCAAAAAACAAAGATTTGTCGAAGGAAGTTAAAGTGCATGATTTTGTAGGAGTCTTAAATGCGAAAGTAGTTATTCCCATGTAATAAATGCATAAGAATATCTTTATCCCTTTAGACAATCACTTTTCATAGTTAGTACATGTATTTTATTATTTTCTTTTTGATTCCCTTTCGATTTTGGGCATTTTGAAGATAAGAAAAAAAAACGAAATTTGGAATTTCTTATAGGGTCCCAAAATGAGTTCCGAATTCTCCTAATGTTTGGTTGCTTGCTTCAAGCAACCAAACATTAGGCTTTGCGTAACCTGTACACAAAATCTGGGTGTGTATCACTCTCATAACTTGGTGGTTACATCATGTAAACTTCTTCTTGCAAATCACCATGCAAGAAGGCATTGTTTACATCCATCTGATGTAAAGACCAACCCTTTGCTGCTGCAGCCACCATAACAATGATAGCTCTCACGGTTGCCATTCTTGCAGCCGGGCTGAATGTCTCTTCATAGTCAATGCCATAAGTCTGCGCATAGCCTTTGGCCACCAATCTTGCCTTATACCTACTCATTAAACCATCAGCATTATGCTTGACTTTATACACCCAGTTACATCCAATTGCCTTCTTTTCCTTAGGCAAAGGCACTAACTCCCATGTTGCATTTGTATCAAATGCTACCATCTCCTCATTCATGGCATCTTCCCATTTCTTATTTCCAAGTGCCTGCTCAAAATAAGTGGGCTCCAATTCTTGTATTTCTTTAACTATGTAAGCATAATGATGGGATGTATATCCATCATATCTCAACCTATCAGTAGGGTAATTAACCCTCGTAGACGTGCGTACACTTGGATCACTGCCAAGTGTCCTCAAAATAGTCCCCGTTCTCGAGTGTGTTAATTTTATTGTAAAGTTCAAATCTAAATATAACCCTTGGGATATTGTGAGTAAGATATGTTGGAAGTTCTAGCTCCTCCAGGGTCTCTTCCTCTTGTAAGAGCAATTTCACAATACCGAGTGTTCAAGGTGACTGCTTGCATGGATTCATCAATCAAATACTATGAGTCATATACCCAAGTATTCAAGGGAATCTAGGGTTGCATGGAAGTCAAATTCCACAAATTGACCGATTGTTTGAGTAGTATAGCTGAAGCAACTTGGAACTTCAATGGTTTCTCCATTGGCACCTTTCGCAAAATAATTTCCTTTAGGGATGGTTGTAGGTTGTGTCTATTGTTACAGGTTATGGCTTGCTCGAGGGCTAATCAATGCGCGTTTGTGCTTAACATTATTTCTCATAGGGAAATCTAACCATACCATGATAGAATCCTCAAGCGGAACCATGGAAGTCTTCAATTGATGGTCATGGAAATATGAATTGAGAATATCAAAGATAGCTAATTGTATATCTCTATTTGACCATTTATATGTGGATAGAATGCACTAGACTACTGTAGCTTCATTTCAAAGTTATCTAATAATGCTCTCCAAGAATGTGAAGTAAACTTTGGATCTATCCTAGGTATAGGATAGGGAACTTGTTCTTAACTGTTAGTGTACTAAGCACCTTGTAGTCTATGCAAAGGCATGCTAACAACTTATCCTTCTTCAAGTAAGGTGTTGTACATGCTTGTGATGGTGGATGATTTCTCCTCATTCACTTGGGTTTTCTTTTTGAAGACAAAGGATCAGGCCTTTGAATTTTTTTGTGATTGGAGGACTGAAGTGGAGAAAGAGACCGGGCTTTCAGTTAAGGCTCTAAGGATTGATAGAGGGGGTGAGTTCACATCCTAGGAGTTTCAACAATATTGCAAAGATCAGGGTATTCAGAAATAGCTTACCACCGCATACCATCGCATACGCTCCATCTCAAAATGGAGTTGCAAAGAGGAAGAATATGACTATTATGGAGAGGTTTTCTTTTTGAAGACAAAGGATCAGGCCTTTGAAATTTTTTGTGATTGGAGGACTGAAGTGGAGAAAGAGACCGGGCTTTCAGTTAAGGCTCTAAGGATTGATAGAGGGGGTGAGTTCACATCCTAGGAGTTTCAACAATATTGCAAAGATCAGGGTATTCAGAAATAGCTTACCACCGCATACCATCGCATACGCTCCATCTCAAAATGGAGTTGCAAAGAGGAAGAATATGACTATTATGGAGATGGTTTGTGATATGCTTGAGCACTCCTCTTTACCTCAGTGTTTTTGGGTTGAAGTGGCTTCTACTGCTATTTATATTTAGAACAGGTCTCTTATAACACTTGTGACAAATAAAACTCCATATGAGGCTTTTAAGATTTCCATGGAGTGAAGCACTCTGTTGCTCATTTGTGGGTATTTGGTTTTTTGGAATATGTACATGTACCAAAGGAGCTTCACTCCAAGTTGGATCTAAAGTCTCAATAGATGAACTTTATTAAATACAATTATGTGTCCAAAGTATATCTCCTTTATGATTAGCAGGGCCAACAAAGTTGTCCGGAAAAGTTGTTATGAGCCGTGATGTGGTGTTCGACGAGACTCCTGCATCTTTTGATGGGGGTGGTGAGCTTCCTTTTCCTCCTCCGTCTTCCTCTGCACCCTCTCCTCCTTCTCCTCCCACACTACCAGATTCTACTCTAGTGTGGATCTTGATTTTGATGATGATGATGATTCTACTCCTCCAAAGAGTTCGAGTAGTTGGGTGCTTGGGTGGTTCTCGATTTTGATGATGATGATGATTCTACTCCTCCTCCAAAGAGTTCAAGTAGTCTGGTGCCCGTGTGGATCTCGATTTTGATGATGGTGATGATGATTATGCTCCTCCTCCAAAGAGTTCGAGTAGTTGGGTGCCTGGGTGTTTCTCTTAGGTAGCTTGTGATTTTGGGTTGAGATAGGTTCCTCCTGTTTCTCAACCTAGTACTCTAAGCTATTTTTGGGTGGTTGTCCATGGCACTAAACGGAGAGATATTCATTTGTAAACCGTGGAATCTCAATTCTTCTCCTCTTTGTGCTGGTCCCAGTGTCTTCACCTTCTCAAGGTTGCTTCTCTTGCACTTACTCCTGTAGTACTGATTGCTGGGTTTCAGTGTTTGCATCTTCCAACTTGGTATCTTTCAAGCTGGCTACTAAAAAATCTTCTAATTCTTGTGTTGTGGGTGGATAAGGGACATGTGATAGATCCACCTTGTGTAGAGGAGATATCCCTTTGAACAGTGAAGAAGGAATGGCTCGTGGGGTGTTGAGTGAGCTATCCAAATTTGTAATATCTAAAGAATCAAGGGTGGTTTGTGTCTGAGATTCAACCTACTACCCTTGTTCTTTGTATGTAATAGTTTCTAAAACTGTATCAAGATCCTGGCTTATTGTTAGCATGATTGGTGTATCTTCCTTAGTTTTTCTCTCTTTTTTAGCCTCCTTTTCAATCTCCTTTTGAGTGGTAGGTTTCGGGGGGGGGGGGGGGTTCTAGTGTTGTGCCTTTCTTAACCCTTAAAAAAATGTTATGGCCCACCCAAACCCTCGTCAAAACACATCCAACAAGAGGATTACTTATCAAACCACAACTGTCGTGGGGTTCTTTCCGATCACTGAGATTGTAACCCTTGAGGTCTCCAGGCTCCACCACTCCTTAAGTAGCCATTTTGGTGTAGCCTCCCATGCACATTGTCACACCACCGCATTGCGCTACATGTCCTCGTCCCTCCGCTCACCTCACTTCACTCACACGCACTCACTAGCATGCATTACAGATAGATTAGCAAGAGGATTAGCAACAAGAGCCACACCCAATTGCACAATGGGAGATTTTTTTACATTGTGAGAGATTTTCACTTATATACATGGCCATAAGTGTTTAGACTCACTTAAACTATGGTTGGCTAGGCACTTTAGGCTCATAAGAGGCCTAATTCTAATAAATTGACTACTCTCATAATATATCCATGAAGTACATCACTTGGGACCAATGAAAAAATTAGGGGCAAAAATTAGCCCAAAGGCTAATTTTCAAGGTCTCCCAAAAGTCTTAGGCTATTTTAGACCCAAACAAATCGTGCCTTTTTTAATATATTAGCCCAAGGTAGCATTTTTGGGTAAAATTTAGAAGAAAATTCACCAAATTTACATTAAAAGTGAGTATATATCTTGAAAATTTTCAAACATTCGCCAAAAGTTTCCTACAGACTCTTACCTTTTGCCAACCTATCTCTACTTTGACTAGAGGATATGCTCCTTATTTTTTAACCATGTTTGGGACTTCATCCTAGCTTACTACCACTCATTCTTGAAGTGGGAATCACCATAAGTATCCCGTCGAACCATTACGAGCACCCGTCCAAGTTGTAGATTTGGACACCATTGCTTCATATCTTGAATGTATGACCTTTTGGTATGTCCACCTTAACTCTTTGATGTAAGATAATGGTGGTAGCTCTTGTTAACCCTAAAATGGGTTAACATTCCCTCCTTCTTCCTGATGCCGATCATGCATGTTGAAGACTTTTGTGTCGGGGGAATCGATTGTTAGACATCATCCCCTAGTTGCTGGCTTCCTATTTTGTGTCCTATTTTAGCCTCTAGGGCTGACCATGTTAGTCTGAGGGGCTGGTAACCCCTCACATATATTTTACCCATATTTATTCCCCATTTTATGGTCCTGGGTATTTTCTCAGTCGGTTGCCTTCATGTAGGTGTATATATAGTTGGCATGCCTCCCTCATATTTCATTGCTCGCCTAGCTTGTCTAGCTATAGTCCCTCACATACGAGGTTCTCCCCTCTTGCTCGGGACATGTATTCCTTTTGGTGATGATATTGAGAGCAGGTTCTCACCTGTGTTTCCTCTCCATCTTTCTCTCTCACTCTCTCTTGTTTCAACTTTCCCTTCTTCCGTTGCACATTCTATCATGGTATTAGAGCGTCGGTGATTGTCAGCATTGGATGCTCCCTCCTCTACCTCTTCATTTCTACATTTTTCTACCTATGGACAGATTTGCGTTTTTTGCCTCGAAGCTTGCGTTTCAATTCTTCAAGGGCTGATTCATCCCCACTTCAGTGGGCTGTAGTCCCTCTTCATCAGGGCATCAGTTGTTGGTAGCCTCTAGGCAGCCTGACAGGGGCGTTTTTTTTCAGGACAGCATACATGCCCTTCTGGTGGTGGCACCTTCCAGGGTTCTAGGCGACTTTTTTTTTCAAGTCTAGGCAGCAACATTGCTGTCCCAATAGGCTGCATTTTTTGGCCTATTTGGGCTTGCCCACACCCTGTTCTTGGAGCTCTTTGGGCTCCCCTTTTGCCTGTCCTTTCTAGTTATCTTATGCCATGATTGTACTTGTTCTCTCTGCAAAAGCAGTTCTTGATCTGAGGATTTATCGTTTCCATATTCAACCTATTTTATAGCCCCTTTTACCTCTGCGTTTTTAGATTTGCAGCCATGGTTGCTACGTTTTTCTAAACCAATCTTGTTGGTAGCTCTACCTTCACCTAGGCTTCATCTATTGGACCCGAAGGTACCTTCTCTTCAGTGTTTTTCCTCATAGGAGGTGTGGACACTGGTTGACCTGAATTTTCAGGTTTGTAGCCCTTGTTTGGCTGCGTTTTCTTCTCTAGTGGACACAAATCACTTTTGCAAAGGGGGTTTCTTGTTTGGATTATGGCTTTGGAGGCAGTGGAAGATTTTGAATTTCAGATTATTTCAGTCAGCGTTTTGTTGATTTTGGAGCATCTATACCTGTGTTTCATTCCTGGCCTACACGGTTTCCCAATTTCTACACGTTCCTTGCCTTTTGTTGGCAATGGAGTGCTATTTTTTTGTTGTGGATAGCAGTGTTTTGGCTGCATTTTGCTTCCCATAGGAGTTTTCTACACTCAGAGGAGGCCTATCTCCAGCTACTTCACTTGAGGATCAGTGTCGAGAGCTATTTTGTATCTGTTGAGACTTTCTTCTATGACAAGAGTTTACAAATTTTGGAGGAGAGCAGTGATCTTTTTAGAGATCCTAAGCAGAGTTTATTTTTTATGAGATTGTGTTCTTTGCGGTGTTTGCAGAACAAGGAGGGTGTTTTGCCCTTTGCGATGTGATCCTTTCACATGGATCATCTATTTGTTGGGCTGATTCTTGGGATCCAGCCTATCTGTGATGCTTTTGAGGACTTTGTTACCACTGCAGTTTATATTCCTGCTTCCCTTCCTCATTTATGAGGAGTCTATTTCTGCATCTCTTTGTGATGCTTCTCTGAGGATACCCCTCTTTGTAGGTTTGTTTTGAAGGATGGTTTTTTGGACCAGTGGGATGATTTGGATCTGTGGTGGTTGCTAACCGCGCCTGGGGCATAGTGGTACTTCTAGAGTTTTTTTAGATTTAAATCAGAATCAGGTTGGGCTTATATCAGTCTGAGGATATCTTTTTTCAGAGGGGGGGGATGTGGAGTCCTTTCATCTTGCGATGCCCACCTCAGTGGCGTGTACTTATGTACAGCATTGGGCAACTCATGTTATGGAGTTTGAGCAGATGGACCCCATCTTTTCTACAGAGTCTTTACATCTTGCGATGCCGACCTTTAGAGGGTGCTTTTATACAGCATTTGGCTACTCTTGGTATAGAGTTGGAGCAGATTGACTCTATTTCTTTTGAGGGTTCCAGTGAGGAGCAGTTTGCTTCTCCCAGGATTGATTATATACAAGATCTGATCTTGGTTGGTCATGAGGTTTTTCATACCTTCTCCATGCTAGATACACGACATTCGACTTCAAGGAGTGTTTTTACACTTGGGTTTGGAATCATTATTTGGAGCAGCACGTTTTGCAGCCTACATGGTTGTTTTCTTCCAGAGGAATGGTGTACCTGGCAGCTTGTTCTATTACTTTTGTAGCTGAAATTTTATATACTCTCGTGTTGTGTAAACTATAGATTCTTAAAAGAATTCATGGAATATTTATACTCCTAGGTTTTTAATGTTATGAATTCTTTTAGATGGGTTTAGATTGGGATGCCTTTCTAAATCTAGGCGATCATAGCTTACTTTATGTGTACATGGTGAATCCACACATGCATGGAAAGTATTGGTTGTATCGTCTTGTTGATATTAAATTTTATATGGATGTTTATTTCCATCAATTAATTTATTAAGTGATTGGCTAGTTGATGCAAGTGCAGATCATTGGACCGGATAATAGAGGCAATCTGGTGTGACGATCAAGAAATATACTTTGAGAGGATAAATTTTGAATATCAACAAATAATATTTGATTTTATGAATGACAAACTTCATTAATTTATTTGGATGCTATTCATATTTATTGGCAATGTATATATGTTAATTGGGACATGTGAAAGCTCCCTAGTGCATATTTTAATTTCCAAGATGTGCACTTTTGTAAGGTTCAAGGCTCACATCTATTTTTAAAAGGAAGGCTAGCTTACACGCTCAAGAAAGCTATTCTTGAAGAAAGCCACTTTTGAAGAATACTATTCTTGAGGAAGTCATCATTTTTGTAAAAGTATACTATTTTTGATCCCCAAAGGCTACACATGAAATATATTTAAGTAAACCAAGAGGAGGTGTGGCTCACTCTTGTGTGGGGACAAATTGGACCCAATCTTCACTATTGAGAATATTTTTAGTTATATTTTTTTCAATATTTTATTTATTGCAATCATTTTTATGGGTTCAAATCAACCTCCCACAAGAGTGGTGTGGTATCAGAGGCATTTACAATTGATTGAAGCCGTGAAGAGCTAGCCATTTGATTACAATTGATTGAAGTCGTGAAGAGCTAGCCATTTAATTACAATTGATTGAAGCTGTGAAGAGCTAGCCATTTAATTACAATTGATTGTTGAAGCTGTGAAGAGCTAGCGGATAAAGAGGTGGAAAAGCTTGGCCTAAGGTTAAAAATTGGAAACCTTATATATATTCCCTCCTTCTATGTTGCACACTACCGCCTGCTCTCTCCTTCTTGTGCTTACCCTCATCATCATTTTTTTTTCCATTTTTCTCTCTCTTTGTCTCTGCTATGCGCTGCCGTCAACTCCCATCCCTTTGTGCGCTGCACCGTTTCCTTTTTCTCCACCCTCTTCCTTAAAGCTAAGGTAAGTTTAGCTTTTATATATATAAATATATATAGTTAATTTAAATTCTTGTTTTATGCTAAGCAAAAACTAAAGGGGATATATATAACCTACTAGCAAAAAATTAAGTGATATACACACACACACACACACACACACACACACACACACACACACACACACACACACACACACACATACATAGCTTCTTCTTAATTGAACATCAAGGTTTAAAGTCAAGAGAAAAATTTTGAATGATTATGGAGAATTCTTTCTTTTTAAAACTTTCAATATATAGTAACATATCATCTCAACAACATTCTCAAAAAAAAAACTTACACATAAGATCAAGGTAATATTATTTCAATTTGTTTCCACAACTAATATGTTTTGAATGGCAAGAAGCTCATTCCATTTTTTTACTCCAAAGTGATAGAACTTGAATGCTCAAAAACTAGAAAAGTGCTATCCAGCGAGAGCTCATTCCAAAATATACTGAGTTCTCTGCTCCTTATATTGTAACCACAAAATACACTCAAAGCTTTCATAGTAAAACCAAGTCACAACCAATCAAAACAGGCCCATAAAACTACGATGCGCGAGCTGCTCAATGCGGGAAGGGAGAGATGGAGGTAGGCGATGGTGGTGAAGGTGGACAAGATGGAGGTCAGCAGAAGTGATGCAAGTGGGATCAAGGGCAAGAGAGGTGGAGGGTCTAGCAAAGGAGGTGGTCATAGAAGATGAGAACTTCAAGCATTGTGATGTGCCACGATGATAGCCATGGCTATGGTTTGTGAGTTTGCTAATTGAATGCCTTTGCTATAAAGTGTGTGTGTATATATACACACACACACACACACACACACACACACACACACACACACACATATACATAGCTTCTTCTTAATTGAACATCAAGGTTTAAAGTCAAGAGAAAAATTTTGAATGATTATGGAGAATTCTTTCTTTTTGAAACTTTCAATATATAGTAACATATCATCTCAACAATACCGCTTTCGACAAATCGAACACGTTCTCAAAAAAAAAAACTTACACATAAGATCAAGGTAATATTATTTCAATTTGTTTCCACAACTAATATGTTTTGAGTGGCAAGAAGCTCATTCCAATTTTTTACTCCAAAAAGGCTATGGTTTGTGAGTTTGCTAGTTGAATGCCTTTGCTATAAAGTGTTATGGTCGGAAAGCCTAGTCCCATAAGCATCATGTCATCAGAGTTTGTATGTTGATCCTTTTTTATGTTGTTGTTTGAAAGCTTACATCTATTTGGTTTTTGTGTTTCGAGGATTGTGAAGTTGTATGTTAAATGGTTTTAGCGAGTTGAAAGGGTAATCAACCTACAATAGTTGAGATGTTGAAAGAGAACAAACACTCTAAACATGGCATTTTGTCATGTTTAAGAGGAAATCATTAAAGTTAGGCTCTGGATTGGTTCCTTTTGACATGTGGTTCTGTTAAATTGAACCTTCTCCTGTGAGTGAGCCCATGTTGTTGATGTAGCAATGCAATATAAGAAACATTTTATTTGTGGGAGGGGAGCTTTACCCCTTCCTACAATGTGTTGAAACCCCTCTCTCCTTTCCTCTCTCTCTCTCTCTCTTCCTTTGTGTGTTCTCAATTTTTCTTTGGGGCTGATTCCACATGATGGATCTAGCCATGTAAAATAAAAAAAAATTTCTCTTGTAGGAGGAGTGTTTTACCTCTTTCACCCTCCTTCTTCCAGCTCGTACTTCTCTGTATCACTATCTCTCTCTCTCCCTTTGTGTGTGTGTGCGCACTTTCACCCTCCTTATCCCACCTCCTACTTCTCTCTCTCTCTCTCTCTCTCTCTCTCTCTCTCTCTCTCTCTCTCTCTCTCTCTCTCTCTCTCTCTCTCTCCTTTCTTTATGTGTGTGTGTGTGCGAATTATTCCTTGGGGTTTTCAACAAAGCATGTCGTTATTCTAAAATAGATACATACATGCATGCATACTTAGAGACACACATATATTCACACTTATACGTAGAGAATTATTTATAAGGAAGCATAAAATTCATTCCAAGCATTAAATTGTGAGTGATCTAGTACTTGGATTAAGACTATGTTATTGTCTCCACTTTTTATTTTTGAAACTACTCTATTGAAAATGGGAAAAGGGCACATTTCCCTATGATTATAGAATTAAGAAGAGAACAGTGCCACCTCGCCATGCATTGTACATCGTCTTTTTTTCTCTCTCTCACACACACACATGCGCACATTGTTTGAAAAAGTGGAGACAATGAGAAGAACACAAAGTCCTAATCCTAGTATTAGATAACTTACACTATACATGCTCATAATGAATTTGCTTCCTTATTATGAATAATCCATCAATCACTAAAAAAATGGATGCATTCTCGTAATTGTCTCGTAGTTTCTATAAAAGGTTTCTATAAGGCTACATGTTCCTTTCATGTTAGTGTTACATGAGAGCCTGGTCTTTTGTCGTGTGTGTGTGTGTGTGTGTAAGAGAGAGAGATTGATTTCATTTGTGTGGGTGTGTGTGAGGGTGTGTGTGTGTAAAAAAAAGAGTAATCCCCATCGCTTGTGTATTCTAAAAGTGTTATTTTTATTCTATGCATAGAAAAATGCATATTGAAAATATTTTTATAATAAAAGTGTTATTTTCATTAGAATTAATTTCTATGCATAGAAGGATGAATATTGGGAATATTTTGATTCTAAAAGTGTTACTTTCATCAAAATTGATTTTTATGCATAAATAGATGCATAAAGAAATTTATTTTTATTTCAAAAGAGTTATTCTCATCAATTTTGAGCTTGCTCGAGGGCTAATCAATGCGCGTTTGCGCTTAACCTTATTTCCCATAGGGAAATCTAACCATACCATGATAGAATCCTCAAGCGGAACCATGGAAGTTCTAGTGTCTGGTTCAACTTCAGTACCTATTTCGGTTTCATATTCCCATTCAATTTCATCATTTTCTTGACTCTTAGCTTTTTCAAGAGTACCCAATGTGTATAATTACACTTTGGGTCCACTGACCACTTTAACTGAGGTCTGTTTGGAAACTTGTGGAGACTTATTATAGTCTCCTTGTGTGAAGCCCTTTAGATCTTGTTACAACTATTGTTAGCCTTTAAAGGTACAAGGGTTGAAGCTATGTTAGCTTTACTACGAGAGAAGAGCACTCCTCCAAATGTGGATTTTAGAGATTGCTTTAATTTTGTGAGGGATTCATCGAACTCCTCACATGCTTTTTCAACTGCATCATTCGTACATTCTCCCTCTCTGATGACTCCTCTTGGCTTGATGAGTTGATTTATGTAGAGAGTGCGTCTTCCTCTTAAAAAGGAAAGAAATACTCCTTTGTTTTTTGTGCTTTGGTTGCTTTTTTAGGTTTGACATTATGAGGCTTTATCACAACCGGTGATCTTGTTTGACACTCAACAATGCTAAGCATGCTCTCCTAAGTATGCTTTTTGCATTCCTCATGTCATGTGAACATGATTTTAAATTTGGGTTAGTTGGGGAGCGGACATGATTTTAAATTTGGGTTAGTTGGGGGGGGCGGTTCTAGTTTCTTGATTGGACTATGAGGTGCACTATGTGATGAGTTGGTACTTGTTTCGTCCTCACTAAGTGACGCACTAGAACTTATAACATCTTTTGACTTTCCTTGGATCGTCAGGTTTTCCTTATGTTTTCCCATTTGACGAGAAAACTTTGTTTTGTGCTTTTGTGTCATATATTGCACATGTTGGTTTTGTGGTTTCAGGGATAGCCTTTGAGGTGGATGCATCCGCATAATGTGTAGCTTTTGGCTCTTTTGGGGCTAGGTCTGCCATAGGCTCCTTTCCCTTGTCCTTTGTTTTCACCTTAATCTCAACAGTTTGTTTGCCTTTGTTTTTCTTTTGTTTAGAAGTTTTTGTATCCTCTTTTCGTTTCTGTTTTAAAACATGCTCTTTTACCCAATTTGAAGTGTGTTCTTTTACATTCTTTTTGGCTGTTTCTCGTGCCTTGGATTGCAACGTGTAAGCACATTCAAGGGTACTATGGACAAATGCCCATTTGACACACTTAAGATATTAAGAGATGTACTTTGCAAGACAAGTTGCATTAAAGCAACTCATCTTGGGTAGTTTTGAAATATGTAATCGATTCCACATCATTCACACATTGGTAGTGATTGTGGCATTGAAGTATTCCAAATTGTGTAGTTTGCCACTTTGTGTAGTCCATGATAATAGAAACATTAAAGTGTTTGCTTAATTTCTTCCTAAGCCGTTTCTACCCTTTGGACTATTTTTGTTTGAGGCAAGGAAGTTTGAATCATTGTAAGTGAATGAGGACATTACAATGTGTCATGACCCAAAGCTTTGCAATGTTTGCAGTATTGAAAGACAGGCTTAGGGTACGCACATTGGGGATTGGAGTGGAAGTGGTGGCAATGAACACAAGGCATTAGGTCCACCACTCTGAGAGGCTTATAGATGTTTGGTCTCGAGGAAGCTTATCCTCTCTTTGATGTTCTAGTTTAAAGCTTTTAAGCAAGGCTATGTAGAATTCAATGAATGACAATTCCAAAATCAAATTTTCTTTAGCTATTGCTTCTCTTAGTTTAGATGAAGAACATCTCATATCCTGATCATCTTCCATCATGTTGTCATCTAAACATATAGCTTCTTTACAACATTGATCGACTGATTTCGGATTAGACACAATAATTAAGTTGTGTAAGCTGTTTCTCTTCAGGCGCCCATCATGAAACAACTCTTCAATTGAACGTCGTTTAGTTTTTCCCATGGCTCACATCGCGAGTCCAAGATTTTTATCCAAAGGATAAAATCTCTAATGGTTTCATTTTGTTTTCACTCAATCAAATAGAGTTCTCTTTATGTACTCCATTGATAACCTTGTCTTGAAAACCCATGGATAAAGGTTATTTTTAAGGTTCTAAAGTTTGCCTTAATCATAGGCATCGATGTGATGAACCATCTATTACCTTTTCCCACTAAGCAAAGGTTCAACGCATGTACCTTGGTGGGGTAATTCGGATTTCTAAAGGCTTCACATCTCTGTTAAAACATTTGCATGAATTGAGTAGGATCGGTCGTTTCTTTCATAATTGCCCATTATTTTGAAAAACTCAACGACCACATTTTTGGGATGAGTCACTAAGACCGTGTGTGGGTGCTCTTGTGGGTAGGACCTCATTTAGTCCTTGAGCGACCCCCATTCCTAGATTAGCCAGTATGTCCAAGGTTTGGGAATCTAGGGGTTGAAAAGGGTTGGTACCCAGCACTTATAAAGGTTTAGAAGTTGTGGTAGTGCTAGGTGAGGGACCAAATCCTGGAGGGATTGATGTGATAGGGGGTACAAAAATGATGACAAGCTTGTTATCAGGATGGCCGATGGTATTGGGAGGTGCATGTGGGGCATGGATCTCAATGGCTCAAAGATTTCAACCATTGGTAATGTTGACCTATGTAATCCCTCTAACATTGCCATATCTTGATATTTCCAGTTGATCCTTACTCAGTAAGCACACGTGTATTTTTTTCATGTTTTTAGGTTTTCGTCGTGCAAGCTGTTTTCTCTGGGTTGAGCGAGGGTCCATTTACCTTAATTGGCTTAGGTGCTAAGCGCACGTGAACGATCTCAGATATTTTTATAAAAAAAGTGCATGCCGCTGGTGTCCTAGATGGAAGACAAGGTCTCAAAAGTGCATGTGAACGCCCTTAGGATGAACTTTTACAAAAAAGGTGCATGCTAATAGCATCCCAAATGGAAGAGGAGATCTCAAAACCCATTTTTCCATCACTGTCTCAAGAAGAAATTTCTTTTCAGAAGGATTTTTCCATTTTCGAATGTATTCCAAAAGGGATTTGGAAAAAAGGTGTATAAGAGAGTTGTAGTATTTTAGGGGATGTTGAAATTACAATAGACTACTTATCGTCTTTGAATGGACTGAGGAATGTTAAAATGCATATGATAAGGTGAAGAAAGCACTAGCTAGGGCACCAGTTCTCAAACCACCAAATTGGGATCTTGTATTCCATGTGCACATCGATGCATCGAACTTTGCTATAGGATGCGTACTGGCACAACCTGGGGAATTCAAATTGGACTACCCGGTTTGCTTTGCCAATCTTCAGGTTGAATGATGTAGAGATAAAGTACACCACGACTAAGTGTGAAGGGTTGGCCATGGTTTATGCTGTAAAGAAATACTGACATTACTTGTTGGCCAAAAAGTTTGTATTCTTTGTTGATCACCGAGCCTTATTATATCTAGTGAATAAGCCTTGCACCACGGAGAGAATCACATGCTGGTTGCTTTTACTCCTGGAATTCAACTTTATAGTCACGGTAAGAAAAGGAACACAACATGTTTTGGCAGACCATATGTCTAGAATTCCAAATGGAGAACCTACAACAACTGGCATTAATGGTGGATGATCTCCTCCTAGATGCATGTCTTTTCAAAATTGATATGGTGCCTGAGTGAAGTGAGGAAATATCAGAATACCTAGCTCAAGGGTTCCCACAAGATCAACCTTTGAACAAAGATAAGATGTGTTAGCTTATTAAGCTAGCTGCGCCATATCAATTGATTATAGGAGAACTATATAAGCTGGGCAAAGACGATATCCTCAGGAGATCTGTGCGAGAAGATGAGTTTGTCATGATTTTAGAAGAAGCACACTCGGTAATAGCTAGAGGACATTTTGCGAGAGAAGTTACAGCCACACAAAGTGCTTTAAGCAAGCATGTGGTGGCCTACATTATTTGGAGATGCCATAGAATTTGTGAAAAGATGTGAGGAATGTCAGCAGTTTGCTATTCTGCAAAAAAAAGACAAAATGCCACTTACCCCTGTGATTGTGAGACAACCCTTTGAGATGGGGTATTGATTTTGTTGGACCTATTAGTCCAGCAGTGTATCCGTCAACCCTTTGAGAAATGGGGTATTGATTTTGTTGGATCTATAGGGTTTTAACATTATGTGATCATGGCCAAGGATTATTTAACTAAGTGGGTAGAGGCGAGAGCCTCTAAAAGAGCTTATGCTCGCAAGTTCTTATATGAACAGATAATTTCTAGATTTGGCTGCCCATTGGAATTAGTGATGAGGTGATTGAACAATTACCTTCAAGATTCCTTGTAGTCCATCGCAAATCATCACCCTATTACCCACTAGAAAATGGCTAAGTAGAGAGCACAAACAAGATTTTGTGTGCTATCTTGACTAAAACTCTAGAAGCAAGTCGCACGGATTGGGAGCACAAGCTGACTATAGCACTATGGCCCTATCGTACATCATATAAGGTAGTGATGAGATACACTCCCTTTTGTCTAGCTTATGGCATTGATGCGGTAATGCCTATGGAATTTTTAGTTCCAAGCCTATGAATTGCAGTACAAGAAAGGCTCACAAAAAATGCGTTAGTTGAGAGGTTGGTTGACTTGGAGAAAATCAATGAAACCTGGCTGATTGCATCGCATGAGCTTATGGCCGAAAAACTATGGAGAAAACACTAGTTTGACCATAACTTGAAATACAAAGAACTGGAAACAAGGGACCTCATCCTCATGTATGGTGTGGAAAGCACCAAGAAAAAGCAGCTAAAAAATACAGAAGGTTAGGGCCTTTTAGAGTGTCCGAAATCACCCCTCAAGGGTCAATTCAGATTGAAATCATAGATGGGGGGAAAATGGAGGGATATATCAACGGAAGCAAACTCAAGAAATATTATAGACCCCCGACCCAGGAAATGCTCACACAAGAGTATCTTCTAAAACAAAAAAAAGAGCTAGTCAAGGAAAAGATAAAACAAGCTCAAGAAGAAACCAAGGTGAGGGAAGCCAAAGCAAAACAAAGACTCCAAGGGAGAATGCCTATGAGACATGGGTAGCTTTAAACAAACTCCCTAGAGGCAAAAGAAGGTTAGGGCCTTTTAGAGTGTCCAAAATCACCCCTCAAGGGTCAATTCAGATTGAAATCATAGATGGGGGGAAAATGGAGGGATATATCAATGGAAGCAAACTCAAGAAATATTATAGACCCCCCGACCCAGGAAATGCTCACACAAGAGTATCTTTTAAAACAAAAAAAAGAGCTAGTCAAGGAAAAGATAAAACAAGCTCAAGAAGAAACCAAGGTGAGGGAAGCCAAAGCAAAACAAAGACTCCAAGGGAGAATGCCTATGAGACATGGGTAGCTTTAAACAAACTCCCTAGAGGCAACTAATGCACAAGTTCGCAGTGTGCATCCATCTGTTACACAAACAATAGGATTTTTGAATATAAACATCTCAATTAGAAATACTCCCTTGGTCAGGAAGGTATTTGTTATGCCTATTAGGAACCATGGAAGAGGAGATACTTCTTGGACTATCTTGGATTTGCACCAGCAACAACTGTCACATCCAATGGGAAAAATGGGAAGTACAACTTAACATTTTCTAAGAGCCCAATGGGTCTTGAAGATATTCCATCAGCCATTTAACGATTAAATCTGCTTTTTTTTAATTCTAGAATATCACACTAGCACATCCACAATTTGAATTTTTGAGCTCATAAGGTTATATTTCTTCCACTCATAAGTGCTTGGGAGACTCAACACTATCAAGAAGATAAGGTATATGTACTTGGTTCCATCACATTTTTCTTTATTTCTCAACATTACAATTTCTTCCAAATCTATAAACTTTTTCTAATCCTTGATTATCTAACTATTAACATCATTATTATTAAGTGTTTAAATCTACCACCAGTGGGGAGTTGCTCCTTCATGCCATATCAATATTTTGCATTTGTCCCTTGATTTAGCCTTCCTATCATCCACTCCAAATCACCTAGTTTTTTGCACATACATTTGAGAGTGTTCCAAGGTATTGTGGTCTATTCAACATCCTCAAAAAGATTAGAAGTGTGGCTTACAAACTCAAATTTCTGAAGATCTCTCAAGTACATCTAGTTTTCCATGTTAGTAGACTACGTAGAAATGTGGATCAATAGGATAATGCAGTTAGCCTTGAGGTTTTGGTTGACTTCATATTGCTGCCATCACTTCCACATGAACTAGAAAAGATTTTTAAGCTTAGAAATTGGAACAGTGTACCAAGAATCACTTGCTAAGTGGAAGGATAGAACAAAGGAGGTTGTAACTTGGAAACATTTGAGTATGCTAGCCAAAAGCTTTCCTTAGTTTGTTTTCCTTTTCTTTCACAGATGAAAACTCTCCTTAAGGGGGTAGTAATGTCACGTAGCATGTAATACGCTTATGGCTCAACCAGTAGAGTGGAGTCCGAGCATCAGAGTATGATTGGTGTGAGCGAGTGGGGTTCAAGGGTGAGATGCCTAGAAATCGAGCGCCAGAACTACCGTAGAGCGGGATGGCCAGGTGATTGGGTGTGGCCAGATGGCCAACCAATGTGTATGGGCAAGCCTACATATGACTAGGTGGGGTGTGACACACACCTTATCTCTCTAGTTGGGTGGTAACAAGAATGAACACTTCATCTTCTTCCCCTCCTTCTAGCTGCAGCAAGGAATAGGGCTATGAAAAGCTTGAGTGTGAGCAAGTGTGACAATGACATTTTATAATCCATAGAAAAGGCATCCCAACATTTTTGTAAAGTCGTAAGGCAATGAATGTAGCCTACATGTGCTTAAATGATCAATGGATAACTTAATCATCTCCAAATCTAGAGCTTTAGTCAATTATAAGGTGGCCAAGGGCTATTTTTAAGT
>NC_141073.1:35430885-35963385 GCF_041138505.1 Cibotium barometz | reverse complement strand
AGATTGACCTAAAATTAGAAGAGGCCGAGTGACAATTGAGGTTGTTGATTTTTAGGAAATAAGAACTTGATACCCAAAAAACTGCTTACACAGAATAGAGAGAACTGGACAGTTTGTCTCTGTTTGAGAATCAAAAGGATTTAAAGGGGAGTCTTCCAAGGACACCACAAGACATATTGCCCAACTAATTTCCAAAGGGATGCCTCCACTAGAACCCATAAGTGAGGACCCTAAGGAAGGAAGGGAGTTATGAGCTAGAGAGGAGGCAGTTGATCCTCGAGGAACGTCAAGAGACTCATCTCTATTCTCAAGTGGAGATAGCCCAGTGAGATGAGAGAGAAATGCCTGAACCTAACCGTAGACCAGAAATGTATAGAAGAATGCATACAGGAAGAGGACGCAGTCTAGGTAGGGGGGGAGTAGCTCCACTCTTGCCAGTCTTAGTGATTCAGCAGTAAAATTAGCTGCTTAACAAGAATGGACTTAGCTCCATCATATTGCAAAGCTAATGCAAAAATTCATAGGGGATGGTGACCCAATTCATTATATATAGATCGTTAATCAACTTGTGAGACGTGTGGCCCAGTGACAAATGTGACCATGATTCATGCTTTTTCCCTAGCGTTACATGGGAAGGCTCACCAGTGGTATAGGACCTTGAAGCCAGATGATTAAATTAACTTCACTTGGCTTAAAAACGTGTTTGTACCAAGTTTTACAAGGAGTGGTGATACATGGAGTCCAGTGGTGGCAAAACTCCACAATATTAAGTAGTAATAAGAACATGAGTCCATGAGAGACTATGTTTATCATCTCAAGCATTTAAATTCTAGATGAAAACCCAAGGAAAGGTTAACTGAGATCATTTATTTCCTTGCTTTAGGAACAAGATAACAAGATACATGATTATCTGGTGTTAGAGCGAGCCCAGCTACTCTCAATGTGACTGCTCCAAATTGGCCATAGAGTATGAAGATAATATACTTGAGCTACCACAACCAGATGATGTTGAGGCAACATCACCGTCATGAGTCTCTAGTCGTCATCACATGGGACATTGTGATAAGCATGTTAATAATATGATTGTGGAAGAACTCAGTACGGCCATACTAAAAAAGTTTAGGTCGAGAGAAGGTAGAGAAGTATTGCGGAATACTCATCTTTATCCTCAAAGAGAGTTAGGCAAAATCATACTAGCACCACCGAATGCCCTCATCTCAGACCACAGCAGTTGCTATACTATGCGCATCGATAAAGATTGGGAAATCATGACACTGCTATGTGTAGGTATCCACGGGTCCAACCATTAGCACAACTTCTAGCACCAAGAGTGCCTTTGGCTTTACTAGCACCACCAACTCAACCTAGTATAGCCGTTAGCCAGGCATAATAGGGAACATCTTACTTACCTAGGGAAATGTTTAGAATTTCGGACATAGTACCAATGCCATCACCCATACTACCCCCATAGGCCAAAAACACACAAGTCAATTAGGTGTTGATTAATAAAGAGCCATTGGATGAAGGGGAAATCCCACAAGAGCTAGAAGTCAGCAACAATGACTACTATGAGGAACCCTAAGACATTGGGCCAAAATATAATGTCCTCCAGGGCAACACACGAGTGTCTGTGTTTCACGCTATGACACAATGGAAGGGTAAAGACATCAATTCTACTGCAAGAAGGAGATCGATACAATGTTATCATTATAATGGACCTCATCAGGTATCAGAATTTCCTATCAAGAATGCAAGCAATGCAAATCAGAAGAAACCAATAATGGCAAAAACACACACACAATCCTTGTATACACGTGTCAAGTGTGGTATTTACCACCTTATTAAAGGATTGTCCATATCATGCTATTGGAGAACCTCCCACATCAGATCATGCTACAATCCAAGAAATTAGTGTGAAATCAAGTAACATCACCCCAGTGAACGTTCTTAATTGTATGCAAGCTAAGAAAACTGACAAGGGAAAAGCCAAGGAAACGGCCTCGACTGAAAAATTAGGTACATGAGATATGCAAGTTTTAAAGATTGATCTACATACATAGAAAGCACATCCAATGGAAGAAAAGTTGTTTAGGGACTCGATCACAATAGATCAAACTACCTCTTTACAAGTTTGCTAACTAGTGATGAATCGACCATGGGAGGAGGAGGAGGAGGAGGAATGTATGCATCACTTCCACCTCTATATTTTAGTGAAAATTGGATGCATGTGCTTGCCCGATCGATGTGTTACCTCCTAAGGGTATCAAATATGTTGAATCGGTTGACATTCCAAAACTGCCCACCATGTCTGTATGCATGGTGAATTTCCAACCAGAGGAGGGTGATAACTCTTCAAGTGCCATAGACTCAAACACTAAGAGTCGACATAAGACTCGACGCCTTAGGAGATGGCGAAAACAGAAAAGATACGAAGCCTGACACAATGCCCTATTATGAAGTAAGCCAACGGACACCCAATGTTTAAGATACATTGAGGGCACTAAGGTGCACGATGAGTTTTCTAAGGATTGGGGTGAAGAGCTGAATCAAATTGCAATTGAGGGAAAGAGGGAGGAAAGGTCTGATTATTAGAATCAAGATGTACCTCAATTTACAAAGGCTGGAAGGAGAAAAAGGAATAAGGCTCTAGAGAAAGCAAAGAGAGAAGCTAGAAGCCTTGGCTCATTAAGAATAATGATGAAGATGATGAGTCTGATCTACGACTTGTGTCATAGCACTTCAAGTCATACACAGTTGAGGATCAAATGGTGGTCCATGATTGAGGGCACATAGGACCAAAGAAGATGAGAATTGCACATCTTACGATGGATGAGATGAGGTTAAGGAGGTGGACATAGCAGAACTGAGAGAGGATCCCAAACACGTGGTCCACGATTGAGGGCACATAGGACCAAAGAAGATGAGAATTTCACATCTTACGATGGATGAGATGAGGTTAAGGAGGTGGACATAGCAGAACTGATAGAGGATCCCAACATGTGTTCATTGTTGCTACTAAAGATCTAACTCAAGCTGAGGAAGGCAAGCTCATTGCCTTATTAAAGGAGTTCACGGATTGTTTTGCTTGGAATTACACGGAAATGAAGGGTGTACCATCGTGAAAGTGGTATAGCATACGATTCCAGTCATGCAAGGATCAAGACCATCCAGGCAAAAACCTTACCAAATGAACCCTAAGTATGTAGCTACTGTAAGGGAGGAAATTGACAATCTCTAGCTGCAAACTTTATATACAAAATTGAGCACATGGAGTGGTTATCTCCAATTGTAATTGTACCAAAGAAAAATGGGAAGTTAAGGTGGTATATTCATCTCAAGAAGGTCAACGCGGCAACACAAAAGGGTCATTACCCTTTACCCTATATAGAACATGTGTTGGAACACGTAGCAAGAGAGGAAGCATACAGATTCCTAGATGGGTTTTTGGGGTACAACCAGGTCTCAGTAGCCCCCAAAGATCAACATAAGACAACTTTCAACATGATGTGGGGACACTTATGCATATAAGGTCATGTCATTTGGCCTTACCAATGCCCCTACAACATTTCAAAGGCTAATGTGCACAACATTTAATGACTACTTTTGCAAAAGTGGTTAGAAGTATTCATCAATTACCTGTGCACATACCAAATGGTCAGAACATGCCTAAGGAAGGTGTCGATTGTATCGTATATCCCTAAATTTTTTAAAATTCCAATTCTGGGTTAAGCATGGTGTCATCCTTGGACATATTGTGTCAAAAAATGGTATTTCCACAGATGCGAGTAAGGTCAAACTGATATTGGAATTACCACCACCAACCAATTACAAAGGTGTACAAAGATTCATGGGACACATGGGGTATTACCGAAGATTCATAGTCTTCTATGTAGAAATAGACAGACCATTATATAGACTTCTTATAGATTTTGAATGAACTAAAGAGTGTCAGAAGGCTTATGATGATGAGCTCAAGCAGGCACTAGCAAGTACACCTATATTGAGACCACCCAACTGGGATCTCGTGTTTCATGTACATATTGATGCATCAAACTTTGCAATTGGGTACATGTTGGCACAACCTGGAGAATTCAAGTTGGATTACCTAGTTTGTTTGTTATGGGCTACCACAACTCCCAAGAGAGAACTCTACCCATTCACAATCAAAAGAAGCAATAGACAACAACTATGGTTGGGTACCACCAATGCTTCAATCTTAAGTCCCTTGAGGCTCTCCAAGCTCACTTTGGGAAGCTCCACTCCTCCAATCCCCACCTCCACGCTGTCACCACCACGGAGTCGCTGACACCACAATGCAAGGCAATATTTCTTTCACTCTCTAATGCACATGCATAGAAGAGGAACATGCACTAGAGTACTCTCTCTCTCTCTCTCTCTCTCTCTCTCTCTCTCTCACACACACACACACACACACACACACACACACACACACACATGCAATAAAGGATGGGTGTGAATTAGAGTTTGTCATGAGTTAGTCTGCTTTCGTGAAGCCGCAGGGCTAATTTCATGAGCTAGCAGAGCGTGAAGTAGCTTAGCCGTGAAGTAGCAATGTGTGAACTGCTAAGCTGTGAGGGGTTAAAGCGTGAGATGTTAACCCATGAACTGTTAAAACGTGAACTAGCTAATTCATGAAATGTGAAATCGTGAAGAGTTAAATCGTGAAGTAGCAGTTCATGAATCGGTTAGCTCATAAAGTGTTAAAGTGTCAACTGTTGGGTCGTGAAGTGGCTAAGCCGTGTTTGAAGTAGCTAAGCCATGAGGGGTTAAAGCATGAGATGTTAACCCGTGAGGTGTTAAAACGTGAACTAGCTAGTTTGTGAAAATGTGAAATCGTG
Organism: Cibotium barometz; assembly: GCF_041138505.1. Classification (NCBI taxonomy): domain Eukaryota; kingdom Viridiplantae; phylum Streptophyta; class Polypodiopsida; order Cyatheales; family Cibotiaceae; genus Cibotium; species Cibotium barometz. The sequence goes on along the minus strand of NC_141073.1, from coordinate 35,958,526 downwards.
AAGTGTTAAATTGCAAAGTAGCAGTTCGTGAAGTGTTAAAGCATGAGCTATTGGGCCATGAAGTGGCTAAGCTGTGAAGTAGCTAAGCCATGAAGTGTCTAAGCTGTGAAGTGGCTAAGCCATAAAGTAGCAATGCATTAATTGGGAAGGTGTGAATGATAAACACGTGAACTAGCAGTCCGTGATGTGGTTGTTCGTGAACTAGCAGATTTTAGGTCACGAGACTAAGAAACACCATATTATAATCAAAAAATGGAAGAAGTTTCGTGTAAATCCAGCCCCATAGTCATGTTTTGCATGCTTGTAAACACCCAAGATGATCTCCTTGCATTGCAATTTGAAGCGAATGAGCAAATTTTTGACTTTTTTCTCAAAAAAACGGTCGTTGATTTGCCGCAGCTTCCTTTTCTCCTTCTACATTTTGAATCCAACGCAATGTCTTCAGTTGAAGGAGGCATATGGGATAGTATCCAAGACTATATAATCATTTTTCAAAATGATGCTCTGTGGAGGGAGCATTAAGGGTATTTGCAGAGAGGGGTTTTTCAAAGAATGCCTAAAATCACTAATCCTAGTGATTAACCACTAATGATGTGGTTAATGAGCATTTAAGCAAGCCCTAAGAGTGCCTAAGCTCTAATACTAATTTTTGGCATATGTGGTGGCTCATATGCATCAAGGAATGCCATGGATATGCATGATTATGAGAGATTAGGGCTTAAGTAAATATGATTAGGTTAAGCACAAGAGATTAGCATAATGACAACAATATGAAGGAGAGATCAAGTGTAATGTTCATTCAAATGTATGCCCAATAAATAGACCAATACAAAAACCAAAATACATCATAGATGATGTTAAGCATCTCCTCAATCAACTCCCAAATTCTTTTTTTTTTCTTAATAGAAGATATATTACCAAAATAACTTTACAAATGGCCACATGGCCACACCATGTGATGTACTAGCGTTCCCTCACTAATTACTCTGAACCACAGGTGTAGCTTGGAGTACCCTCATCCAATATATAGCCATGTCATTCTCCACCAAATGAGCTGAGGAAGAGACTTGCCATAATAGTAGCTCTTTTATATGACCTATGTGAGCTGTCATACCCGGTTTTGCATCAAATATGAAGGCATTCCTAGTTAGCTAAATATGCCACAAACTTGTCCACTTGAAAAAATGAAAGAAAACTAAATGTTATGGGTTATTCGGTCCATTCAAAATTTTGCCAAAAATCAACCGGCCTATTTGTCTCAACGAAATCCATACGCAAGAAAGGAAACCCCACACCTTCTTTGCCACACCGGACATGAAATGAAAAGATGCGGGCATGTTTCCAAGCATGTAGTACAAAACACATAATTACCAGAAGCAATCCATCACTTTTGCAACTAGTCCCCCAATGGTAGGCCTCCAACTAGCATGTGCTATAGGAACACCTTCCCTTGATATAGAATCTTAGACCACCAGCCCTATAAAATTACTTCCAAGCCCCACTTTTCCTGATGTTCCATACCCTATTAGCCTTCTCAGTGATCCAGCACTTATCTTCCGTAATCATATGGTACACTTGTTGATTTGTTGTACATTGGACAATGTCCTAAGGCTTTCTAAATGCCTAATCTAACTAAGGTTGTTGATCCTCCAACTGAGGAATATCACCAAATGGTGTAAGGCCTACCCTCACCTACTCCCATAACTGTACATGTCCATGCGAAACCCGAAAATACTGATGGATTTTCCAAAAAGACAATAAGTGGCTCCTCTACATGGCAACAAGGCATCCATAATTCTCACTAGTCCCAATTGAGCCATTCTATTGAATTTTGGCCACTCAACAAGTTTGTCATACAGGACAACTCCCAGATTCTCTCCCTAGAATCTCTCCACACTCCACTATTCACTCGCCTTGATTCTAGCATTCATGATTTATGGTGGGTTGATTGGCATCTACTTGCCACTCCTAAAAGTAGAGATTCCCTAGTAATTAAGCTGCTTTTACAATGATGAATTACAATAATGAAATAACCTTAGACATTTGACCCTTAGACACATAAAGACTAGGGATATTTGGTGAATAATCCTAACAATACACACCATGTCATTTCACCCCAACTTTCAACCACAAGTTGAGTGACCATTGTGAGACTGTTGACTCAAACATTCTTTGGTCCTCTGAGGTTATGCTACTTAGCATCATGAGATTCACCATCTTATCAAACCAAGCCCAAACCTTGGCACACTCATTACGAAGAGCCTGATTATTATTACAATATGTGGTGCATTTACAAATTCTTTCCACAATTTCCATCTTGTTTTAGAAGCTTTTTCTGTCATATTCTGCACAAGAAGTGCCTAGGTTTTGCTCCACTCCATAGATATCTACTGTGCAACAACATGTGCCCTGTCATACCTCTTGACATATTTTACTATTTTGAGATTGTCTATGTGGACTCCAAAAGAGTTGAGAAGAGCCTCCACTTTTTAAATTGCTTTGGTTAAATATTGATGCAGCTTCATGGTGAAAGCAAAGTCAATATGCAACGAGTAACCTATCAAAAATCCCAATGATTGCATGTAATGTGAAAAAGTGAATATTATCGCATGGGAATACATGGGAATGGGATGATGGATTTCCATTTGGGCTCATTGGTGTCCCGATCATGTGGTGCTAGTAAGTTGTTGGGACATGATCCTACCAACCCATTGTTGATGCTCCACACTCTTACACAACTAGGTATTAAGCTTTTTATGTAAAATGGGCAAGGATGCAAGGTAGTAGCAGATGTATCACAACTAAGCATACACTTAATATTCTTTAAATCTCATTCCAAATGCCAATCCACATTGAACATGCCAATACTTGGAACATCTAGTTGTTCACCTTCTATTTGTTGTTTAATGACTATGATAATCCAAGGGCATCTTTTGAGAGTATCCTCTGGAATATCCAAGAGACAAGATTTCATGTGTCTCTTTGGGCCTCTCAAACACTACTAATAACCACCATATTTTCTTTTTAGATTGAACATTGAAAGAGGGCATTTTTTCCTTGTCCTTGGCATATGTCATAGCCTCATTCAATAGAGTAATGCTCATGTATTCTAATTTACGTCTCTTGACAATCTCACACTCATCAAGTTTCAAGAGAAATGCAACCACTCCAGCACACTCTACAAGACAGAAAATAAAATAAAATAAAAACATAAACATTAAAATCAATTTACTTTTACATCTAGCATATACTTCTTAATACTAGATATAAAACAAAGCTTCACATGAGATTGTATAGAATCTTATCATAGCTTCTTGAAGCCTCTTCAAATTAACAAAAATGTTGGAGGCACTGTTGCTTTTGTCTTTTATGGTTAATGGTGCCTCCATATGGTAGTACTTACTCATGAAGGATCTAACATCTACATTGTGCACCTCTTCTTGGACAAAGAAATTTTGCATGGTGGTGGAAGGAGTTGTTTTCTTATACCTACCTTGTAGAGAGCATCCTTTATGATTGTGTAAAGAGCCTCATAGTCCTTATGACTAATCCCTACTTCATCACAAACCTTTCAAATATCATTGCCACTCAAGATCACCTCATTGTCCTCCTCCATGGCTTGTTGGGATTTTTTTTTTTTGGGAGCACAAACAAATGTAAGAATGTCTTCTTTCCTTACGCATGCTCTCAGGAGTTTAGAAGCATCATTTTACACATTTCCACATGCATCGACCAAAAAGTTCCTAAAAATTCAACCAATTAATAACAATTCAAACAACCATATGGACTTCAAAAACAACATATGGCATTTATAACCTACTTGATTGCCATGATCCTCTTCTTTCTAGCTCCATCACCAATAGCAAGGCTATCAATTGTAGATAGCTCTCTCTTGCACTCCCTAATGCTGATAGGATTGATTTTCATATAGGAGAATTTTGTTTGAAGCTTTGTAATTTCATTTTCCTTTGCTAGGTTTTAAGCCTCAAGAAACTTTACTTGAGTGGACAATTGTCTAAAGTTGCATATATGCTTCAATACAAAAATTCAAGTGTTTGTAGTACCCTAATAGTCCATCTTATCCATCACCATAAATATTGTTAGATCATAGAATGGAGGATTAGACATAGAGTATGGATCATAAGGAAATAATCTACCATCTACTACCCAAAGATCAACATATTTTTTCTCTCATCCTTAGTGAAGAGGGAGTTATCTAAATCTTCTTGTTGATGATGAGCTAGCTTGTATGATGCATACTCTTCATCAACACAAATGTTAAGCTCTACCTTGCACTTCCTAGTGTTGGTAATAATATCTATCAAAGTCCCAGACATGGTGATAAAAATGTGGTACTCTAGAGAGAAGGAATGGATGTAAGAAGCACGGATACTGAGATTGAAGTTAAGTTTAGGATTAAGTAAAGAGGGAAATATGAAAGGAAAATTTCTTTCACAACGATTGTTTTAAAGACTAGATGTGGTTGTTGGATATTGTGAATGGCTTGGAAGACCCAAAATCAATAAATGTAAAAAAAACTATATTTTTGGGTCCCAAAATTTGTGAGAGTTACTGTGTGCATGTATGATTGAAAAAGTGATAAGTTGTAATCATAAGGGAAGAAGAAGTTATGATCAGATAATTACCTTCAAAAGGTAGTGCTTTGCTGAGCATGGGTAAAGTTAAGGGAGACTTTTTATTAAATTAGAGAGTTATGTTTTGAAAATTACTTAAACAAACCACTTTTTGAACTTAGATATAGTTAGGAGGGTGGGGTTTTATTTAAAAAAATGAACTTGAAAAAAAAACCTTAAATTTAGGGTCCTCTCCTCTACCACATGATCACCAATTTTGGGGGGAATGAAGTGGTGGGGACAAGCATGGAAAGGAAAAGATAGATATAGAAGGCACGTGGAGAGTAAAGAGAGAGGTGTGGTGGAGACAACCATGGAGAGGTATGAAATCCAATTACCTTTTGTTTTCCATAGTTGTCTCCACCACCTCTTTACTCCCCCCAAAATTAAAAAAACACAGATTAAAGAAAACCCTAAAATTAGATTTTTTGAATTTTTCCCGTTTTCCCCTTTTATGAACAAAAAGAGACCTCTTAACTATACCCAAGTACAAAAAGTGGGATTTTAAGATCATTTGTTAGCCATAACTCTCACTTTTGTCATGATGACTACTAAAATATTTTATACAAACTCTTTTTTAACTACCTTTCCCTTTCCATTGTTGTCCCCACCTCTTTACTCCCCCTAAATAAGAAAACCACGGATATAGGAGATCCTAAAATTGAAGGTTTTGGAAATTTTCCCATTTTCATCTTTTTTAAATTAAAAAAGGCCTCTTGATTGTACCCAAAAATGAAAAGTAGTTCTTTAAGATCATTTTCCACCCATAACTCCCTCTTTAGACCCCACCATGTTTTCTTAAATATTTTACACATTTTCATCCCCATGGATGTCCCCACCATAACTCTCTCTTCACTATCAATTTGTCTTTTTTCTCCATGAACTCTCCATCTAACTATTTCACATGGTACACCTGGCCGATAGGACTCCAACAAGTATCTTGTCTAGAATATCCTATTTTGAAGGAATTATTTAGAGCCTCAAAGTTTTTCTTATCTTTGGGCTTTAATGATATGAGCCATTGCCTAACCTTTCCTTCATGTGTAAGGCTAAAGGCACTTATCTTGACCTAACCTTCAACCCGTCCAAGCTTTACATGATTGATTAAATATCTCTCAATGCAAGCTATGATCACCCTAGATTTTTTACTTGTTCTGGTCTCGAGGCTGGTGCAACAACTAGTGTTAGTGCACATGCGAGTGCAATACTTGATGAAAAACATGCAAGCTTAAGTCAAAGTTGCGAGCCAGCCCAAATCATATTTCATGAATATATAAAATATGGTTTGGCACATAGATTATGGTCATATTAAATTATAATAGGCTTAGTATGTTAACAAATCTCATTATTAGCATAAAAGTGAGAGATATCCAAAGTGAGCCCCAGAAGAATTTGTATTCATGCAAAACTCATTTTTTAGCTTAATTAGAATTAAAGAAGTATCTAAAACTTAAGAAATCTATCTACCTTGTCCAAAATTATTTCTTCTATCAATATACAAGTGATTTCCCTTCTTTTTGAGCACATATTTGATCTATTATGGGAAGAAGAGTACATAGAGTTGAAAATTTATAGCCCTCTCTTTTGTGTTGGTATCAAAGCTTGGAGCAGCATGGGAGAGTTTTTCATCATCTAAAACACTATGTGGGCACTTATAGAAGGTATTTGAACCAAAACCTAGCCTATTTAAAGCCTTTTTGCATTTTTTAACTATTTGCTCAAAGCTCCATGGAATTTTGTGTATAGTTTCAGCCTTGTTTGGATTGAACGTTACTCATGCCCCAATGTATTGGGGCTTATATGTGTTATTTGGTAAGATTTTGGTAGCAATATTGTCCACTTTGGATGTGGACCAGGGAGGAATGCAAAGAGGCTTTCATTTGTAGCTAGTTTTTTGTCATAAACATGTCTTTTTGCTCATTTTTTGGGTAAGATTTGAGCTTGTATGTATATGCATGAAGGTTGGAGAGTCAAAACCTATGTAGGAACTCTATGTATGAGCGTCACTACCTTGTTTGAGGATTTGGACTATTCTGAAAGCATGTACATGTAGCGCAAAACTTTGGGACATGTATACGCAAATAAAAAATTTGTAGGTTTATGTGATTACCTTGAGTTGAAACTCATTTGTTGATACAAAGGAGAGAACTTGTATGTATTGGTTTTCCCTATGTGAAGAGCATCTTCACTTAAAGTTATAGGTTCTAATTTTTCTCATTATACTAGATAATCTCTCTCAAATTATAGGTGAAAATTTGGATAAGCATAACTTCCAAGAATGGAAGTTATGCATGTCAAATTTTCTTATGGACAAAGGCATATGGGATTTAAGTATAGGTAAAGAAGAGGAACTTGAGATTGTGAAAATTGAGGGTGATTTGGGACTTCTAAGATTTTATAATATTTAGTATGAGGGAGCTAAGGAGATGCTAAATTGGATTTTTGCTAGTGTAAGTGTCGCAAAACAATGATTGGCCACATACAGGATGCTTCTACTCCTAAAGAAGCATGGGATGTTTTCATTGGCATGCATGAGAGCTCTATAAAAGCTTATAAGCTTCAACTGAAGCAAGAGCTTAATAGAATGCAAAGGAACAAAATAGAGTGAAAGGAACAATTTAAGTATTAATGATGAGTACATCTTGGAGGTTAGAACAATTGTGGATACTTTAGGTTCAAGTCATTTGAGACATCCATCTCAATGAGATAACTATCCTACACTTTTAGATCTTTTCTCAGAAGTGAATGGTTTAGGTTACAAGGTGGACCCTCCAATCAAAATGCCCATCTACTCAAAGAAAGGAAGAGGAAACAAGGAAAGAACTACTCCTCTAGGTAGAGATGGTACCACCAATGGTAGTAAGGTTGATAACAACTATGGATAGCCAAGTAACACTTATAGATAGCCAAGAAACACTTATGGACAACCCTCTTTTAAAGGTAGGGGAGCAAGAGGTCATGGATCATGGAACTCACAAGAAGATGGGAAAAGTGGTGGTTACTTTTGTTAGGGAAAATTGGGTCGTAAGGCGCCCACATAACGACACCAGCACATCACCACGTTAGCATAATAGGCAGAGTCGTACATGGATATGGCACGCACCAAGAACACCGCACGTGTTACCATGCCTTCACAAAACACAGTGCAAGGCACCCAACGACCACATACTGGGCGACACCACGGAAGAGAGTGACCCCTTGGATTCTAGGACACGCCCAATGGGATCACTAAAGTCCAACCCTCCTCCTACATCAACACCAACGCACACACATGCAGGCCCTTCTAGTGGGAGCAAGTGCGTGTAGAAGACCCCACAATGCAGCCACCCCAGAGATCAAGACAGAGAGGCCAATGATGAGCAGTTTGACTGGGTTGGTGAAAACATTCCTACATTGCGCAGCACCACAGGTGGCAAGACCCTACTACCAGGATAGGGTCCCCTACCTACCAAAGGAGGAACTTGATACACAGGTACCACAACAGCAGGAGGAGGAGGATTCTGACTATGAGAGAGACCAACTTTAGGTTCCTACAAGTGCGCACAAGCGTAGAGAAAGGTCAAGCTCTTCAAGCCATGGAAGTCCCAACCTCGCCAACGCACCAACACAACACAGAGAGCTCCAAGGAGAAGGATGCGCCAAGGGCATAGGGCTCTACAAGAAATCAAGTTTTATCAGAGGAACACTGAGTTGCTGATAAGAAGTGCCCCTTTTGCTCGTACAGTGAAGGAGATTCTCCAACGATATAGAACAAAGTTTCGTGTGTGCAAGGGATTGCCCTTGAAGCATTGCAAAAAGCCTCTGAGGCTTACCTTGTTGGGCTTTTTGAAGACACCAACCTCCTTGCAATACATGCAGAGAGGATTACCATTTCTGCCAAGGACATGCAACTAGCTCGACGTATTCGAGAGGCGAGTGAGACACGATCTAGAGATCTTAGATGTTAACCTTCTTTTTGAAAAAGCAACTCTTTTGTTTCAAACACCCCTTTGTAACAAGCCTATCTGGATTTCATTTGTAACCTGATAATTAAAATTTTAAGTTTCTCTTACAATGTCTCGGTGTCATCATGTTGGTTTAACATGGAGTGTCTATAATGTGCCAGTTTGTCACCCAAGGCATCAGAAATGCTCCTGGAGGACTGAGGATGGAGGACTGAGGAAGCTGTGCTAGAGCAGTGCAAATTTGGCCTCTACAACAGCGATGTAGGCTAAAAATTTGCACTATTCTGGCACTTCTTCCCTAGCCACTCAAGATCATTTCTGATGCATTTATAATGAAGTTGAGTACACTAATTGTGAGAAACAGTAGTTTACAAAATAAAAACACCTTTAATCATGTGTAAAAATACATTGTTTATCATCTAGTGCATCAGAATTTCTCCTAGAGGACTGGGGAAGCTATGCCAGAACAGTGCGAATTTAGGCTCTATAGCGGAGGTGCAGGCTCAAAATTCACATTGTTCTGGCACTTCTTCCCTAGCCACTCAGGATCATTTCTAATGCATTTATAATGAAGCTGAGTACACTAATTGTGAGAAACAATAGTTTACAAGATAAAAACACCTTTAATCATGTGTAAAAATACATTGTTTGTCATCCAATGCATCAGAATTGCTCCTAGAGAACTCAAGAAGCTATGCCAGAACAGTGCGAATTTAGGCTCTGCGGCGTAGTGAACGGTGCAGGCTCAAAATTTGCACTGTTCTGGCACTGCTCCCCCAGCCACACTCAGGATCATTTCTGATGCATTTATAATGAAGTTGAGTACATTGAGCACTGTTCTGGCACTGCTCCCCCAGCCACTCAGGATCATTTCTGATGCATTAATGAAGTTGAGTACATTGATTATGAAAAATAGTAATTTACAAGATAAAAACACCTTTAATCATGTGTAAAAATACATTGTTTGTCATCCAATGCATCAGAATTGCTCCTGGAGGACTAGAGAAGCTATGTCAGAACAGTGTGAATTTAGGCTCTGCAGCAGCAGCGGTGCAGGCTCAAAATTCGCACTGTTCTGGCAATGCTCCCCTAGCCACTCAGGATTATTTCTGATGCATTTATAAATGAAGTTGAGTACATTGATTATAAAAAACAGTAATTTACAAGATAAAAACACCTTTAATCATGTGTAAAAATACATTATTTGTCATCCAATGCATCAGAATTGCTCTTGTTTGAAGGATGCATTTATAATGAAGTTGAGTACATTGATTATGAAAAACAGTAATTTACAAGATAAAAACACCTTTAATCATGTGTAAAAATACATTACTTGTCATCCAATGCATTTATAATGAAGTTGCATCATTATTGTCACAAAAATATCTACTAGTTTCCAACATATGGCTCATCTTTTCCATAATAGCATTGTGTCGATTAACAGATATCTTTAGATTCAATACCTCCAAGCCTAATGTATGTACTTGATCTTTTAGAGAATCTACTTGTTCTTTACATTCCCTATTGCATCCACCTAGATGTTCCCCAATTTTAACATGCATATTTTCCATGAAAGAGATCATGTCTAGTTGGTTAGCCTCCATGCGGCCACTACTGTCAAGAACGCGATGTAGATGATGAGTCAACTCATCTCTTAGCGTATCTCCCCTTTGGCTGCCACTTCCATGGATCTCATCCCAAAGAGCATCTAAGTAGTCCTTGTAAGCAACCTGATTTTTCTCAGTGCGCTCGTATATGTCCGCAATAACTTGTAGTCGTTTGGAGCTTGGCTATCCAGATGGAGTGTTTGATCGAGCAAGGTGTTTTTCATCTCAAACATTCATCAACTCATGTGGGGGCGGGGTACACAAAGCTACTTCGGCATTGGAAGCATCATTTGCAGCCACTACAGCATTGGAGCCGTTGTTATCATTCTAGATCTCCATTTATTGAAATCCAAAATGAATATCTGAAAGCTCTGCAAACATCTCTTTATATCTTTGTCAACATATAACATAACCCTAATAACCCAATTGTATACCAGCACTATACACATGTAGATACCTCGTTTATAGAAAAAGTACACAATGATAACTCTTAGTAATACATATAATTGTGTCTCTAAAAGTCTAGTATTACCAAAACTATAAAGAAAGTTCTTTACTTTTTCAGAACATTTCTCTGCTATATTCTAAGGCTACTATAGTTTGTATATTCTCTAAGGCCCATATATTCTCTCTCTAGAACTCTCTCTATAATCTCAAAGGCAGTGGTCTAATAAAGGAATAGTTTATAGCTTAGACAGCCAAGCATATCAATATTATAAACTATATTTATGTGTACACACTAAAGTATTAGACGTGGAAAAGATCGTAATTATATAAAGATTTGCCATAAAAATCATCAATATTAAAACACTCGTAAGATAGAAAGAGATATAGAAAGTATTTTATTGTGCAGTCTCTTCTCTCTCTCTCTCTCGTTCTCTCCCTCTCTCTGTCTCTCTTTGCTAACCAAACATATAAACATAAAAAAACTCTTTATCTATGCATCACATATTAACTGCAAACACACAAATAGATAGAGACAAAAAAATGCAATAATAAAACTAACCTCAAGTTGAAGAGAGAATGGTATTCGAAACTGCCAACTTTGATGCTATCATCCTTGTGCTTGTCTCTACACAAACACACACAAACACCAAAATAATTAACACTCATGGTCTCTCTATTTTTCTCACCCTGTCTTAGCTATGTTTCACACCAAATACACAAAAAGGCAAGAGTAACTATATGTATGTTACATGTGTGTGTGTGTGTGTGTGTGTGTGTGAGAGAGAGAGAGAGAGAGAGAGAGAGAGAGAGAGAGAGATAAAGAGAGAGAGAGAGAGAAGAGAGAGAGTATAGGGAGAGAGAAGAGACATCCATCAATACTCTTAAAGATTATTACATTATCTTTACCAATTTTCTTAACGGAATGCACTTCAGTATTTTCCTAAAAATGAAGCGCTTTATCTTAGAGCTCTTACATCTGCCATCTAGTAATCCCAATGCCTCTTTGATTAAGAGGAGCTTGAGATTGTCGTGGATTGGAATCATCCCATCCATCAAATCCAAGAACTTCCCATTTTTGGCTATCTTGGCATCCAAAAAACCCAATTGTGGCATCTCCTCAAAGAAGATCGTATCTGACAATTTATTCTTATCATAGGTCAACTTTAAAATGTCTAATGCCATGTTCTGCATAAAACATAATCAAACTATACATTAATAACAATAATGATCTTTTTTATAGTTAGCAACATAGAGAGAGCAAAAGAAAAGAATGAGAGATAAAAATAATATTTTATCCATCTAACATCTTGAACCGACCAAACTAGTTAGGACCAGGAAAAAAACCTATGCTTAAATTCTTTTGCCAAATTCACCCTTTCCTCAAAGGAAAGAGTACTCATGTGCTTAAAAAAAATGCAAGTCACCTCTTCCATCTCTGTCAAACATACATACATACATATAAGTAAGTTGATGCATGACTACTATGTGCATGTGTGTATAAATCATAATTGTAACTATTATATGCATGCGCATGGGTGTAACAATCACAATTGTAACTACTATATAAGTGCGCATGGGTGTAACAATCACAATTGTAACTACTATATAAGTGCGCATGGGTGTAAAAATCAAAATTATAACTACTATGTGTGTGTACATGTGTGTTTCAATTTGTACATTCAGGTGCTTACCCTTTTGTGTGTGTACATGTGTGTTTGAATTTGTACATTTGGGTGCTTACCCTTTTGTGTGTGTACATGTGTGTTTGAATTTGTACATTTGGGTGCTTACCCTTTTGTGTGTGTACATGTATGTTTGAATTAATACATGTAAGTCCTTATTTTTTCTTGATGGGTTTGTGTGTGTGTGTGTGTGTGTGTGTGTGTGTGTGTGTGTGAGAGAGAGAGAGAGAGAGAGAGAGAGAGAGAGAAAGAGAAAGACAACACTTCTTCATTATTTACAACATGTGAGTCCTTATCCTTTTCTTGTTGGGCGTGTGTGTGTGTGTGTGTGTGTGTGTGTGAGAGAGAGAGAGAGAGAGAGAGAGAGAGAGAGAGAGAGAGAGGCAACACTTCTTCATTATTTATAACATCATAATGCATCGAATAAAATACCAAAATCTGTCTCACTCCCCCTAGGTCTAAGTGCAACTTGGATTCTTATAAACCTACTACTATAAGATAGTAAAATGTGTCTCACCCCCCCTAGGTCTAAGTGCAACTTGGATTCTTATAAATCTACTACTATAAGATAGTAAAATGTGTCTCACTCCCCCTAGGTGTAAGTGCAACTTGGATTCTTATAAACCTACTATACAAAACGTATGGCATAATGTGTACTACAAAGTTAACACAAATACAAAATACATGCCATTCAAATCACAACCCCACATAACCTTTTATCCCACTTTAAAGGCAACAAACATGCAAGGGTGCACTCTCTCTCTCTCTCTCTCTCTCTCTCTCTCTCTCTCTCTTTTATAAAGTCAAAATGCTAGGTTCTATTAAGAAAGGTCAATTTACAACAGAAGAGATAATCCCAAGATGGAATTAGACTCTTGGTTTAGAAACACTAGAAAAAAACTTCATATGTCTCCAAGGAAAGCTGCTCCATGTGAAGACTATCATGCAATGACTGCGGAGATGCAACCGAAAGAAAGCATAATAGTCATAGGTATGATGCTAGAACATGACCTCATGCCATATATGCCAAATGGTCCATAGGGCCCAAAATCTAACCCAAGAGAAGAAGGCGTTGAATTGTGAAGAAACTGGACAACACACTCCAAAAAGCCAAAACATTCTGGAGCACCTACGAAGGGAAAACGAGGAACAATAGCATCTGGAAAAGAAGTCAAAAATGATCTAGAGCATCGACATTACCAAAGCAAGTGAGGAATAATCTCAATTTGAGAGCCACATCTACAACATCTATCTGATGTAATACCTCTTTTAGCCAAGAATGAAACATTGGGAGCATTCCTGTCAGGCATCTCCACATGAATAGCCTTTGTTTGAGAGGCATTCCATTTCCCCAAATGTTAGATAGTCTCTTTTTCCACCACCTTTTAGACATATTTAAATTCCAAAGTTTATTAGCACAGTTTCGAATCCATGGTGAGACGGAAGCAAGTGATGATACATTGCCTTAGCTGAAATACTAAAGAGTTGCGATTTTCTACCACTTGGGTGTAAAAAAAACCCAGTCATGCATTCGATTCTGCTGCATCAAGAGGTGGCACAGGCTCGAGATGTCACAACATATCATGTAGTGTCTTCCACAATGATCTATCAAGGCCATACTTGAGAGGAGAAGCCTGAGGGAATGAGAGGACCATTACCTGGTCATCCACCACATCATCCACGATATTTATGACAAATTGATGATGCAAAGAGTAAACTTTACGAGGCTCCAAATAAGCCAATGGTGCATCTAACATCAAAGTCCAATGAATACTCTCTAAGCACATGGAGACTGTCTTCCTTCTCCCATGAAATTGTCGACAATACACATTTCCAATCTTTGACGAGCCCATTTATATACGGGCAGCCAGGAATACGACCCTCAAATCTGCCAACAACAAGCTCCCAACTCATAGCAATCATTTTTGCAACCAACTTATACACCACAGGCATCAAAGTAATGGGTCGCCAATTAGCCCAATGTTTCACAAAGCTCCTTTTTTGGAATAAGGGTTAGTAATCCCTCTTTCCAACATGATGGTAGAGAGCCTTTTTGCCAAGCATTACTGATCATACATAAGATGGGATTTTTGAGCTCTTCCCAGAATGCTTGAAAAAACTCCAAAGTCAAGCCATCCCAACCAGGGGATTTCCAATGGCCCATATGTTTTAAAGCATTAGAAAGTTTGTCCATAGAAAAAGGCTGTTCAAAGTGAAAGCTTTCAGCTGTAGATATGATGGGTTGCACATGGCCAAGAAATTCTTGCCTACATCAAAATCTACAACTGTAATGGGGCAATCATAGTTTTAACCGTTTATTGACCATTATCAGCCTTTTGGAAGGTAGAGGCACATCAGTAGCCGGATCATGGAAATACAAAGCCAACCATATAGGAGCATGATTTGAGATCAAGGTTGTGTGATCCACCCGCATTTTGCATGTACACACATCATATATTGACAAGAATTCAACATATAGAACCTGTCCAACTTGGCCCAATAATTTTGCAATGCATTATGCTTAAAAGTGAATCTTGATTGATCAGGGTGAGTAGCTAGCCAAAGATCAAAAGCTTTTGCTTATGTAATGAAGTTATCCCAAGCCTCTCATTCTGACCTCAACATGTGAGAAACAAGCGATGCATTATCTTTTGGCCAAGGTGAATTATTGAAATCTCCACAAACAAAGGCATTGGCCAACCAAGGATAACTTGCTAATATATTACACATTGCCTTTTTTTTGAGGAAAGTTGGGATGCATAAATCCCCATGAATTGGTACCATTCACCCATTAACCAATATCCGGGCGCATCTTTTCAGCAGCTTTTGCTAGTACAACGGAATCAGGTGTCACGGTAGACTGAGGTACAACAATGGTGTAAACACATGTTTAAAGGCCCTGTGGTGGAAGGTGTTTATTGGGGCCATTGAGTGCGATTATCTACAAAATCATCTCCAAAAACTTCTGTGATGAAGCGCTCTTCAGGCGTCAAACTTGACATAGAAGCAGAATTCAACGATACCATAGATTGCATTTTGTGAAGCTGTTGACTACTAGAACCTTTCTCCCATCTTATCTAAGCGATGACACATCCATTTATTCTTTGCAATGCACACTTGCCTGATACCTCATTGACTCTACCAAGTCTTGCATTGAGATATCAACATGTTTTAACCTTAGTAGAAAGAAACAAATTGAAACATCTACTTTTTTATAAGCCTTCTGGCTTATGCATTCTACCTTTTTCCATGTCTTGACGACATTATGATCCCAAACCAAAAGACTTAGATGTGATCCTACAGAAACTTTACTCTTCACATACTTAAATGTCAAGATTTAGAATAAATTGGATGTCTCCATAGAAATCACACACACCCACACTCACAAAGTGAAATCAATCTCCCTACAGAAACTTTACTCCCACATAATTGAATTATCTCTAAAAGCTTCATAACCAACTATCTCCTTGCAACAAAACAAAATAATCATTAAGTTTACTCTCTCACAAAGTGGAATCAATCTCTCTCACACACACACACACACTCACAAAGTGAAATTAATCTGTCTTTCACTCTCTCTCTCTCTCTCTCTCTCTCTCTCACACACACACACACACACACACACACACACACACACACACAAAGTTAATGCATGCCACCGTTAAATCTCTCTCTCTCTCTCTCTCTCTCTCTCTCACACACACACACACAACCACACTCACAAAGTGAAATCAATCTCTCTCTCTCTCTCTCTCTCTCTCTCTCTCTCACTCACACACACACACACACACACACAAACAACCACACTCACAAAGTGAAATCTCTCTCTCTCTCTCTCTCTCTCTCTCTCTCTTTTACACACACACCCTCACACACACCCACACAAATGAAATCAATCTCTCTCTCTTACACACACACACACACACGACAAAAGACCAGTCTCTCATGTAACACTAACATGAAAGGAACATGTAGCCTTATAGAAACCTTTTATAGAAACTACGAGACAATTACGAGAATGCATCCATTTTTTTAGTGATTGATGGATTATTAATAATAAGGAAGAAAATTCATTATGAGCATGTATAGTGTAAGTTATCTAATACTAGGATTAGGACTTTGTGTTCTTCTCATTGTCTCCACTTTTTCAAACAATGTGCGCATGTGTGTGTGTGAGAGAGAAAAAAAAAGACGATGTACAACGCATGGCGAGGTGGCACTGTTCTCTTCTTAATTCTATAATCATAGGGAAACGTGCCCTTTTCCCATTTTCAATAGAGTAGTTTCAAAAATAAAAAGTGGAGACAATAACATAGTCTTAATCCAAGTACTAGATCACTCACAATTTAATGCTTGGAATGAATTTTATGCTTCCTTATAAATAATTCTCTACGTATAAGTGTGAATATATGTGTGTCTCTAAGTATGCATGCATGTATGTATCTATTTTAGAATAACGACATGCTTTGTTGAAAACCCCAAGGAATAATTCGCGCGCACACACACACACACACACACACACACACACACACACATAAAGAAAGGAAGGGAGAGAGAGAGAGAGAGAGAGAGAGAGAGAGAGAGAGAGAGAGAGAGAGAGAGAGAGAGAGAGAGAAGTAGGAGGTGGGATAAGGAGGGTGAAAGTGCGCACACACACACACAAAGGGAGAGAGAGAGAGAGATAGTGATACAGAGCAGTACGAGCTGGAAGAAGGAGGGTGAAAGAGGTAAAACACTCCTCCTACAAGAGAAAATATTTCTTATATTACATGGCTAGATCCATCATGTGGAATCAGCCCCAAAGAAAAATTGAGAACACACAAAGGAAGAGAGAGAGAGAGAGAGAGAGGAAAGGAGAGAGGGGTTTCAACACATTGCAGGAAGGGGTAAATCTCCCCTCCCACAAATAAAATGTTTCTTATATTGCATTGCTACATCAACAACATGGGCTCACTCACAGGAGAAGGTTCAATTTAACAGAACCACATGTCAAAAGGAACCAATCCAGAGCCTAACTTTAATGATTTCCTCTTAAACATGACAAAATGCCATGTTTAGAGTGCTTGTTCTCTTTCAACGTCTCAACTATTGTAGGTTGATTACCCTTTCAACTCGCTAAAACCATTTAACATACAACTTCACAATCCTCGAAACACAAAAACCAAATAGATGTAAGCTTTCAAACAACAACATAAAAAAGGATCAACATACAAACTCTGATGACATGATGCTTATGGGACTAGACTTTCCGACCATAACACTTTATAGCAAAGGCATTCAACTAGCAAACTCACAAACCATAGCCTTTTTGGAGTAAAAAATTGGAATGAGCTTCTTGCCACTCAAAACATATTAGTTGTGGAAACAAATTGAAATAATATTACCTTGATCTTATGTGTAAGTTTTTTTTTTTGAGAACGTGTTCGATTTGTCGAAAGCGGTATTGTTGAGATGATATGTTACTATATATTGAAAGTTTCAAAAAGAAAGAATTCTCCATAATCATTCAAAATTTTTCTCTTGACTTTAAACCTTGATGTTCAATTAAGAAGAAGCTATGTATATGTGTGTGTGTGTGTGTGTGTATATATATATATATATACACACACATATATATATACACACACTTTATAGCAAAGGCATTCAATTAGCAAACTCACAAACCATAGCCATGGCTATCATCGTGGCACATCACAATGCTTGAAGTTCTCATCTTCTATGACCACCTCCTTTGCTAGACCCTCCACCTCTCTTGCCCTTGATCCCACTTGCATCACTTCTGCTGACCTCCATCTTGTCCACCTTCACCACCATCGCCTACCTCCATCTCTCCCTTCCCGCATTGAGCAGCTCGCGCATCGTAGTTTTATGGGCCTGTTTTGATTGGTTGTGACTTGGTTTTACTATGAAAGCTTTGAGTGTATTTTGTGGTTACAATATAAGGAGCAGAGAACTCAGTATATTTTGGAATGAGCTCTCGCTGGATAGCACTTTTCTAGTTTTTGAGCATTCAAGTTCTATCACTTTGGAGTAAAAAAATGGAATGAGCTTCTTGCCATTCAAAACATATTAGTTGTGGAAACAAATTGAAATAATATTACCTTGATCTTATGTGTAAGTTTTTTTTTTGAGAATGTTGTTGAGATGATATGTTACTATATATTGAAAGTTTTAAAAAGAAAGAATTCTCCATAATCATTCAAAATTTTTCTCTTGACTTTAAACCTTGATGTTCAATTAAGAAGAAGCTATGTATATGTGTGTGTGTGTGTGTGTGTGTGTATCACTTAATTTTTTGCTACTAGGTTATATATATCCCCTTTAGTTTTTGCTTAGCATAAAACAAGAATTTAAATTTAGCTAAACTATATATATTTATATATATAAAAGCTAAACTTACCTTAGCTTTAAGGAAGAGGGTGGAGAAAAAGGAAATGGTGCAGCGCAAAGGGATGGGAGTTGACGGCAGCGCGTAGCAGAGACAAAGAGAGAGAAAAATGGAAAAAAAAATGATGATGAGGGTAAGCACAAGAAGGAGAGAGCAGGCGGTAGTGTGCAACATAGAAGGAGGGAATATATATAAGGTTTCCAATTTTTAACCTTAGGCCAAGCTTTTCCACCTCTTTATCCGCTAGCTCTTCACAGCTTCAACAATCAATTGTAATTAAATGGCTAGCTCTTCACAGCTTCAATCAATTGTAATTAAATGGCTAGCTCTTCACGACTTCAATCAATTGTAATCAAATGGCTAGCTCTTCACGGCTTCAATCAATTGTAAATGGCTCTGATACCACACCACTCTTGTGGGAGGTTGATTTGAACCCATAAAAATGATTGCAATAAATAAAATATTGAAAAAAAATATAACTAAAAATATTCTCAATAGTGAAGATTGGGTCCAATTTGTCCCCACACAAGAGTGAGCCACACCTCCTCTTGGTTCACTTTAATATATTTCATGTGTAGCCTTTGGGGATCAAAAATAGTATACTTTTACAAAAATGATGACTTCCTCAAGAATAGTATTGTTCAAAAGTGGCTTTCTTCAAGAATAGCTTTCTTGAGCGTGTAAGCTAGCCTTCCTTTTAAAAATAGATGTGAGCCTTGAACCTTACAAAAGTGCACGTCTTGGAAATTAAAATATGCACTAGGGAGCTTTCACATGTCCCAATTAACATATATACATTGCCAATAAATATGAATAGCATCCAAATAAATTAATGAAGTTTGTCATTCATAAAATCAAATATTATTTGTTGATATTCAAAATTTATCCTCTCAAAGTATATTTCCTGATCGTCACACCAGATTGCCTCTATTATCCGGTCCAATGATCTGCACTTGCATCAACTAGCCAATCACTTAATAAATTAATTGATGGAAATAAACATCCATATAAAATTTAATATCAACAAGACGATACAACCAATACTTTCCATGCATGTGTGGATTCACCATGTACACATAAAGTAAGCTATGATCGCCTAGATTTAGAAAGGCATCCCAATCTAAACCCATCTAAAAGAATTCATAACATTAAAAACCTAGGAGTATAAATATTCCATGAATTCTTTTAAGAATCTATAGTTTACACAACACGAGAGTATATAAAATTGTTAGATATCTGTAACGCCGCTACGGGCGTTACCATGAGAGGGGACGACCTCTGGCTCACCACCCAGCCATAGCGAGAGAGAAAGAGTTCTTCCCTTCAAAAGTCTTGGCCCTCCTTCCTCCACACACTCCCTTGTGGAGATAAGGGTGAGGAGATTGTGGATGAAAACCATCGAGTGGGCTCCGGTCCCCCGTTCGCGCGCGGACTCTCACGATCCCTTCGAACCATGCTCTGATACCAGTGTTAGATATCCGTAACGCCGCTACGGACGTTACCACGAGAGGGGACGACCTCTGGCTCACCACCCAGCCATAGAGGAAGAATGAGGATTGCCCCTCATCCCCCAGGCTATATAGTATGTGGCCTGCCGTCCACACTAGCCTGGCCGCCCATGACTCCGCATGGGCGTCCTCTCCCACTGAACCCCGGACATGGCCATCCGGTCTGCCATCGGTCACAGGCATTACAGCCTACGTGACAAAAATATTCCATGAATTCATCCTCATAACAAAATTATAAGGGGTATTTCTTGTTGAGATATTATAAGCATCTTTGTAATAATGTGGATGGAAGCTTTTTCTCCTAATGTATCCTTGCCCATGGTTGGGTATTTGGTGTCATTCCTGATCGTTATCAGGATGGACTCCCCCATAGGCTTGAGGGAGGTATACCAACCCTTTTGATTGGTCATATGTTGGGATTCTCCACTGTGATGATCCATGAACCATCGGATGCTAAGAAATGTTCTACTTTTGCATAGATTTCTTCTATTGCCACAAACAGCTCCAATTCTGCTTCAGCACTATTCTCGGACTCCTCCTTTCAAGGCTTCAAAGTGTCATTATTTTCATATGCTTCCTTCAGTCTACATGCTTTGACCACGTGACTAGGCTTATCATAGTAGTAAAAACAATTTGCCTTAGATTTCTTCTTCTTTTCAGAAGCATTGGGGTTACCAAAGCCCTTCCCCTTACCTTTCTTTGCATTTGCGGAGAGTGTACCATTTCTGGCTTTGAAGTGCATCTCCTCCTCCACTAGCATTATGACGAACTCCTCAAAAGCAAGAGGCAGGTTGCACACCTACGTGTTCAAAAATAGGTGGGTTACTTTTCTGAACACGTAGGGGCGAGATGGTAAGTAAGGCTTAAGTAACCCACCACTTTCTAAACACGTAGGTGTGCAACCTACCTCTTACTTTTGAGGAGTTCATCACAATGCTGGTGGAGGAGGAGATGCACTTCAAAGCCAGAGATGGTACACTCTCTGCAAATACAAAGAAAGGTAAGGGGAAGGGCTTTAGTAACCCCAATGCTTCTGAAAAGAAGAAGAAATCTAAGGGGTTACTGAACCCTTACCTTTCTTTGCATTTATGGAGAATGTACCATTAAAATAGGATTACCCTTTGAATTAGGCTTGATTCTTTGGCTAGAAGTGAAGCCCCCAAGAAGTCCTTGGCCACCAAGAGAGAGAGAGAGCAATCTCCAAGAGAGGTTGGAGGAGAGAGAAGCTCCAAAGCTCCCAAGAGAAGAGGCAAAATAAAGGGATAATAAAAATATACTAATTTTGAGGATAATACTGGCATGGTATAGCTCAACGATGAAAATACAAAGGAAGGAGGGTCTATTTATAGGTGAGGAAGGCCACTAACCAAGTCCAACTGGGTTCTAGAGCCTTCCAGCTTCAGTTTGACCCAATTTGGACAAGATTTGGATCAGTTTGGCTCCCTTTTTGATCCAGTTTGCTCTCCAAGAGAGAGGAGAGATAAAAATATCACATTTTTTTGAATTAAAGAACCCAAACAATCATGAAGAAAAAGGCGCCTACCTCAAGTTCTTCCTCTCCTTACCAAGGTGTCAAAATGCATCATTTCACCAAAATATCTCATTTTTTTACTAATATACCTTAATTTTTAACTAATAAACCTTGTACTCAGTCAACTCTTCATCTTATGTGAGCATTTACTCATTTTTAGGTATTTTCTTTTATTCTTTGCATTTATCTCATCCCAACACTTGGATTAATCCTATTGGCCCATTGGAACCTTAATTGGACCATAATCTAAAAATTTCTAAAAATGTGGACCCTTAGGCTAAGGTCCCTTATACACATTTTCAATTAATTCTTAATGCACATTGGAAAGTTCATTTTGAACTTTAGTTTCAAGGGAATCCATTTTAGACATTAGGAGAATTTTTGTATCCAAAGATATCTCAATTTTGAATTACGTCTCTCTAGACATTTTCTCTCTCTAGGCCAAAACAGAGTAAAACAAGATCCTTTTTCCATTTCTGAGGGGGGGGATGATTACAAGAGACAGAAGGGAAGGTTCTTACACCTTTATATCTCAACAGCTGGAGGGAGGAATCTTACCTACCCCACTTAAAAAAGGCGAGATGTCCTCATCTTGCAACTAGAGGATAATCTCTTTCATTACTTTCTTCTTCTATCACTTCCAGCGTTACTACCCTGGAAGTGGACGGCTGGTTTGGAAACTTCTCTCTTTAATTTTCCCAATTCTTAAACTAAGGTCTTTCATTACTTTTGATTGAAACTGAGGGTTGGTTATAGGGTCTACCTTTGGGGTTTCCCTGATTTTGACGGAAAGGAACCTAATTACTCTAGAAGGAAGGAGCTGGAGTCTGGAATCTTGGTCCTTGACTTCCTTGTCTTGAAAACCTTGATCCAAAAGGAGTTGGGCAATCCATACTACGATGATTGTATCCATGGTAGTTAAAGCATTTAACTTCTTTGTTCAAGGGTGGGACTTCTGAAGTTGAATTCCAGGGGATTGTGTACCGGGAAAAAGACCTTTCTTCCATTCTGGAACTTCCCATATCCTGAGTTTGACCCTGCTATCTCTTAGGCAGTGGAAAGTTGGAATCACCTTCCGGAGCTAGAAATCTTTTGAAAGATGATGGTGCTAGCTTCGGTGGGACCTTGACAACAAAGGCCTTGGCGAAATCCTTCGCCATCCATACGGCTTCAGCCATAGAAACTGGCTTGGCATTCCAAGGGTTCGTTCATTCCTTGAATGAACCTAGCCATCAGCTGTTCTTCATCCAACGGTGGCGAGTATTTGAGGAGAAGAGCAAACGCCTGGTGATATTCTTCAATAGTTCTGCTCCCTTGGGTTAACTCTAAGAATTCATTTATCTTGGCTCTGATACCAGCTGCTGAAAGATCTCTGCCCTCTCTACGCAACAAATTCTAGGGTGCTAGCAGTGGAAGTAGCACTTCTTGTTGCGCAGGGCAGAGACTCCCACTCGGGGCCTCGCCCAAAAAAATATCTGGACAAGAGACTAATCTCTCGGTTCTTCCAAAATCGGACCCGGAAAAACTTCCCTCGCCCAGAAGGCATAGGCGATTCCTCCAAGAAAAATTATTCTAACGTAGTCAAGAGCCTTAAATTACCCTTTTTCATTCCAACTAAACCCGCAGGTCACATGGCCAGGTCAAGGGAGGAAATTGCACTTGGATCATAGATATCAACGCTTTTTTCCCCGTTCAGAGAGGCACAGCCATTGATTCTTTTCCACCATAGAACAAGGATTATCCGTGATTTGCTTCAACTATCGTAACTTAACATAATTGAATTTTATTTTAGAAATTCGTCAGTCTAGCCTAACCCCATCCATTGTATTGATAGGATCAATTTAGAAATTTGGTTATGTTTTGCCACGGGTACCAGGGAAAAGAGTTCCCAAGCCCCCTAGCTGGCGCTTCACGCAAAATTCAAGATAGTCACACCACTTACACACCCAATATGAAATTGCCTTTTTCACAGATTCGGCTGTCTTTAAAACAATCTTTTAATGAAACCATAGTATCACTGATCATAATCTTCAAAAATATCTAGCTTGAATTCCAATTTCCAATCATTCCTTCATCGGTGTACCTCTGGCATCATTGGCAACCAGAACGCTCACCACCTGCTCACTCAAGGGCCTTTTCAATAGTTCCTACCTCATAGTACCCGAGAATATAATCATATAAAAATCCAGATGGGCTCTCCATTTAAAGATCAGCTAGATCAATCAACAAGATCCATATAAAAGGGTCATGAACTCATCCGTTGTTGAAGACCAGCAAGGTCAATCAACCAGATCCATGCCCGTGATGATCAAAAAACAACTCCAACTCATTTTTCTTCCCCGACGCACGAGTGGGTATCTTCGATGACCTAGAGCCTGAGCACCGTATGGTCAGCACCCTCTAGGCTCCTTCGCATGTCACTTAGCGCTTCACTCATAGACCGCTTCCTTGGTCCCTCATCCACCGCCGGAAGCTCACCATTTTAATCGAACCGAGGCTAGTCAAGACCTCACGATGACCTTGCCACGTGAAACGTCCTTTATTAACTCTCCGTCAGCTGTTGCAACTTTTTCACTTAGGTCCTCACGACCTTAATCAACAAAATAGTCAAAATGCTTCCTAGCATTCTTGACATAAAACAGTCAAAATGCTTCCTAGCATTCTTGACATAAAACAGTCTTTTAAAAATAGGTGTCATATATAATTATAGTTTCAAACAACTCCCATCTTTGCACATCGTTCCACGTCATTTCTCATTATTCCACATTCTTCTACATTAATTTGCATCACACATCCCACATCCATTCATATCCATTCCCATCGTCCTACATCCATTCTCATCCATTTACATCCACTCACATCCACTCACATCCACTCACATCATATCACATCCATTTCAGATCCATTCACATCACATCACATCTATTCACATCCATTTAGATCCATTCACCTCACATCACATCTATTCACATTCATTTAGATCCATTCACCTCACATCACATCTATTCACATGCATTCAGATCCATTCACCTCATATCATATCTATTTACATCCATTCATCTCACATCACATCTATTCACATCCATTGAGATCCATTCACATCCATTGAGATCCATTCGCATCACATCACATCCATTCACATCCATCCACATCTCATCGCATCCATTCACATCCATCCACATCTCATCACATCCATTCACATCTCATCTTATCACATCCATTTACATCTATCTAGACCCATATCACATCCATTTACATCTATTCAGATCCACATCACATCACATCCATTTATATCTATTCATATCCACATCACATCCATTCACATCAAATCACATCAAATCACATCCATTCACATCCATCCACATCACATCTTATCTCCTGCATTTACATCACATCACATCCATTTAGACGGTTTCTCTACTTTCGATACTGATAGATTTTTTCTAAGATGCTTGGCTTAGTTAAAGGCAACTTTTTCTCAATCCCATTAAATCTAAGTATCAGAGTGTTGTTGAAGGTTTAAAAAGGAAAAATAAACTTTATCAAAAATTTATAGTAAAAACTCAGAAAGATCATTTACGTATTGTATTTTCATTCCTTAAGCTTCATTAATGAAGACTAAATCTAAATTTCCGTTTACTTATTAGATCCTTGATCCTCTCAGAGATTCCAGATTCCCTTTTTCTGATTAAGAATTATCCAAGTTTTCTCGATGTATATTTTCACATTCTTTCTCAAATTTCTCAAAATAAGATATATTCAATATTCTTCTTTTTGAATAAAAGATTCATGGGATTTACAAAATCAATTATACCCATATTTCTTCCTTCAGTATAAGCACTAATCAAATGAATCATTTCCATAATTTTCATCTATTCAGATCCACATCACATCACATCCATTTATATCTATTCATATCCACATCACATCCATTCACATCAAATCACATCAAATCACATCCATTCACATCCATCCACATCACATCTTATCTCCTGCATTTACATCACATCACATCCATTTAGACGGTTTCTCTACTTTCGATACTGATAGATTTTTTCTAAGATGCTTGGCTTAGTTAAAGGCAGCTTTTTCTCAATCCCATTAAATCTAAGTATCAGAGTGTTGTTGAAGGTTTAAAAAGGAAAAATAAACTTTATCAAAAATTTATAGTAAAAACTCAGAAAGATCATTTACGTATTGTATTTTCATTCCTTAAGCTTCATTAATGAAGACTAAATCTAAATTTCCGTTTACTTATTAGATCCTTGATTCTCTCAGAGATTCCAGATTCCCTTTTTCTGATTAAGAATTATCCAAGTTTTCTCGATGGATATTTTCACATTCTTTCTCAAATTTCTCAAAATAAGATATATTCAATATTCTTCTTTTTGAATAAAAGATTCATGGGATTTACAAAATCAATTATACCCATATTTCTTCCTTCAGTATAAGCACTAATCAAATGAATCATTTCCATAATTTTCATAAATTGAATGATTCTAGAAAATTCGTGCATACCCTTCTTTATTTTTCTGCTGACAATTGAATAATGCTCAAAACTCCTCTTTTAGCATAAAATTTATTTCACATAAATTTATTCCCATAAAATGATAATACTCATAATTCCACTTTTGATAAATAAATAAAAATACTCATATTTTGAAGTATGCCAAAAATTCCTCTTTTAACATTTCAATGTTTAAATCTAGAATATCATGGGAATTCCTCTTTTAAATAATTATATCAAAAATTTCTCTTTTCTCTAACTAAATGAATATGCATAAATACTATAAAAGTATTTTTCATAAAGATGATAAAAATCATTCTTTTTGCATAAAAATATCTATATCTAGAATATGATAGGAATTCCTCTTTTTGATTTATTCAAAATATGCATAAATTTAAGATTTATCTTTTTTCTAGAAAATTTTACCATAGCTTCGCTGCAATTACTGATAATATTCAGTTTTCTAATTGAATTAAAAACTTGTAATGAAAATATGATAGAAACTCCTCTTTTAGACTTAAAATTAAATTATGCATACTTAGCATATTATACCCATAATTATAAGCATAATTATGATTATTTCTCTTACTTAAACTAAAATAACCATTCCTCATTTCTAAAATTGTTAGTATAATCCTCTTTCAATTTAGAATGAGTTAATGTGATTTCTCCTACTCATAATCAAGCTAAAAAGACTTAACCATCATTTTTACTAAATTAAAATCATGAAAATATCAATTCTCATTCTCTACCTCATCAAGCCTAGAGTTTAGATTGAAACAAGAGATTATCATTGAAAATCATCCTTTTACTAAGGATCTAGCCATAAAGATGATTAATCTTTCAAGAGAGATTTTCTTAAAGAAAACATTATAATTAAGCATAAAAAACTAGGCCAAAACAGGGTAAAACAAGATCCTTTTTCCATTTCTGAGGGGGGGGATGATTACAAGAGACAGAAGGGAAGGTTCTTACACCTTTACATCTCAAAAGTTGGAGGGAGGAATCTTACATATTGAGAGTCGTGCCCTGATAGGCAATTTTATTTTGTCAGAGGACTCCTTCCCGTGGTGAGCCCCAGAAGGATTTCTTATTGGCCCAGATCTCAGCCCGCACTCTGAGCCTTGGGGGCCCGTGGCTGTAGAGTACTCGATGGATCTTCACAGAGATGCGAGCTTGTGGTTTTAGACAAACTTTTGAGGATCATCTAAGGCCAGCCCTCATACAGATAGTACCAGTTCCCTCAGAGGAGCGGTTTCGACAGCCTTTGGTTTGGAACCCCCTGATCCGTTTACCCAATGGCCACATGTTAGGGGCCCGACTGCATGTTTCTTGGGGAGCCTTGAGCACGGGACCATCCAGTTCTATCCGAGATTGGATTGCACACAGGCAGTTACCCCCTGGAGGAGCAAGAGAGAGGCCTAACAGGGATCCAGGGTCGAGAAAAGCTCAACATCAACATTGACTCAGATATCCCTCAGGAGTGGCCGATGCCTATTCCAAACCTGCCCCCTAGTGTGGATAGGAGTGTTTACTAGACACGATATCCTCGTGGCAGTCCACGGAGATGAGGACGGAGGTCTGCTAACTTTTCTATTGGTTCTCAGGGCCAACTAGAGAGATCAGAGCTTCCCTTGGAGGATTTCAGAGGCTGCACCTTACAGAGGGTGAGGGTGATCGGTTTGAGGGAATGGGAATGGCACATAAATCCAACACCGGGGCCAAGGTATCTACGGAGAGATTATGACAGCTATGGATTTGGGAGTGCCAACCTCTCACGCGCCTACAGTGGGACCTAGGAGAGTAGACTTGGCATGATCCTGTGAATCGGGAGGAGACTCTGGATGCCCCCTTCTTTGCATATACAGCGCGGCTTGGTCGCAAGATTGAGATGCCTGAGATAGATGGCACACCAGCAACAACAGCACATTGGCAGTCACAGGGCCTATCATAGCGCTTCCTTTCAGACGACTGGAAGAGGCTTTGGGATAGCTTTCGGCCTAGAAAGATCACACTCTTTCTTTGGCTGATGGCACACAGGAGTTTGGCGATCGGTTCTTGGCTGGTAGTTGGAGGTCGATTAGTGGCTTGTCGCGGTGGTGCGGCCACCATCAGGAGTCTCAACAACATTGCCTTAGGGATTGCCCGAAGGCTCACCAAATTTGGCAACATATTCTCCGTATCGTTGCTATGGACCGGGCATCCACTCGGATCATCGATTGGGGCACTATCGCATGGATCACAGAGGCTGGAGCGATCAGGGCTTACCAGGAGGATGAGGGAGGACTAGCCCTTCAGGTCTCCCACCATTGTTTTAGCAGCAGTACCAGTCATAGCCCCTCCTACATGTGACTGGTTGCCAGGCTCATGCCAGAGATGGGAGATTTTCAAAAGCATTGCAGCCTGGCACATTTGGTGTGCTAGATGCAGTGAGGCTATCAAGGGTACCCACATTGCGTCGGTTGAGACCATCAGGAGCATATGGCTTGATATCATTCACACCCTCCGCGGTTAGTGGGGGAAGTTACATGGAGGTTCTGACCGCATGCGGCGGAAGCAGCGGGAAGCCTTCTTGAGACTTTGGAGACCTGATCCTTTCCTCACATATAGAGGCGGTGACCCCATTTGGCATTACAGACCACCTGTGTGGTTGTCCCCTCCCCCCCTCCCCCTACATGAGATAGCCTTATCCTCGTAAAGCGGCTCGCCAGAGGAGAAGCATCTCTTCCCCTTATGATCACTTGTTTCTTGCCCTTTATATGAGGCGAGTTTGTTTTTAGCCCTTCGTGGATGTACTTAGGCCTTTGTGGCTGTTTTTCTTCAACTAATTGAAGGACCTTTTTCCTCGAAGAAGAAAAACCAACCTATTTTCTAAAAAGAAAAAGGGGTCGAGTTGAAAACCTAATTCCGAGTCAAAAGAAGCATGTTTTGCCCGGAGAGGAGTCATGCATTGGCTCATATAGAATTTACGAGTAATTCCTAGAGGCCGGGTACATAAATCTTGAAATCATAACTGATTCTTATATTTATCCAATCTTGGAGGATGGAATAAAAATCTTAAAGAGAATTGAATAAACTGACGCACTACCAAAAATGGCTCACAGAGTGACTTGTTAAAACTAAACATGTCATTTCTCATCTCAGGAAGTACGCACCATTTGTCAAAATTTGTGCATGGGCAATTCAATAAATATGCATCATTTGAAAGAATTATATCCTTTAAAAACTTAAAATTTTAAAAATCTCAAAGCCTAAACTAGTGCTACGGCGGACATTGATGACCCGCTTGGATGATAGCTTCCACACTTATGTCACTGTCATGGTTTGTGAGATTATGGTCAAAATGCCGTCGTGGATGACAGGCTATGTGACAGCCACTTTGGAGTACTAGAGTTATGGCATAGTTATAGCGCCAACTCATATAGTCGGGTTCACACTATAGACCGACTACTTTGTATGCTATTGTAGGAGAGTACTTTCCCTTTATGTATGCACTCTTATCTTTTAGTTATATGGTTGTAGAGAAGAGAAGAAGATAGAAGAAAATTCAGCCATCCACCATCTCTCTTGTGTCTTGCACTCGTGTGTGTGTGTGTGTGTGTGTGTTTTGCTTGCAAGGAACTTAAGCTCTCTCTCTTTAGTCTGGTGGCATACGAGGGAGGTGTTTCCCCCTTTTCTTCGATCATTTTTATTGACACCATTTATTGCTGAGGAGTTGGCGGAGGCATTGGCAGCACTTCCTAGGGGCAAATGCCCAGGGGCGGACGGCCTTCCAATCTCCTTCTTTTTCGCCATTGGGACCTCATGGAAGGTGGCCTTCGAGCTGCCATCAATGAGATTATGATTATAGGTGACATGCTAGAGAGGCTCTCAGAGGGCTTGATTCACTTGATTCCCAAGGAGGGTGGACAGATTGGAGATCCGACAATGGAGACCCATCACCCTCCTTGGGACAACCTATAAGATATTAGCCAAGGCCATCAGTAGGAGACTTGAGCCTTTTCTCCCAGACTTGATCCATGACACTCAGACTGGCTTTGTTCAGGATAGGACCATCCTGGACACTCAGACTGGCTTTGTTCAGAATAGGACCATCATGGACAACATTTTTACCTTAAGGAGGCGACAGCTTTGGCTAGGATGTGGCAGCAGGACCTCATTGTGCTTCTTCTAGATTTCAAGAAAGCATATCATAGGATGGATTGAAGCTTTTTGGAGGGCACGATGAGCTGGATGGGATTCCCCGAGGAGTGAATTCATGGGGTTTTAGGACTCTACTCGGCATCGCATAGCCAGGTCCTCATTCAGGGGGCCTGAGGTGACAAATTTCCCCTTTCCCTCTCGGCTCGGCAAGGTTGTCCACTGGCACCTTACCTCTTTCTATTCGTCGCCAAGGCCATGAGCAGTTTTCTCTCTGCCTAGGAGACCGGGCTCTAGGGATTACGTCTTCCCCTTTGTACACAAGAGGAGTTGCTTGATTCAGAGTTTACAAATGACACAGCAAGCTTCCTCTCAGGAGAGATGTTGGGAATCTTTGGAGATTCGCGGAGGCGATTGAGATTTTCTACCGTGCATCCAGAGCACAGATCGACTAGCACAAGTCGTGTGGTTTTTGGGTAGGTTCAGCACCCACCCCAACTTGGAGACTAGTTGAGGCTTTGGAATAGATCCCGAGGGGCACTCCAGTTTGCTATCTCAATTGCCAGGTTGGCATTGATATCTCTCCTGAGCAGCAGCTTGCTTCTTTTGAGTATTCGGAAGAAGCTTTTATATTGGAGCTCGGCGAGGCTCTCCCTAGCATGCAGAGTAATGGTGGCGAACCAAGTACTTCTAGCCACCATGTGGAGCATCGCTTCGTGCTAGGCCTTTTCTCGGGCATGCATTGGCCAGGTATAGTGATTGATCCGGAACTTCTGATGGGCCAGAAGTGATGCGAGGCCAACCAAAGCCAAGGTGGCATGGTGAGTGATCATTCAGCCACGTAGTAGAGGGGGGATTGCCCTCATTGATCCTGCTATTCAGAGTCGTGCCTTGCTGGGAAATTTTATTTTGTCAAACGACTCCTTCCCGGTGGTGAGCCCCGGAAGGATTTCTTACTGGCCCGGATCTCAGCCCACACTCTGAGCCTTGGGGGCCCGTGGCCGCATGGATCTTCACAGAGATGCGAGCTTGTGGTTTTAGTGGAACCCCCTGATCAGTTTACCCAATGGCCACATGTTAGGGGCCCGCCAACTGCATGTTTCTTGGGGAGCCTTGAGCACAAGACCAGCCAGGTCTATCCGAGATTGGATTGCACACAGGTAGCTACCCTTGGAGGAGTAGGAGAGGCCTGACAGGGATCCGAGGGGGTTGAGATAGGTTCAACATCGACAGTGACTCAGATATCCCTTAGGAGTGGCCGATGCCTATTCCAAACCCGACCCCCCTAGTGTGGCTAGGAGTGTTTACTAGACACAATATCCTCGTGACAGTCCACGGAGATGAGGACAGAGGTCTGCTCACTTTTTCTATTGGTTCTCAGGGCATACTAGAGAGATCAGAGCTTTCCTTGGAGGATTTCAGAGGCTGCACCTTACAGAGGGTGAGGGTGAGGGTGATCGGTTTTCGGTCACGCGAATGGCACATAGATCCAACACCGGCCAAGGTGTCTAGGAAGAGATTATGGGTGGCTATGGATTTGGGAGTGCTGACCTCTCACGCGGCTATAGTGAGACCTAGGAGAGTAGACTTGGCAGCATGATCCTGTGAATCGGGAGGAGACTCTGGATGCCCCCTTCTTTGCATATACACACCGCGGCCTGCAAGATCCAGATGCCTAAGATAGATGGGACACCAGCAAAAACAACAGCACATGTTAAAAACCATCCTAAGGAGGATCAAACACTAGCTCCATTGCATAGTTGAATAGAAATGAAGAAGATGAAGTTAAGCTACTAATCAAGAAGTAATTAGCATAATGATGAGCATAATGACAACATAAGTGAGGGGCAATAAAATGTGTTGATTTCAATAGATGAGAGCCTCTTTATATAGGCTGAAGTACATGAGGATTAAGCTCAAGATTAGGTGTTAATCATCATCTAAATCATCTCCACCTTCCCTCCTAGATTCAAAGACCTAAAAGTGACCACCAACCCTAGAATCTTGCTAATCACACCAATGCTACCTAATCAAGGGATCACGACCCCTTTGGCTGATGTTGAGCTCCTAAATGACTCTTTTACATCATGGTAAGATTGCATAATAACCTTTGTATCCATTTGCCCATAATCTATGACTTTAGTGCATAGTGCTAGTTACAAGGTATGTGCCCTACACATCATTTTAGTGAAGGTGTTTGCCATATTTTTTAACACCCCTCTTCAAACACTGAATCCACTCAATGATGCAGTTGGTCATGCTGACTCTCATGAGCCTAATTAACCACCCAATGCTCAGTGATAGCATGCATGAGCGTGGTCTGACTAGCAATGCCATACATAGGTTATGCCAATGTGAACTCAGAGGCTTTAGTCATGCGTACAAAAGAGGTATGGGACGACTTTAGAAGAGTGTGACAAGACGTGGCTACATGTATGAGTGAAGAGGACACCCATGTGTATAGGGCATGCCCTTGCTTTTAGCACTTTAGAATAAATGATTTGATCTAATCATAGATAGGGCCTCATGATGGTGGCCCTTGTCTTCATCTTTTTCTTCTTCTTGGTCTTCTTCCTGCTGCACTTCTTCCATGATGTAGACTCGTTGCATCTTCTTCTTGGCAAAACAATTCTTCTCTACATGGCCAGGTTTGTGACAAAAGTCACAAATGAGATTGTTGTTGTTGTAGCCCTTGTTGTAGTTGCCTTTGTTCTTGCCATACCTACTAGATCCTGCATAATAAGCATTTTCAGTAGACAAGGTTGATGACGATGGAGACTCCATTTGCTTGGTCTTTAGTTTTCTCTCCTCCTCAAGAAGAGATGCTTCAATGTCCACAAGCTTTGATATTGGCATATTGGTCAAGGTTGTGACCACATGGTCATATTCTTCAGGTAAAGATTTAAGTAATACACCAATGGAGACATCTTCATCCATCTTAAGACCTATTCCTGCAAGTTGTGTTAATAGGCCTTTCATGTAGTTCAAATGTGAGGCTAGGGATGTGCCAGACTTCATTTCTAGCTTAAAAAATTCAATGAGCAAACCAAACTTTGAACTTTTAGATCGAGCCCCAAATAGAGTTGTGAGTTGGTCCCAAACTTCCTTGGAAGTTTCGCATCCATCCACATGATGAATGTAAGTGTCATCAAGCTCCAATGTGATGATGGCACGAGCTTTGTCATCTCTTACTTCCCAACAAGGAACATCAGCAAGAGTCCTTGGCTTCTTCTCATTCCCATTTACTATGTTGAAGAGCCCCTTCTTCATGAGCATTAACTTGATGCGGGTTTGCCATGTGTGAAAACCATGACCTTTAAAGCGCATTGATGGAGAATCCTTGGTAGCCATTATGATATGGAATGAAGGGGGTCTTACCTCTGATGATTGAGGCAGTGTCTACCCTTTTACAAGAGAGATTAAGACCAAAGAATAGTGCTAAATCAAGTTATTTAGCATATGCTTTCCAAAAGATAAAACCAGAATATTCTGCTCACTATGCAGAGAAATGAGCTCACTTGGAGTCAATATTTGAAGGAGTTGCACAAAGAATAAGCTAAAAATCTTCAAGGGCATTGAATAGCAGTATGTCTAGATGATTTTAGAGCCCACAAACACTTGCTTAAGCAACTTAATCAATGAGTAATCTCAAATTTACCAAAGTACCTTTTCTGGCTATGGCAGTTCTGGACAGCACCCTGGTTTTTTGCTTGGTGTGTGAAGCACACTCAATCATTTGCAAAACCCTCTTAGGAGGAGTAAGTTTAGGTTCCAATGAAGCCACACCTCAGAGGAATTAGACCAATTTGATGTGTGTGAGCTGCAACAATACTTTTGGTGGTCGCCTATCAAAAACGTGCCTGTTTTGGGGAAAACGAAGTTGCCGGCGACGTGGAGCTATGAATGGTGCAATTGAGGTGCCATGCCCCTTAGCAATATTGCTGGTGAAGTGCCCACAAAATGATTTTGGCAATGGTTACGTGGTTTGTGAGCACCAAGGCCTCCACTCAGCTGCTATTCTAGATCCTATTTTCTAGGAAACCCATAAAAGCTAATGAAACCCTAATTTTTACTAATCTCTTGCTAAGCAAATAAGATGGGGCTTGATTCTAGATGAATGGGCTAGTACTAGCTCTGATACCATGTTAAAAACCATCCTAAGGAGGATCAAACACTAGCTCCATTGCATAGTTGAATAGAAATGAAGAAGATGAAGTTAAGCTACTAATCAAGAAGTAATTAGCATAATGATGAGCATAATGACAACATAAGTGAGGGGCAATAAAATGTGTTGATTTCAATAGATGAGAGCCTCTTTATATAGGCTGAAGTACATGAGGATTAAGCTCAAGATTAGGTGTTAATCATCATCTAAATCATCTCCACCTTCCCTCCTAGATTCAAAGACCTAAAAGTGACCACCAACCCTAGAATCTTGCTAATCACACCAATGCTACCTAATCAAGGGATCACGACCCCTTTGGCTGATGTTGAGCTCCTAAATGACTCTTTTACATCATGGTAAGATTGCATAATAACCTTTGTATCCATTTGCCCATAATCTATGACTTTAGTGCATAGTGCTAGTTACAAGGTATGTGCCCTACACATCATTTTAGTGAAGGTGTTTGCCATATTTTTTAACACACATTGGCAGTCACAGGGCCTATCATAGCGCCTCCTTTCAGATGAGAGGCTTTGGGATAGCTTTCAGCCTAGAAAGATTGCACTCTTTCTTTGCGGTTGATGGCACACAGGAGTTTGACGGTTAGTTCTTGGCTGGCAGTTGGAGGTCGATCAACGGCTTGTCCGCGGTGCAGCCACCATCAGGAGTCTCAGCAACATTGCCTTTTGCCCGAAGGCTCACCAGATTTGGCAGTAGATTCTCCGTATCTTCGCTATGGACAAGGCATCGACTCGGATCATCAAATGGGGCACTGTCGCGTGGGTCACAGAGGCTGGAGCGATCAGGGCTTACTAGGAGGATGAGGGAGGACTAGCCCTTCAAGTCTCCCACCATCGTATTGCAGCAGTACCAGTCATAGCCCCTCCTTCAGGTGACTGGTTGCCTGGCTCATGCCAGAGATGGGAGATTTGCAGTAGCATTGTAGCCTGGCATATTTGGTGTGCTAGATGTAGTGAGGCTATCGAGGGTACCCACACTCTGCCGGTTGAGACCATCAGGAGCATATGGCTTGATATCATTCACACCCTCCGTGGTTAGTGGGGGAAGTTACATGGAGGTTCTGACCGCATGCGGAAGCGGCGGGAAGCCTTCTTGAGACTTTGGAGACTTGATCCTTTCCTCACATATAGAGGCGGTGACCCCATTTGGCATTATAGACCACCTGTGTGGTTGTCCCCTCCCCCCCTCCCCCTACATGAGATAGCCATAGCCTTTCCTCATCATCACAGATAGAGGCGGTGACCCCATTTGGCATTACAGACCACCTGTGTGGTTGTCCACCCCCCTCCCCCTCTTCCCCTACATGAGATAGCCTTCTCCTCACAGAGCGGCTAGCCAAAGGAGAAGCGTCTCTTCCCCTTATGATCACTTGTTTCCCGCCCTTTATATGAGGTGAGTTTGTTTTTAGCCCTTCGTGGATGTACTTAGGCCTTTGTGGCTATTTTTCTTCAAATAATTGAAGGATCTTTTTCCTGGTAGAAAAAAAAACCAATCTATTTTCTAAAAAGAAAAAGGGATCGAGTTGAAAACCTAATTCCAAGTCAAAAGAAGCATGTTTTGCCCAAAGAGGAATCATGCATTGGCTCATATAGAATTTACGAGTAATTCCTAGAGGCCGGGTACATAAATCTTGAAATCATAACTGATTCTTATATTTATCCAATCTTGGAGGATGGAATAAAAATCTCAAAGAGGATTAAAGAGAATTGAATAAACTGACACGCACTACCAAGAAAAAACTACCAAAAATGGCTACAAGGTATGTGGGAAATGCCTCACAGAGTGAGTTGTTAAAACTAAACATGTCATTTCTCATCTTAGGAAGTACGCACCATTTGTCAAAAATTTGTGCATTGGCAATTCAATAAATATGCATTATTTGAAAGAATTACATCCTTAAAAACACTTAAAATTTTAAAAATCTCAAGAAACCAAAATAAACCAAATCTCAAAGCCTCTCCAAAATAGGTGCGGGTCTTCGGCTTACTCCCAAAGAGAAAATTACCCTCGCCAAAATCGCAGAGCCGAAAGCCTCAACCACAGACATGGTGGGTCAAAGATGATCCATTATAGAAGTGTAGGCTTCTCGTCCCAACAAGAGAAGAACAACACGCATGAACCCTGCACCATGGAGATGGTGGGTTCCGAAGCCCATGCTACACTTTGATTGAGAGCAAATCTAGTTATGCCCAAGTTGATTACCACAGAACGAGTCTGCTCGTCTCTGACCCCGGCTCAAAAAACAAAAAATTGCCACTAAACCTCAATCCTCTCCACAGGTAACCAAGTAGCATTGAAGGGCAAAAGCCCCCACAGATGCACAGGCACCCCCTGCAGCCTTGTTTAAATAAGGCAAGGAGAAGATTAAAGAGACCCATTTTTGGTTTACCACATAAGAAAATTGCTCTTTTTATCACATAAGTTTGGAGAAGGGAGTCCATGATTAACATGTGAGAAAGCTTTGTTGATTGAGTTCTTAATACCTGTTATGTTTCTCATATGGTAGTGTGAAGTTTAGCATGTATGAAACTTTTACACTTGGAATTCACATGTATAAAATGTAAAATGACATTTATTGAACTTGATATGCATGTGCTGAAGACCATTTACACTTCAAAGTGTTAAAAAGAGTTGTTTAACACATAGCCTTAACATGTTGGATAATCTATAAGTTCTTATATGCAAATGGCATGTTTCCCAAGAATAGGTTTTGTCATGTGCCAAGGGGCTTGAAAATTTGTCTAAATCCTCTACTTGATGTAAATTTCATTTTTTGACAAATGGCATAAAAAAGAGTCTTCCAAAATGAAATTTGTAGGCTTGAGGCATGCAAATTGCTTATTGAACACAAAGATAGTTTGAGGCAACTGTACCAATGCAGGACTGCATATATGATATGGAGGATTTCTACCACACAGCTACCAACATCCGGAAAAAGAGCCCAAAACATACTTAAACTCAATTAAGAGTAATGATTGACTACTTTCTTGTCATCTTCCCTTCACAAATGCCAGAAATAGTTGTATCAAAAGGCACTAGATGTAACAACGTATTGAATGCAGTGTACAAATCAATACCGACATCCAAATAATTTTTTTCAGCTTAATTAAACCGCTGTGGTGTAGTCATTTCTAAGTGGAGACCAGGCATGAGAAAAATTTACAACCAAAACCTTCAATATGTGTAATGAGAGTCAATTGCACCCAGCTTAAGTGGGCTTAATCAACAACACATTCAAAGACCATTCAAGAAGCTTCTCTCCTATTCATATGTGTTAAACTACATACATCTTGTGGACCAAGTTTTCATTGTGGAAACGTCATGTTGATGCAGCTATAAGCCTAATATCTTCATGTCAGACCATACATGTGGACGAAGTTTTCACTATGGAAATGCCACATTGGTGCAGGTATAAGCCTAATATCTTCATGTCAGTATACATGTAGATGTAGATTTCAATATGGAAACATCATCTTGATGCAAGTATAAGCTTAATATCTTTATGCGCTTTTCAACTTGAAATGTCGATTTCACCCCAGATGTGTAAAGACACTGGGTACAAGGTCAATTTTATAAATTCAAACACACATGCCC
Source organism: Cibotium barometz (assembly GCF_041138505.1). Taxonomy (NCBI): domain Eukaryota; kingdom Viridiplantae; phylum Streptophyta; class Polypodiopsida; order Cyatheales; family Cibotiaceae; genus Cibotium; species Cibotium barometz. The sequence goes on along the minus strand of NC_141073.1, from coordinate 35,920,358 downwards.
GGTAAGACAGTGTGCATGTATAGCTCAAACACAGTGCATGTATAGATTGAGGTGATAGTCTACAGTTGGAAAGTAGGTTACCATCTCGTCTGCATTGCTGCTAGGATCAGACAGTAGATTTGAAAGGTTATCTCAAGAAAAGAATTACAAATAACACATTAATCCACGCCTCTACAAGGTTCAATCTCAATCATTCTCCTCACTCAATGGAAAGATCATCTTAGTTGTACAAAATACACATGGGCTTTTCCAAAATTTCTTTTTAAAATCTATGTCCATCAGTTATCCAATACAAAAAAACCCTAGCAGAAGTTTAACAGATATGATATTGCAACAAAACATCGCTCGCATAGTAACAGTGCACAAGATGGAAAAGGTGAAGTGAATGATTTTGAGATAATGATGATGAAAATTGCAGCTTCCTGTTGTGCAGAGACCACATCTTAAACCCTACAAACCTGTATAATGGAAGTTACTAGACAATCCTGGTGTACAAGCACTAAATGTCCAGCCAATACAACTGCATCCCACAACTTTTGGAGGATAGACGTGGTAGTGCTTTAGTCTGAAAGGTGCCTAGCAAACTGTCAGCAATGAAGAAAACCCCACAACCCAGTGTGCCCACTCAGAAGTGGAGCCTTGTACACCCATAAAACTGCTATGATCCATTGGGGTGGGAGATAGGGACCTGATCTGTTACGTTCTTTGGGGAAGGCAAGATCAAGGCCCTACCACTCAGGCTAGGGAGCGATCTTGGGGTATTTTACCACTCGGCTCAAACAACACCCACTAAACGGGTAGCATTGCTGGGCAGGTCAGAGAAACAGGGCATAACATGGAAACCAAAGTTGGCAAGGATTGCATTAGCCACCATCTAGCAAAATACAAAGTAGCAGGCAAAATACAAAGTAGCAGGCATAATGCAAAGCGTCATCTCTAGAATATATTGCTAGCCAAGACCTTAGTCGAACTTAATTCGTCTTGGTAAAGTAACTAAAGACCTATAATGCTTGATGTGACCATTGGCTGGCCTGCTTCTCGGGGCCCTAAAACAAGTGCTATGGATTCTAACACTGCAATTAATTAAAAAAGGAGGTTAAGGTCCACCTAGAAGAAATGCTATTGAGGGTGATCTTGGTGAGAGAAGTCAGACCAGTTGCCATAGGGTCCTCAGGGACAGAGCAAAAGCCAATGAAGTGCAAGCCCATCAGCAGCATTGGAGCGTGTGAAGGGGGAGGGGGAGGGGGTGGGGGTGGGGGTAGACAATGTCCTCAGAAGGCGAGCATGCATCAGCAGGCTGGTTGAGGGCAGATAGAAAGCAAGGCAAGAACTGAGCACAGTTAAGGACACAAAGGCTCAAAGGTCCGAGAGCTCAGCGCAGCAGACAAACTTGCATGCAGGTTGATGGATGCTAGTTGGGTGCCAAAATAAGGACAAACATTGGAGACTGGAATAGCAATGGAAGGGGAAGGAGCAGGCAACGAAGGAAGGAGAGGGTGTAAGAGAGGATAAGGGCACGCATGTGAAAGCCAGCACAGCAGGAAGAGGGCCACTTCAGTGAAAATTCAGATTGCCCAAATCAATTGGACATTATCCAGTGAAGTAACACTATAACCAATATATATAAATCCCCATCTATCACACAGAACAGTAATTACCGCACGGCTATATGCTTACAATGTACGTCATCTTGCTGTGGTAATTAACAAGAACTGCAGGTCTGTAATTTGTAGAGGCCACATCTCCAGCCTTACAAACCATTTTCACCTAAAATATCGTTTCTTCAAGACAATTATGGTGTACACGCAGTTAAGTGTGCCAATACACCTGTATGCATGACATATAAGGTCAACTTTGCAGCCTCTACATTATTAAGCCGAAGCTTGGCAACAACAGTATGTTCTATCAAAATTGCCAAACAAAAGGGTGATGAATGCTGCCAGCTAGTGGCTTGCTTGTGAAGATTCTAACTCTGCAAGAAGAGCCATAGTCTTCGCATCTGGCTGCAGGCCATCAGCAGACATACGCTGCAAAAAGTTGGGTGCCGTCAATCTAGCCCTTATGTAAGCCTTCATCAAAATGTTGTAAGCTAAAGTGTTCTTATATGAACCTGATGCTGTGAAGTATTGAAAAGTACGTTCAGCAGCCTCGACTTCTCCTCTTTCTGCAAGATATTCAAGAATAAGCATTAAGGATTCAGACCACGGCTTTGAATGATCATACGTTAAACTCTGTTTTGAGGTTCTCAAATACTGCAAGGCCTTGTCTACTTGACCTATTTTCAGATAGCCAGCAATTAGATGCCTGTATGTCATGCTATTCGCTCCTGACCGGCCTTTGCGAATGCGGACCATCAAGGCTTCTGCTGCTTGCATCATTCCGTGTCTCCCATAAACATCCATCATGGCATTATATATCCTTGTGGGCAACTTTCTCTTCTTTTTCTCAGCCTTGGTGGCCAATTTCTCAGCTTCCTGGATCAGGCCAAGCTTTCCCAAAGACTCTATCATCACTCCATAGGAACGAGCTGACAGGTTGCTAAAGCTCTCAAGATCCTTGCATGCTTTCTGAAGCTCTTCATGATTTCCCTGTTCTGCATAAACTGTGAGAAGAAGGTCGTGTGCCAGATGGCAGTTTTGGGAGTTGAATTTCTTCATCTCATTTGCTAGAGACTTGGCTTCATGTACCATCCCTGCTGAAATGTAGGCTTTTGCTACCAGGGAGTAGGTCAACATATTTGGAGCAATGCCTGCATGTTTCATGACCTTGTAATTTTTTAGAACTCCATCAGGATCACCTTGTTTATTTATCGTACTTAAAAGAATATTGTAAGTCCTTGTATCAGGTGAGATATTTGATGCGTTCATTTCTTTTATCAGCTCAAGAGCTTTACTAGGTTGGCGTTGGTGTCTGTACAGTGACATAAATTGGTTGTAAGGTAGAGCTGAAACAAGGTGACCTGAGTTTTTTAGCTTTTCAAGAGCATTCTTCGCACTTGGAAGCATATCCCTGGCAACATAACAGGATATAAGCTGGTTGTATACCTTCTCTGTCAAGCATTTGGAGGGAATACCTGCAAAACACTTCTCTACATCTTGTATTGATCCTGCTTGACCCATCAAGTAGAGCCTGTACATATGATCTACATCATCCATCACAAACAGCCTCTCCTTCCAAACAAATTCTGCTACCTGTGCAAAAGATAACAAAGATGGTTTGGCAAGAATTGTGACACATTGTGTTGGGGTAAAGGCGTTATGCCCACCCTTATAGTGTGTACAAGCCCATAAGTTATAGTACATAGTACACTTAGTACTTTTAATGTACTAAGTGCACTATGTGTACTAGTGCAATATACATGTGTGATAGGGGAGTCACACACTCATGCTATTGATGAGTTGACTTATCCCCACAACTCTCTCTCTCTCTCTCTCCCTTGTTCTTCTCTGTGTATGTCTCCCACATAACTCTTAACCCTAATTCTCCCACACAACTGCTCTCAGCTAGCAAGGCGTCAGGCGCAGCTAATCAAGCGAAGGCGTGCAAAAACGCTGGCCATTGGTGAGCGAGTACGTGTAGCGCAAGCCACTGAAGGAGGCGGCGGAAACACAAGCTGAAAAAGAGTCTTTATGGGCTCAAACAGGCACCAAGAGAATGGTATCATAAATTTGATACATTCATGAAATCTCAGAAATTCAGGAGAAGTGACATAGATCACTGCTTGTACACCAAGAAAGCTTTGGATGGCAGTCTATTGATCCTCATCTTGTATGTTGATGATATGTTGATTGCCGGGAAATCTCGTAAAGAGATGGATGCCTTGAAGCAGAGGCTGCATCAAACCTTTGATATGAAGGATTTGGGTGATGCAAATCACATTTTGGGTATGCGGATACTTCGGGACAGAAATCAGCATGTGTTGTATTTGTCTCAGAAGGAATACATTGGCAAAGTCTTGCAGAGGTTCAATATGGACGGGGGGAAGAAGACTAGTACTCCTTTGCCTCCATATGTGAAACTCAGTGCTATGGACAGCCCACAGTCAGATAGAGACAGGGCTGATATGGCCAAGATTCCGTATGCTTCAGCTTGTGGCAGTCTCATGTATGCCATGGTTGCTACTAGGCCGGACATTGCATTTGCAGTGGGAGTGGTTTCTAGATACATGGCTAACCCTGGCAAGAAGCATTGGGAAGCAGTGAAAGGTGTCATGAGATACCTGAAGGGCACACAGGATATGTGCATTTGCTTTGGCAAACAGGATGCATTAGTGCATGGTTACACGGATTCGGATTATGCCGGTCATCCAGATAACCGGAAGTCTACTACCGGTTATGTATTTACATTCACAGGAGGTGCTGTGTCATGGATATCCAGGATGCAGAAGTGCACAGCCTTATCTACTACAGAGGCCGAGTATATTGCAGCCACAGAGGCTTGCAAGGAGGCATTATGGCTATCTCGGTTAGTGGTTGATTTGGGCTATACAGGGGATATTCCATTGTTGCATTGTGACAGTCAGAGTGCCATTCAGTTGGCAAAGAACCCTGTTTTTCATGCAAAGACGAAGCATGTGGATGTGAAGTATCACTTCATCAGAGAGGTGATAGAGAACAAGCAAATTCAGCTTGTTAAGATTCATACGGATGACAACCCGGCTGATCTGTTGACGAAGAGTTTGCCTCCGGAGCGGTTTGCTCATTGCAGACACTTGATGGGCATTGGATGAGGCCAGTTTCAGCCTTGATATGGCCTTGTATATTATCATGTACATGCTGATTTTTTCTTTTCCTTTACTTAAGGGCACTTTGCCTTTAAGTGGGAGGTTGTTGGGGTAAAGGTGTTATGCCCACCCTTATATAGTGTGTACAAGCCCATAAGTTATAGTACATAGTACACTTAGTACTTTTAATGTACTAAGTGCACTATGTGTACTAGTGCAATATACATGTGTGATAGGGGAGTCACACACTCATGCTATTGATGAGTTGACTTATCCCCACAACTCTCTCTCTCTCTCTCTCCCTTGTTCTTCTCTGTGTATGTCTCCCACATAACTCTTAACCCTAATTCTCCCACACACATTGCATAATAAAGCTGATGTTAAATCAAGATTTAAAGCCTACAATAATAACTACAATCCACCAATGGACAGTTATACATCATACATCTTTCCGTTTCATGAGGAAACACAACACAAGCATGAACACACGTCAGTTTTCTTTACCCAATAGAAAGCCCTAGTGGAATACATATCCAATGCCAGCATAACTATGTTGGCCAAAGATGTCAAATTGCTGCTTACATGTAAGGACGCATGCGATCAGCCTTTACGCTTGAAGGCATGAGCACCCATGCACTTGTGGTGTCATCCACCCAGGACATCATCACTGCAATTAGTTAAGCAACTTGCCACTGCTCGAGAAGGAGAAGGTGCACATCTTTGAAGAGGGCTCTCCCACATGTGCAGCAAAGGCTCTCTCCCTCACTATCTTCTCCTGTCTCACAACAGGCCCATCAAGTAAGAAGTAAAAGAGGTGCAGGGCAAGGTCAAAGGGCTGCACGTCAGCCACCATAGCCACGTGAACAAGCCCGTCCCGTGTGCATACTCCAAGGCGCATCCCTCAGCCGTGCACACAGCCCATTGGAGGCCTACAAGTCTGCGTGCAGTTCGCAAACAGCTCCCCTTGCCTCGCATGACCTTCGATAAGGACTCCCAACCCACACACAATAACTCCTCTCTCTCTCTTGATGCCCCAGACCCCATGGCCCTCGCCCACGGCCACGCCACCACAGGAGGATCCGGGCCATCATCTCCCATCATCGTAGGACCTTCTCGCGCGAGCTCAGTTATACCACCTTGAGCGCCATGCCACCATGTCACAGTGGCCCATGAGGGATGTATTAGGGTGATATGAGAGCTCTCTGCTCATGTACTGAAACCGGCCTCTGATAGACAACCAGAGTGCGGTAGAAGCAATCACCCGTCCACTTGTAGTCTAGATGAGAAACAAAACAAAGATTGGAGCTAGAGTGCCCAAATCTGAAAACACAGCGACACCTGTTGGCCCCAAAGCTTGGCGCCCCTTGCGGTATTTCTTTATTCAATTATAATAAAATGAATGGCTGAGTACAACACAAAGACCAGCCAAGAGTTTACACCTGTAAGTCCAATCTGACGGCCCACAAATCCTTCTCAGCACAGAGGATCTATGCACACAGATCTGTGTCCTCAAGCAACACACTGTGCCTCCCTCTGATCAGCCAAGATCACAAAGCAGGCCAGCCATGGGCATACATCTGGCATAACTCAAGTGCATGATACATCTTCTCAGCTCAAACATACATGTGCTGTCCAATCTCTGTCTCAACCCTTGTCAATCTGCCATACCCCTCCTCTCACAAGGGGCCAGATAACACATATCTGCAACAGACATCAAGCAGTAGAAAGAGAGATAGATGAACAGAAACAGAGCTTACCAAGTTCAGCTCGTGAAACAACACTGGAGGAAGCAACAGCACCAATCTGTACTTGCAGGCCCTTGTATCCACAACCCTGCTTCACACATGTGCTTGTACTTGCCTGTATCCTCCTCCTGATGTTCACTCTTATGCTGTCCTTGAAAATACAGATCTGAAAATCAGCACTGTACCCGTCTGTACCGCCTCGGGATACGTGCCAGGAGTTGTACTTGCACAAGCAGCCTGCTGTCCACTCCTGTACCAACCTGAATCTGTGTATTCAGGTCTGTCCAGCCACCTGACAAGCGCCGCCTGCAGCTACTGAACTCTGAAAAGCGTGCGTCAGCCCTGTCCGTACACTGTACGGCTGTCGTACAGGGCTGTACGGCCTGTACCTGAACCTGCTGCCCTCTGTTGACCAGTCGCCTGTTGTAGCAGCTTCTGTTCCTCAGCTCATCGCCGCCTGCAGCAACAGTGCAGCAGTCGTACAGAGGTGTACGGCTGTTGTACAGCCTTCTTCAACACTCAGTTTTCAGAAAAACAGCAGCAAGAACACATGTACAGCAGCCGCCTGCAACTTCCGTAGCTTTTCCACGCTTGTCTTCATGCGCATCAAGAACTCCTCCCTTTTGCTACACGACTCCCCAAAAAGGGAAGAGAGAGAGAGAGGAGAGAGAAACACTCCTCCCCCAAATTAATCCCTAGGGCCCCAAACTTTAATAAGTTCCTAGGGCCACTAAGGCCTAGGGGCAAACTTTAATAAACATTAGAACTTAATGTTTCTAGTTCCCCCCTTCACACCTAGGGATGTTCACACATCTTAAACTCTGTCCGGGCACCCCCCATGTGAATCATAAAATATTCTGACTCTGCAACCACCATGCCCACACTTGTCCTGCTCCATTTTCACAGGGCCATGACATACCCCCCTCTTGAAAAATGGCAAGCGTCCTCGATTGCATTCTGGTGATGCATGAAAATATCCAAAGTGAAATATACAATATGGCAAGATCCGCGTCCCAATCTCTCTGAGCCATACACATGTATCAATATTCACTGCAAACCAATGGCATAGTAATATTCCAAGTTGTATACCACTGTGAACCATACATATCCACAAAAATCTCCATGTGACTAGTACACATATATCATAGAAGTCCCATAAACAGATGTACTGTCAGCCTCAGTACCTTCGGGTGAGATAAAATCTGCACCAAGCGACCTCTAGATGTCATCTGAGCCTGTCTGTATCAAGGGAGTGGAGGTGCTACCCCCCTCTTGAGCATCAGGTAATGCTCCAGACCCATGCTCTGCTGAACCTGAATGAGCCACAATAAGAGTCGGCTCTAACTCAAAGGCATCGAGATAAAGCTGCAAAACCTGAGGTGAATCTGTTAAGTCACCTTCCTCCATCCACTTCGCATCCATCGGGGAATAGTTCTTGAACTTCACAAGATAGCGACGGGAAACTTTACCTCGTACCTTCCTTTCTTTATGTGCCAGTATCTGCTCTGGAATCAGAACCTCATCAAGTTCCTTAACTTCCGGCTGAGCCTCATCTGATACATCCTCAGACACATCCCCACGGAAAGGTCTAAGAAGACTCACGTGAAAAGCATTGTGAATCCTCCAGTGATCTGGTAACTTCAAACGATAGGTTACCTCACCAATCTTTTCCAAAACCTGAAAAGGCCCATAATATCGCATGCTCAACTTAGGGAATAAGCGCTCTTTACCCTTCATCTTCTTGAGTCTAGCCTTTTCAAAGCGCAAAAGAACCCAATCACCCAATGCAAACTGTAAATCACGTCTGTGACGGTCTGCGGCTTTCTTTTGCTTCTGCTGAGTTTTCTGGAGGGCCAACTTAACTCTCCGATAAGCTTCATCCAAGCTCTCCACATACTGATCAGCCTCAAAGATCTTATCCTTTGTATGCAAAATGGGTGGTACCTTCTTCCCTCCTTCTACAATCTCAAAAGGCGCCTTGCCTGTCAAGCTATGTACAGTGTTATTATATGCAAACTCCACTAGAGGAAGATACTTTTCCCATTGTTGCTTGTGCTCTGACACATAACACTTGAGAAGATCCAACACTGTAGAGTTAGCCTCTTCTTACTGACCATCTGTCTGTGGATGAAATGACGATGAAAACTTGAGAGTTGTACTCATGTTGTCAAACAACCCTCTCCAAAACAAACTCGTCATCCGTGGATCACGGTCACTAATGATAGACGTAGGCAAGCCATGATACTTGAAGATGTTCGCCATGAACAACTTCACCATATGATCCACTTTAATTGTCTTCCGCACGGGAATGAAATGTGCCTGCTTACTGAACCTGCATATGATAGTCCAGATGCCATCATTTCCCGTTTGTGTCCGTGGAAGATCAAATACAAAATCCATGGCAATGCTCTCCCAAGGTCTATCCGGAATAGGTAAAGGCTGTAATAACCCTGGTGTCTTCTGACGGTCAAACTTTACCTTCTGACATACGATGCATTGCCTCACAAAGGCATCAACATCTCTTCTCAAGGTTGGCCAATAAAAGAAAGTCTCCACTGCTTTTACCGTGGCGTCAATACCTCTATGACCTGCATACGGTGGAGCATGACTTTCAATCATAACCTTGAGTCGCAATGGCCTGGTAACACACAGTCTGCCATGCATCAATAAAAACCCATCTCTGAGAGTGTAATGCTCATGCCGCTGACCCTCAGACATCTGATCATACAACCTTTCAAAATCCTCATCATGGGCATACTGCTCTTTCATTTCATCAAGCTCATGATGATAAGCAAGTGAAACTGCAGAGACTTGTGGCTTGCGTGACAAAGCATCTGCCACTACATTCTTTTTGCCTTCCACATGCACAATCTGGAAGTGAAACATTGACAAAAAGTTTGCCCAACGCATGTGCTTCTCTGAAAGCTTAGTCTGCGTGAGAAAGTAACGCAAGGTCTGATGATCTGTCTGTACAGTGAAATCAGCCCCAAGCAAGTAGTGTTTCCATGTAGAAAGAGCGTGAATTACAGCCAACATCTCTTTCTCATACACCTGTAAATGCTTCTCAGCATCTTGCAAAATTCTACTCTCATAGGCTATGACATGTCCCTCTTGCATGAGAACTGCACCAATGCTACTTCCACATGCATCACACTGGACAACAAAAGCCTTTCGGAGGTCCGGTAACACCAATACTGGGTCCGAAGTAAGCTTTTCTTTGAGCTTTTTGAATGCTGTAATTTCCCGATCAGCCCATCTAAACGGAGTTGCTTTCTTCGTCAAAGCATGAAGAGGCGAAGCAATTTCAGCAAAGTGCCGTATGTAACGCCTGTAATAGGAACACAATCCTAAAAAGCTGCGTACATCATGCACGGTCCTCAAAGCTGGCCAATTAAGTATTGCTTCCACCTTTGCTGGATCCATACGGACTCCATGATCAGACACAATATGCCCCAAGAAATGTATCTCCTGTCACTCTTCTTGCCATTAACCACCAACCTATGGTTTCTGAGTTCTGCAAACACAATGGCCAAATGCCTTCTATGCTCTTCCTCAGTTTTGTGAATGCACAATCATATCGTCAAAGAATGTGCCCACAAACTCTCTATGAGGCCTGAAAATCCTGTCCATCATTCTGTTAAATGTGGCAGGCGCATTCGTCAAACCAAAGGGCATAACCAAGAACTCATACAACCCAAACGTGGTTCGGAATGCTGTCTTATGCACATCCTCGGGTCTAATGCGTATCTGATGATACCCGCTTTTCAAGTCAATACGACTAAAAACTGTGGAGCCCTGTAAGCGGTCCAAGATGTCATCGATCCTCGGTATGGGGAATCGATTCTTGATGGTATTCTTGTTCAGCGCCCTGTAATCTATACACATGCGCCAAGAACCATCCTTCTTCTGCACTAAGAGCAAAGGTGAGCAAAAGGGTGATGAGCTAGGCTGAATCAACCCCTTATTCAATAGCTCCTGCACCTGACTCATAATCTCTTCCTGTTGGGCTGCACTAACACGGTACGGCGGTCTATTCGGTGGAGTACTACCAGGAATCAGATCTATGGCATGATCTTCTGGCCTCTCAGGAGGTAATTCTCCTGGCAATGACTCGGAAAAACAGTCTTGAAACCCACTTAAGAAATCAGCCCTGTCCTTATCTAACATTGACAAATTAGACTTAGACTCATCATCCTGTGCATCCTTTACATAAATCAAGTACGCGGAAAGATGCTTTTTCATTACTGATGAAATCGCCGAAGCGGATACAATAGGAACAGATTCCCCTTTGAGTTTTACATCCAATACATGCTCTTTCCCTCTATGAGTCAAAGTAATTTTCCTATTGTAAGTATCCACCACCGCATGTACCCTGTGGCACCATGGCATCCCCAACAAAACATCACAGCCATCCAAAGGCATGATGAAGAACTCCTCGCTATCCACATAACCCTGCAAATGAAGCCGAAGCTTCCCAATGATAGGAGTAACGGGTTCTGCATACCCTGGACAAGCCATATTTGCCTCATGTAACGGCCCCATCTCCTCTGCGCGAATCCCCAATCGGCCAGCCAAATCTGGTGAAATGAAGTTGGCTCTAGCACCTGTGTCAAAGAAGATCAAGGCATTCTGATCTCTCACTTTGCCCCATGCCCTGCACAACTCTGTAGCTTCACCACCTAGCTGCTCCCCCACAAGATCAGGAACTAAGCCTGCAGAAGGCTTTGGTTTCTTTGGCTTGGGCTCTCCTTTATTATCAGGGTCCTTTTGGGACTTTCTTTTGGGACAATTGAATGACATATGCCCCTCTTCAGTACAGTAAAAACACTTTTGAGCATCTCTCAAAGCCTGTCTTTCCTCAGAAGTCCTCTTGGGCATTGGCAACTTCTTATACTTTGTCTCTGAAGACCCTTTAGCATCACGAGAAGCATGCCCAAATTTTTCAGCTTTCTTGCTCAATTTTTTACTGCCTTTAAACCCAGATGAACCACCTGTGAGTAACGCATTAGCTGTCATAGCATTTTCAATCATCTGTGACATGTTCGTTACTCTTGTCTTTATACAATAATCTCGTACCTCTTTGGGCAGCCCACAACAATACTTCTCTACCTGCTCAGATAATGGCACGGCACGATAAGAAGTCACTGGGAGTAAAGCTTCCCAAAACTTCTTGTTATAATCCTCCAAACTATCACACTTTGAAGCATCCAGCTTGTGCCATGCGGTCATAACATCCACCTCAAATGTAGATGTGAGCCATACGGAAGAGAAAACCTGTTTGAATTGGACCCATGTGGTGGGTGCTATGCCCTGCAAAAGAAGAGTAGATCACCACTGCAAAGCATTGCCCTTGAGAAAAGTGGCAGCTTTCCTCACCTTTGAGGACTCTGTGTAATTCCCACCAGAAAAAGCAGCATCAAACTGCTGTAAAAAGGTAAGTGCCTTCAATTTATCCTTGGCCCCACTGAAAGTGTCAAACTTCACTGCAGCTCCCCCTTCCTTGTAATCCTTCGCCTTTCCCATAGGCGTTAGATTATCATATGGAAGTGGTTTCGTAAGATTGCTGCCCCCAACATTCATACCCATCATTGGGTCAACATTTCCCATTCCCATGCCAGGCATACCATACATTCCAGCCATGTTTCCATACATTCCATTATGCATACCTGGCTACATACCACCAAACATATTGCCTTGCATCCCAGGTTGCATGCCTGCAAACATATTTCCAGCCATACCGGACTGCATACCACCATACATATTCCCTTGCATGCCAGGCTGAAAATTGGCTCCAAAAGGCCCATACATACCCATGCCTCCCTGACGATAACCCCCAGTCATGGATTGAAACACCGAGCCACCACCAAAATAACCTGGATGCATGTTCTGCTGAGGAATAGGTGGCTGTCCATAGAAGGAACTCTGAGAGTTTGCTCCATAAGCATGCTGCATATTCGGAAACTGGCCAAAAGATGGTTCCTGTGGGATGGCTCCACTATGACCCTGTGGAAGATTCTTCGAACGAACCTTCTTCTTCTTTTTCTGGGGCTCTGTGCGGGGCTCTGTGCGGGGCTCTCATAAATTCAGCAAATCTCTCGCTCTGAGTGAGCTGCATAAAAGTATCCATAACACTAGCCAAGCGATCTTTGAACCGAGCATCATCATCCTCTTTACCATGCACATCTTCTGGCTGTGTTACATCCTCATAAGGCTCAACATCTGCAGCCTGTTCTCCTACAAAAATATCCTCAGATACATCTCTTTCAAGAGAAGTCTCTTGCTCTTCTTCTTCATGATAGAAGTACTCTTCCTCTGTATCAGACATGATTGCTGAAATTTCAGCGATGGCTTTCTTCAAAGCAACCACGAGCTCACCCCCTTCAGAAAGTTGATGATTGGTCCCGGGGACGGAACCTTGAAACCGGCCTCTGATAAAAAACCAGAGTGCGGTAGAAGCAATCACCCGTCCACTTGTAGTCTAGATGAGAAACAAAACAAAGATTGGAGCTAGAGTGCCCAAATCTGAAAACACAGCGACACCTGTTGGCCCCAAAGCTTGGCGCCCCTTGCGGTATTTCTTTATTCAATTATAATAAAATGAATGGCTGAGTACAACACAAAGACCAGCCAAGAGTTTACACCTGTAAGTCCAATCTGACGGCCCACAAATCCTTCTCAGCACAGAGGATCTATGCACACAGATCTGTGTCCTCAAGCAACACACTGTGCCTCCCTCTGATCAGCCAAGATCACAAAGCAGGCCAGCCATGGGCATACATCTGGCATAACTCAAGTGCATGATACATCTTCTCAGCTCAAACATACATGTGCTGTCCAATCTCTGTCTCAACCCTTGTCAATCTGCCATACCCCTCCTCTCACAAGGGGCCAGATAACACATATCTGCAACAGACATCAAGCAGTAGAAAGAGAGATAGATGAACAGAAACAGAGCTTACCAAGTTCAGCTCGTGAAACAACACTGGAGGAAGCAACAGCACCAATCTGTACTTGCAGGCACTTGTATCCACAACCCTGCTTCACACATGTGCTTGTACTTGCCTGTATCCTCCTCCTGATGTTCACTCTTATGCTGTCCTTGAAAATACAGATCTGAAAATCAGCACTGTACCCGTCTGTACCGCCTCGGGATACGTGCCAGGAGTTGTACTTGCACAAGCAGCCTGCTGTCCACTCCTGTACCAACCTGAATCTGTGTATTCAGGTCTGTCCAGCCACCTGACAAGCGCCGCCTGCAGCTACTGAACTCTGAAAAGCGTGCGTCAGCCCTGTCCGTACACTGTACGGCTGTCGTACAAGGCTGTACGGCCTGTACCTGAACCTGCTGCCCTCTGTTGACCAGTCGCCTGTTGTAGCAACTTCTGTTCCTCAGCTCGTCGCCGCCTGCAGCAACAGTGCAGCAGTCGTACAGAGGTGTACGGCTGTTGTACAGCCTTCTTCAACACTCAGTTTTCAGAAAAACAGCAGCAAGAACACATGTACAGCAGCCGCCTGCAACTTCCTTAGCTTTTTCACGCTTGTCTTCATGCGCATCAAGAACTCCTCCCTTTTGCTACACGACTCCCCAAAAAGGGAAGAGAGAGAGAGAGGAGAGAGAAACACTCCTCCCCCAAATTAATCCCTAGGGCCCCAAACTTTAATAAGTTCCTAGGGCCACTAAGGCCTAGGGGCAAACTTTAATAAACATTAGAACTTAATGTTTCTAGTTCCCCCTTCACACCTAGGGATGTTCACACATCTTAAACTCTGTCCGGGCACCCCCCATGTGAATCATAAAATATTCTGACTCTGCAACCACCATGCCCACACTTGTCCTGCTCCATTTTCACAGGGCCATGACATGTACCTAGATTAGATTTTATAGTTCTAGATTTTTGTTATCTTTCTTTATTACTATTTTGTACCCAGGATGATGTACCTCATGGATATGCTGGAACCTTTTGGTCTCATAGGTCATTTTGGCCTTTTGAAGACGTTAATACTACTTACTTTCTTGAAGACAAAGAGATACACATAGCAGTCTGGAACTGTAATGGAGTCCTATGGACACATCCAGGGAGACTTGAGGAGGTGATGGAGGGCCGGGATATCATCTTGATGACAGAGACACACGAGAGCCCGGAGAGGGGCTTACCACGGGTTGAGGGTTATCAGTGGGAGTCAGCTCACCGACAGGGGATGAGACAGGCTACCTCCCGAGGTTCAGGAGGTATTGCAGTGCTTTTTAGACATGGGTTACATGCTTTCCAGTGGGGGGCGGCAGCAGTACAGTGGACTATGTGATGGGATCCCGGGAGGCAGCAGATATGGTGTCTCACTTCACCGTACCACCATACCCCATTGGGGCGGATCATACATATCTATCCCTCACTTTCAAGAGCTTACTGGAGACCCACCCACCCATCATACAGCCACCACGCACTATTGTCCACTTCACTCAGGACCTAGCCGATGTGTATGACTATCATGTTCATGATCAGCTATTTGCCTTAGACCCATCGGCACCCATGGCTATGCTCACCTCCCAGCTCTCACATGTACTGCACTCCGCAGCCGCGAGGAGTTTCCCATACCACATACAGACAGGACCGCCACCTACATCTGGGAGCATGCCCCAGAACCGATGGTATGATGATGAGTGCAGAAACCTTTACCGCAGTCTCCAAGTGCAGATCACCCAGAGACAGGCAGGCAGGAGGATGCATACTCTCACCCACCGTAAGCGGCGAGCTTATGAGGAGGCTCAATACTGGGACACATATCACATGCTCATGAGCAGAGATGCTGCTGCTGCTTGGAGGAGACTCAGAGAGCCCCGTCCTCCCACACCTATTACCGATCCTCAGACCTGGCAGACATACTATGATGTGCCTGCACAGCCCCCTATTATGGCCCTATACCACAGCCCACAGAGCCATGCTCCACAGTCTCCACCTTCTTCACCCCACCTATGGTTAGGAGGGCCATATGCCGACTCCAACATGGACGGGCGACAGATCATACAGGATTACAGGGAGAGCATCTCATCTATGCTATTGATACATTGGCACCATTTCTTGCTCATCTCTTCAACAGAGCTCTGTCAGAGGGGTTTCCGGCTGATGGACGATGCACACTATTGTGCCAATCCATAAAGCGGGAGATGTACTAGACCCCGGGAACTACAGGACCATCATGATTGGCGATATATTGGCCAAACTATACGGGGCAGTTTTGGAGGCAGAGCTGAGCACTCATGCCGAGGTTGGGGGATTGAGAGCAACAGGCAAGGCAGGCTTCCGACGAGCCTTCTCGACCATCGACCACATTTTTACATTGAGGTGCTTGATTGATCAGGCCAAGGCACAGAGGCAACGACTCTATTGTTGCTTTGTAGATTTCCGCAAGGCATTTGATACTATGCCCAGAGAGCGCCTCTTTCGGCGACTACAGACACTAGGCATACCCTCAGACATGATGTGGGGCATATACAGGCTATATGAGCAGGTCTTTGGGAGAGTCCGATGCCCAGGAGGCTTGTCCGACACGGTTGCTAGCACCATTGGTGTGAAGCAGGGGTGCCCGCTCTCCCCCACACTCTTTAGGCTCTATATTGATGAGGTGGTCGATTACATCACACAGGGAGGAGGCTCTGGGGTTGAGCTATCAAGTATTACTGTCCATGTTATGCTTTATGCTGATGACATCGTCTTGGTATCCGACACGCAGGTTGGGCTTCAAAGACACCTTGTCGCTCTTGATGACTTCTGTGCACAGCAAGGTCTCACAGTGAACCTTGGGAAAACCAAGGTTATGATCTTCCACACCTCACCCGCAGTCAGGAGCCACACTACTCTCACATTAGCAGGAGGGCGGGTCGAGGTGGTGAGCTCTTATGTTTACCTTGGCATCACATTTACTAGCTCAGCTGGACGCTTCTCCATGGCTCAGGCAGTCCGAGACAGAGTGACTTGGGGATATGCAGCTCTTGCTGGCCTTGAGCGTCAGTGTCATCAAGCACATTTTCACGAACCCCGCACGAAGGGGTGGCTCTTTGATACATTAGTGACACCAGCCTTGATGTATGCAGCAACGGTTTGGGCACCAGGGCTTGCAGCCTCCACATGGGTACAGCTGGAGAGACCACAGATCTTGATGCTCTCGAGGATGATACGCAGCAAACCATCTGTCCCGCATGACATTGTTCGAGCTGAGTTTGCTGCACCACCTATGGCAGTGGAGGCATTGTTCCAGACGATCTCCTTTATATACAGGATGAGGGAGATGCCCACGGAGAGATTATCACGCCGAGCTTTTGAGGCATCTAGACAGCTGGCCGAGGCTGGACACACTGGATCTTGGTATGCACAGATGCTACAGTGGTTCTCACATAATGGGATAGACATTGAGCGGTTGCCACCTTTTCAGTATGATCAGTCTGCTCCATGGGGTTACCTCTCTCTCAATGAGAGGAACAGAGTGATGAGACAGGACATATGGCAGCGCTACATACAGGAGACATGGACAACACCAGAGAGCCCACTACCACCAAAGATGCTGTATTATAGAGACCACTTTATGAGCATCTCAGGGGATGGGTTTATACAGCGACCGCGGTATACGGATGTATACATGCCACACAGCTCTCGCGTTGCTATTGGACAACTACGAGTCTCATCACATCAGCTAGAGATAGAGGCTGGGAGAGCGGCACGGGTTCCCAGAGCTGAGCGGATATGTAGATTGTGCCGCGAGGAGGTGAAGACTGAGGATCACTTTGTATGTAGATGTAGAGCCCACCAGGGGGTCAGAGATAGATATGCAGGATTGTTTGAGGAGCACTCTTCACTACATCAGTTGATGGAGGCCTCAGACCAGCACAACAGCTTGGCAGACTACTACTAGAGCTTCATAGTTCTCGAGAGAGACTCCTCCAGACACCCGCTCCCACTAGGGGTGGAGACAGTCCCAACTCACAGATTTCTTCCAGAGAGCTATGCCAGTGCCAGCTGATGTACCACGTGGGGTGACCGCACAAAGAGCAGAGGAATTGAGAGCCAGGAGGAGACCTAGACAAATTGGACATAGAGCACCCCGACTCCGTCACCGAGAGATAGCAGCTATCCGAATGAGACACCAGAAGGAGACACAGGAGAGGCTAGCTCGCTTTCATTCAGACTTAGGGTACATGTTCACGCCATTCACAGCCTCAGCATCGGCGA
The DNA here is from genome assembly GCF_041138505.1 of Cibotium barometz. Lineage (NCBI taxonomy): Eukaryota > Viridiplantae > Streptophyta > Polypodiopsida > Cyatheales > Cibotiaceae > Cibotium > Cibotium barometz. Next base: position 35,902,668 of record NC_141073.1, on the reverse strand, counting down.
TGTATGATATCTTATATCCCTCTTATGGCACTGGATGGAGTTAGACATAGATCTGCATAGCATGCTTGTACTACCCCTTCAGCATATAGAGAATCGAGATGCATCTTGCCGTAGCACTCCATCTACATCCCCACCCCCCTTTATATTGTTTGTATATGGGCTCCACCGATCCATGATGATTCACAATTGTATCCAAACACATGCACACTTTTTCTTTTCTTTCTTTTCTTCCGATGACCGGAAGAACACAGTTGTATTATTTTTTTGTCTCATAGGCCGACTTTGGCCTCTCGTAGACGTTAATCTCTCTCTCTCTCTCTCTCTCTCTCTCTCTCTCTCTCTCTCTCTCTCTCTCTTGTTTTTATGTTCTTAGTATTCCATGATGAGTTTCCATGGACAGTTTTGTATCACCCCAGTGAGATAGCTATATCTATGTTTTCTTTCTGTTTTATTTTCCATTCCATGATGAGATATGCCATGGACATTATTGTATCACTTTGGTCTCATAGGCCCATTGGGTCTTTAGTAGACGCTTAATCTCTCTCTCTCTCTCTCTCTCTCTCTCTCTCTCTCTCTCTCTCTCCTACGCAGATAGATCGCACTACTGCTAGAGGCTCAGTATGCAACCTATATGCGTAGGGTATACAAGAATGCAATGCAGATCTGTCTAGCTCCATCCATCACCCCCCCCCCCACTAGCTCAGTACTTTCATAGTTTATTTCATGTTCTTTTTGTCCTTTTTTTTTTTGACATCCAGAGAACATTGACAGTTGTACATTGATTTGTCTCGTAGACATTAATATAGCTTTCTTTCTTTCCCCCTTTCACATGGCGTGGGCGGACTGGTCTCTCTCTCCACGTTGACAAAAGTCAAAGGTGTGGGGGTGGACACGTCATCAATCCCCAATCCCCTTCAAGAAGGGTGTTCTTGCCGCTTGTGTGCTTGGGGGGGTGGTGAAAATTTTAAAACCCCGCGTTTTAAAAATCGGCACTCTTTTACTTTTAAGGCCATTCACACAGTTTTGTCCGTTCTCAGACATTCTGTACCGGATATTTGGGGATTTCGAAGCTCGTGCTTCAGTCCAACCTTTCTGATGCCCCTGTTGCTGTTGTCTGTCAATTCCACACGGCTGTCCATCAACTTGTGTCGCTTTCCGTCGAAGTCTGTCATGTTTTGTCTGTCGGTTGCTGGAACTTCATCGACCCAAAAAAAAAAAATCCCGTCGATGACCGGCAAGTTGTTTGTGTTTTGATGATACCCAGGTCAAATGGCATATTCAGGAGAAAGAGTTACATGCAATTATTCACCTGTTAAAAATTTCAAGGCATTACTTGTATGGATCCAAATTTGTTGTCTTGATCGATCATGAGTCGATCAAGTATTTTAGTGATAGACCTGAGTTGAGGGGAAAGAGGGCAGGGTGGCCAAAGTAGATGCAAGCTTTTGATATGGAGATTCGGTATCGGAAGGATAGTCAGAACAAGGTTGCAGATGCTTTGAGTCAGATTGGGAAGGTGAATCTTTTGAGTTTCATCGAGATTCAAACTGACCTTTATGATTCCTTGGCAGGGCTATGTAAGACCGACATACATTTTGGTCAATTTTGGTAGTAGGTCCATGCACGGAGCTCCATTGTTGCAAACCAAGATGCAAGGGTCATACCACCTGCAATTAGGGTGGCAGCAGGTCAGTATCCTATTTGGAACGAACTGTTATTCAAAAATGATAAGAGTTTTTGTCCGGAGAGGGTTGAGATTATGAGGAGGATCCTTTACGACTCTCACGATGCTCCTACGACAGGTCATCTAGGGGTGTACATTGAACCTATCATTTGGTAAAATGTAAGTTTTACTAACCCAAGATGAGGACAAATGTCCATGACTTCAAGCTCAAACTTTGGCGATCCACCCAGTGTCTCAAGCACCTCGTCCATCCCACAAACCCATGTGGCAATTGCTTCACCGTCCTTTCCAGACGGCTTCATCGGCTTGAACAAATGGGATTGCTCTCGGTGGCTGAGGTTGGTGCCATTCTTGGCATCAATGTTCTCCTCACATAACTCGACAATGAATCTCGTGGCATGATTATAACCCACTTCTTGCCCTTGTTATTTGGGGCAATAGGGGCCTTCACACTGTCCACTTTATTAAACAGCTCACGGCATAACCCCGCCATAGGCTAGCACCTTTCATGCCTTTCACTTCGATTATGCAAGTGATCCAATCGGCTTGCCAATTGCTATACCGAGGACATACCTGGATGTGGATGATAGTCGTTCATAGAAGTCTCCATACTTGGATCCTTCTCATCAGCCTCGACTTATGCTCGAACCCGATCTTTACGCCCGAAGGCCCAACCTTCTTGTTGTCCACTACTTCCTCTGCAAGTTTGGAGCTAACTGCTTGGACCACAAATTCTAGAGAACTAGCATGCTGTCCTCCATCATCCAATTCAAATCAAGAACTTGTTATCTAATGTTCATGTTAGCCTCATTAGTTGTTGGGGTAAAGGCATAATGCCCACCCTTATAGTGTGTACAAGCCCATAAGTTATAGTACATAGTACACTTAGTACTTTTAATGTACTAAGTGCACTATGTGTACTAGGGCAATATACATGTGTGATAGGGGAGTCACACACTCATGCCTCATGAGTTGACTTATCCCCACAACTCTCTCTCTCTCTCTCTCCCTTGTGCTTCTCTGTGTATGTCTCCCACATTAACCTAACCCTAATTCCTGTTTCTCTCTCACACACAACTGGTATCAGAGCTTTGGTCCCTCCCTCTTCTCCTTGATGGCTCCTGCTGATTTCTGTCCTTCTGTTCTGGTCGTATTCAGCCCTGTCATGCTGGTCGCCTGCTGAATCCCTCTTGGAGCTGCCTGTATCCTTTCTGGTCGCCTTTTTTTTCTGCCCAGCCAGTAGGCGTGGGCTGGCTCAGCTGCTGCCCAGCAGCTGGGCATAGGCAGCCCAGCCATTGTGGGCTGCTCAGCTGCTGCCCAGCCAACAGCGTGGGCTGCCCCAGCTGCCCAGCAGCCAAGCGAGGGCTGCCCAGCAGCCAGGCGGGCTGCCCAGCAGCCACGAGCAGCCCTGCAGAGTCATTTTCAGCACACAGTAGCTGTATTTTCAGCACACGCAGAGAAGCAGGCAGGTCTCAGCAGCATTAAAGTGAACATCAAAGCATTCAACATCAGCAAGTTTCGCCCCCCTCACCTGCACAGAACAGAAGCAGCAATCATCAACTTTTTTTTTCCTGCAACAACAAAACCAACCTGCAAATTGAAGAAAAATCAGAAAATTACAAGGTATTTTCCTCAATTTTTTTTTGGGATTTGCAATTGAGCAAGCACAATCAACAATTGAGCAGATACAGGTGTCGAATTGCTCAATTTTGAGCAAAATTGGCAAAATTGGGTGACATTGGTCACAATCAGGATCAATTTGCAGGAAATTGGTCACAATCAGGATCAATTTGCAGGAAATTGAATGTCAAAATTTGGGGCTTTTGATGTAATTGTGCAATTAAGCACTCATACATGCTGTATGATGTGAAAAATCGCACATTTGGGCAAAATTGCAGCAAATTGCAGTGCAAATCGAGGGGCTTTTGTGCCGATTTGGTTGATTTGCATGCAGGCAATAGCATTTGATGCTGTGGATAATGTGTTGATGCCTTACAAGCACTCAATGTGCCTGTAAATCAAGGGGCTTTCATGTATTTGATGTATATGTGGCCAGGGGGAAGCATCGTGAACACTCTGGATGCCTTCATGTGCGTCAATGTACCATGTATGATCAGCAATTGATCTTAAATCAAGGGGCTTTTCAAGTTCGTATGCTTGTTGAGCTTGGCAAAGCAGCAGGCAAGACATTTATGCCTTGAATCCTCAAAAATCAGCTTGCAGTCAAGGGGCTTTTGCGCAATTTCTGTTCGGGACTGTTGTATGCAGTGTACAGGACTGTAAAAGTCTGATTTTCACTCATTTGGACAGCCAGGAGAGCATTTATTGCTACTGTACCTGCTGGTACAGATTTGGCACAGCTTTGTGCAAGTTTTGGCATGGCTGTACACTGTTTTGAGTGACCAAAAGGTTCAATTTTAGCTGCTGTACTTGCCGGTACAGGTTTGGTACATCATTGGTGAGCACTTGGTACTGTTGTACAGTACTTTGGAAGGGCAACAGAGCACATTTAAGGTGCTGTCCAAAATCTGCAGCAACCAGATTTTGGTGATTTCATCACATAAAGTGGGAGAAAAGTTGCATTTGTGCTTCCGCAGTGGGAGATAAAGCTTGGGAGAACAACTGTGAGCACTTTGTGTGCTTTTGGTGCAGTGTTTGCACATTTGCAGGGAGTCAGGCATTGACAGGTTGCATTTTGCTATGGCAACCACAGGTGAGAGCTCTTCATTGCTTCACATCAAGAAGCTTGAAGGCTCGCATAATTATGATATTTGGCAAACCCAGTGCTACAATGTGTTGCTCCAGAAAAAGCAGCACAAGCCTATCAAAGAAAGGGGTGTGATGCCCGCTTCTCTTACGGCTGAAGAGTGGGAAGATATGGATGAGCTGGCAAGATCTACTATCATGTTGTCTGTGTCAGACTCATTACTTTTCAGCATTCGTGAAGAGAAGACAGCTTGGGGAATGTGGCAGAGATTGCAGGACTTGTATGCCCAACAAAGTGCCTCAAGCAAAGTGTATTGGTTGAAGAAACTCATAGGTCTTCAGATGAAGGAAGGGGCGTCTATGACAGCCCATCTAAATGAGTTTAATGGTATAGTCAGCCAAGTTATAAATCAAAAGTTGGCAATGGACGATGAGTTCAAAGCCACTTTTCTGTTATGCACTTTGCCAGAGAGTTGGGATACATTCAGGACAGCCACTAGCAATTCGCATGCTATGCTGTCATATGCAGATGTTGAGGGTGCTCTTCTTCAAGAAGAGATGAATAGGAAAAACAACTCTGCTGGAAAGTCCAATGCAATGAATGCACGTGGGAGATCCCAGCAAAGGGGGAAAAGCCAAGAAAGGGGAAGGAGCAAGTCTCGCTCCAAAAAGGATTTGGAATGCCATTATTGTGGCAAGAAGGGACACATTAAAAAGCAATGCTACAAATGGAAAAATGATCAAAAGGAAAAGGGAAAAGGCAAAGACAAAGAGAAAGATGAAGCCAAAGATGTAAAGCCAAAGGGCAAAAGTGGAGTCAAGATTGAAGAAATCAATGTGTCACATGCAGGTGGCAGTGAGGATGAGGTCCTATTTACTTCTTCACTTGATGCCCATTCACTTCTTACAGGTGGTCATGGTATGCACTCATGGATCATTGATTCAGGTGCCTCCTTTCATGTCACAGGTTGCAGAGACTTGTTTGTCAGGTATACTGCTGGCAATGAAGGAGTGGTTTATTTGGGTGATAACCATGCATGCAAGATTCTTGGCAGAGGTGATGTGAGGCTTGTGTTTTCAGATGGCTCACAGCTTATGCTCCATGATGTCAGGCATGTGCCTGATCAAGAAGAATCTGCTTTCTACTGGACAGCTTGATGATGCTGATTATGTTACCACATTTGGTCGTGGAAAGTGGAAAATTAGTAAGGGCTCACTGGTTGTTGCCAGAGGCTCTAAGGTGGACACTCTTTATTTTATGCATGCAGGTGTTTGTCACCATGCTAATGTAAATGCAACCGAGCTGCCGGAAATCTCTATGTGGCATAGCCGGTTGGGACACATGAGTGTCCAGGGAATGGAGCAATTGTCTCATTTGGGTTACTTGCCTTCTCTAAAGTTTTCAAGTTTTCAATTTTGTGAGCATTGTATATATGGTAGGCAACTACAGTGCCCCCACAAGAAAGCTCTTGGACAGAAAGATGCTCAGTTAGAGCTTGTGCATACAGATGTATGTGAGATGCCTCAGCTTTCTTTGGGAGGGGCAAAATACTTTGTGTCTTTTATTGATGATGCCACACGCAAGGTGTGGGTCTATCCTCTTCGTTTGAAGAGTGATACATTCTCAGTGTTTCAGAAGTTTGTTGCTCTTGTTGAGAATCAAACTGGCAAAACACTGAAGGCTTTGCGTTCCGACAATGGTGGAGAGTATACGTCCAAACAGTTTCAGGACTTTTGTGATGCTAAAGGCATCAAGAGGGAGCTCTCTACTCCTTATGATCCTCCACAAAACGGGACAGCAAAGAGGATGAACAGGACCATTCAGGAGAAGGTCCGTTCTATGTTGTCACATGCTGCATTACCTCATGGTTTTTGGGCTGAAGCTGTTATGACAGCCGTTCACCTTATAAACAGGTCACCTAACACGAGGCTTGGTGGGAAAGTGCCAGAGGAAGTATGGACAGGGAAGCCTCCGTCATACAAGCACTTGAGAGTGTTTGGTTGCGTTGCGTACGTGCACATACACAGGGAAATGCGCACCAAACTTGATCCTAAGTCTCACAAATGCATATTCCTAGGATATGGTGACAAGGGTGAAATGGGGTATAGACTTTGGGATCCCGTGAATAGAAAGATCATACGCAGCAATGATGTCATTTTTGATGAAACATGCATGTATAAGGAGCCTGCAAGGCAACAGGAGCCTGGCAGAGTCATCTTTGATGATGATGGACATCATGGACAACAACAAAGGGCTGTAAATCAGCCATTACAGCAGGAAAACCAGCCCTTAAATGGTGCTGAAAATCGTCCAAATGGACAGCCAGAGATGGCAGAAGATATCCCTATGGATATACCACAGTTAGAGGAGATACCGGGCATGATTTTTCAGCCTTATGGCATGGAACAGGAGCCACCAATGGGTGATATGCAGGCTGGACAGCAACCTGCAAATGATGGTCATTGGGTACGGAGGTCCACTAGACCCTCTAGAGCCCCTGACAGGTTTGTTCCAGGGGTTGACTACTTGATGCTCACTGACTGTGGGGAGCCCTCATGTTATAAGGAGGCTTTACAGAGGGCAGACAAGGCTCTTTGGGAGCGTGCCATGAAGTCAGAGATGGATTCTCTGCACAAAAATGGAACTTGGAAGTTGGTGCATTTGCCTGCAGGCAAGAAGGTTTTGCCATGCAAGTGGGTTTACAGGCTCAAAGTTGCACCTGATGCAAAGCCAAGATACAAAGCCAGGTTAGTGGCTAAGGGCTTCAAGCAGGAATATGGTGTGGACTTTGATGAGATCTTCTCTCCAGTGGTCAAAATGACCACACTTAGAGCTGTGTTAGCTTTGGTTGCGCATGATGATCTGGACTTGATTCAGATGGATGTGAAGACTGCTTTTCTTCACGGTGATCTCCATGAGGAGATATATATGCAACAGCCAGAGGGCTATGCAGTAAGTGGAAAGGAGAAGCTTGTATGCAAGCTGAAAAAGAGTCTTTATGGGCTCAAACAGGCACCAAGAGAATGGTATCATAAATTTGATACATTCCTGAAATCCCAAAAATTCAGGAGAAGTGACATAGATCACTGCTTGTACACCAAGAAAGCTTTGGATGGCAGTCTATTAATCCTCATCTTGTATGTTGATGATATGTTGATTGCCGGAAAATCTCGTAAGGAGATGGATACCTTGAAGCAGAGGCTGCATCAAACCTTTGATATGAAGGATTTGGGTGATGCAAATCACATCTTGGGTATGCGGATACTTCGGGACAGAAATCAGCATGTGTTGTATTTGCCTCAGAAGGAATAGATTGGCAAAGTTTTGCAGAAGTTCAATATGGACGGGGGGAAGAAGACTAGTACTCCTTTGCCTCCATATGTGAAACTCAGTGCTATGGACAGCCCACAGTCAGATAGAGACAGGGCTGATATGGCCAAGATTCCGTATGCTTCAGCTTGTGGCAGTCTCATGTATGCCATGGTTGCTACTAGGCCGGACATTGCATTTGCAGTGGGAGTGGTTTCTAGATACATGGCCAACCCTGGCAAGAAGCATTGGGAAGCAGTGAAAGGTGTCATGAGATACCTGAAGGGCATACAGGATATGTGCATTTGCTTTGGCAAACAGGATGCATTAGTGCATGGTTACACGGATTCGGATTATGCCGGTCATCCAGATAACCGGAAGTCTACTACCGGTTATGTGTTTACATTCACAGGAGGTGCTGTGTCATGGATATCCAGGATGCAGAAGTGCACAGCCTTATCTACTACAGAGACCGAGTATATTGCAGCCACAGAGGCTTGCAAGGAGGCATTATGGCTATCTCGGTTAGTGGTTGATTTGGGCTATACAGGGGATATTCCATTGTTGCATTGTGACAGTCAGAGTGCCATCCAGTTGGCAAAGAACCCTGTTTTTCATGCAAAGACGAAGCATGTGGATGTGAAGTATCACTTCATCAGAGAGGTGATAGAGAACAAGCAAATTCAGCTTGTTAAGATTCACACGGATGACAACCCGGCTGATCTGTTGACAAAGAGTTTGCCTCCGGAGCGGTTTGCTCATTGCAGACACTTGATGGGCATTGGATGAGGCCATTTTCAGCCTTGATATGGCCTTGTATATTATCATGTACATGCTGATTTTTTCTTTTCCTTTACTTAAGGGCACTTTGCCTTTAAGTGGGAGGTTGTTGGGGTAAAGGCATAATGCCCACCCTTATAGTGTGTACAAGCCCATAAGTTATAGTACATAGTACACTTAGTACTTTTAATGTACTAAGTGCACTATGTGTACTAGGACAATATACATGTGTGATAGGGGAGTCACACACTCATGCCTCATGAGTTGACTTATCCCCACAACTCTCTCTCTCTCTCTCTCCCTTGTGCTTCTCTGTGTATGTCTCCCACATTAACCTAACCCTAATTTCTGTTTCTCTCTCACACACACATTATGCATCATTAAACGCCCCTGAACGTCCTACGATTGCTTCTCGACGTTGTGTGGTGGCTGGGCGATGGCCTCTATAACACCACCAATAAACACACGAGGAAAATGTGTAAGGATCAGAACTTGGGGACTCTAGGATCCCAGCTCAAATGACAGCAAACAGCTTAGGCGCTATCACTTGACCTCTGGCTGACACAAATGGGCACCTCTACACCTTTTTGTCCAACCTGGCTGCTACCTCCAACTGTCCTCCACTGTCAAATCTACCCTCCAAGAGTTCAAATCTTTTACCCAAAAGCCTCAGCTGACGAATAACTGACCTAAATCTCTTCCAACTGCCCCAGACACATCAGATAATGATTGTTTCCCGAATCACAAAGATCCGGTACAAAACCTAGTGTGGGGGCAAGAGTGGTATATATACCACCCTGGGATGCTAGTCGGCCAGTCTAAAACAGGCCAACAACATCAAGACATCTCCACGACTGGAAATACCAGTCGGCCAACAGTACAGCAATCGGCCAGCAACAACAGGAGAAGTCGGCCAGAAGTAGACAGCCCCCACAACCAAAAAAACAAGGAGAAAACATGGAAAAAAATGGAGAGAACTCCTAGGCGGCACACCCACAACAAAGGCCCTCACTAAGTAATATGTACAGACAAGAGATGACTGTTAACAATCCCATGCAACCATGCAGATTGCGATTGGCCAGTAAGCACATCTTCAAAGCCGAGGAGCTCATACGAAGACCCAAGGAGGAGATGATCTGCCGATTATGCCACATAGAGGAAGCATTACATATGTCGCTACCTAGTATCCTATGAGATCCGCATGAGGTTTAACTCTCTGTTCCATGAGGGATTTGGACCACTTTCCAGGATCGTCGATTTCCCACACAAATGTTGCCTAGGGTTCTTCATGTGCAAGCTCCACAACAAAGGGACACTTTCTTGAGAGAGCTTCAGCCCCAGCAACCCCGACCCCTCCCTCGCCAGTCAACCATCACCTCCTTCTTCCGGACCCAAGAGGAGGAGGACACCCATACATAGGATCCCGTGGATCCACCTTGGGCTGCTATGGACCCACCTTGCCAAAGAAGAGATACCTCACACCGGGCCTCTGCATTCCAGTATGCTTGGCACCCCAAGCCCCGGACGTCAACCACGATCCCCTCAGCATCTCCAGATCTAGGACATGCTCCATCGCCATTGAGCAACCTTTCCACGTGACATAGCTCTCAACTCATCAGCCCCAAGCTTGATATTTTGGAGAGTGGTATACCATCTATCAGGACTGATGCTCCTCTCATGTTTCATGTTCCTTGTATTCCATGATGAGATTTCTATGGACAGTTTTGTATCATTCCCGTGAGAGAGTTTTGATTTGTTCTATTTTATTTTCCATTCTATGATGAGAATGGCCATGGACATTATTATATCACTTCGGTCTGATAGGCCCATCAGGTCTTAAGTAGACGCTTAATATATCTTTCTTTAGTGCCCTGATATGGGTCCCTATACCCTAAGTGGTCACAATTCTTGAATGTTTGAGAGGCAAGCCAGTGAGTAAAGTCAGACAGCATAGCATAGCAGAAGCTTAAGAGAGTCATTGAAAAGGCTTACCTCCAGAGCCTGCTTGTACCTGCGATGTCGTTTCAGATTTGTGAGTGCAACAACGACTACGTTCTTCGGGAGAGCGTTGCCTTCGGCAAGCCATTGTTCCAGCGAGGGTACCACAGAGGCGTGAGACGGAAGCTTCATCAACGCCCTGCTCAATTTACCGCTCTGGAGTCCACCCGCCGTACGCTGCTCGTCCTCGTGACTAGAAGTCTTACATCGCAGTGGCATCGGTTCTCGACAAGCCCATAACTCCTCCTCCTCCTCCTCCTCCGCCGTCGCCGCGCCTTCGGAGTCTAAGCAAGACGTGATGCCACGGCGGTGGTGGATGCAAGGGTAGTAGTGCTGCTGCTGCTGCTGCTGCCGCCGCCAACCTCCTCTAGCACAAAAGAACCCGCTAATGATCCCGGTCCTCCGCCTGCCCTCCAGCAAGAGGCGTAGGGCTGCCCTCCTACATAACATTTCCAACCAGTTGTACTCTTCCAGCTACGACGGATGCCAGCCCCAACACGAAATGAGATTCATGAAAATAAAAAGCTTTTTTTTAATGCAAAAATGCTTCTTCTTTTTTGTTAAAAAAATGCGATAGGGATTCTCTTCATTTTACCACCCCTTGGGGTGTGAGAGGCACGACGGGGTGAGTATTAGAGAGAACTTTTTTTTAACCAATAATATATATATATATTATATATATATAAACTTTACATTGCATCCTTCCAACCCCACAGTCACCCATCAACAACAGATAAATCAACCTCCATTAAGCAAGCTACACAGTAAATCCCATCTATCATCTTCAAAGACAAAAAAAAATTCATCCCAAGACAACTAGTACCCAAGCAAAATGCAAGCTTCAACCAAAGCTTCGGTTGAGCAGTCCCTAGGAGCCTGTTTTTCACTTCCTCTTTGTGAAACCAGATTTTGATTGTTGGTCTAGTCCCTATTGGATTCTCAATAAAGGCCACAAAGATTTAGCTTGCTTGCTTGACTTTCTTGTACCATCTCTTTGTTTTAGGTCCATATTTGACTAGCTTAGCATTCACCCTCTGCTTTCTGAGACCTTGCAAACCAGCACACCACATCATTAGGCACAGCCCAGTATGTCTGCAAATGACCCCTAAAGGAGAAGGATTAGATGATAGCAGATTGTAGAGTCTAAATCAACTGAAACAGTTCAGCCCCACTCAACTTATTAACCATTGCACATGCATATACATTTATGCATCAATCCACTAACATCAATTCTTGTATCACAAGCTTCCTGAAACACAATGCAATTTCTGGAGTTCTAGATCTCCCATAAGCAACAGAATCTGATAATATTCAAATCAACATGTCTACCATTTGTTGTCCATCTGCCAATCAACCAGTCCCCCCACTGACCTTGCACCCCTAAGTAGCTCTGGACCCATTTCCCAATCTTAATCGAGGCTCCTCTAATAGCAAGGCAGTCCCAAAATGCATGCTTCCCATCTTCCAAGGTAGTCCTACATCTAGGGCAGCATCCACTTCTGAAATTCCTCTGAACCAGTTTAGAACAATGGATAGAGCTCCCATACACACTCTCCATAGAAAAACCTGAGATTTAGTAGGTATTTCCATCTCCCATATTACCTTCCACTTCCTCCTCCAATAGCTGGAGCTCTAACTCACTTTCCAGATTCTGGTACAGTAAATGGCATTGTCCTCAACTCTGGTTGTGGCTATGTCCAGCTTAGATCCATTTAACCAAAACCAATCCCTAATCCAACAAGATTCATCCACTATTGTGGATGTCCAGCCTTTTTGCACCTCCTCTAAAACCTGTCTGACAAGTTGTGCTTCCCTATTGGATGAAGCAAGATCCATCTCCAATTGTGCAAGCTCCTTCCATCCCACTGATACTTTATCCCAAACTTTTATTAGTGTTGTATTAATTAATGCCCGCTATGCGTGGGCATTAATTAACACAACCTTACATGATTAAGGTTATGTAGTGTTAATATTTTTTATTAGTGTTGCTCTGCCATCACCCATGGCTGGGGACGAAGGAGAAGGTCGAGGAGGTCTCTCATATTTTTACTCCTAGCCTTGTCCAGCCTCCACATTCCCCTCAAGTCGTCCTTCTCCTTCCGCCACTGCACACCCCTCTCCCGATTGCTATCCAACACCCCTCAAGTCCTCCTTGCTCTTGCTCGAACCCCTTGCTTCCTTGCTCCTCGTCCTGCTCAAGCTGCACTCCTCTCTTGATTGCTATCTAACACCCCTCAAGCCCTCCTCCTCCTGCTCAAACCCACACAAATAGAGAGAGCGCTTTTTACAGAGAGACTCGTTGGAGCATACACCAAGAAAACATGCATGCATTCCAAGCATCCACCAATTCACTAAAAAGGGTAGATTTGATTCATTTCCACAAACCTTAACAAGACTTTGACAATACACGGGCATTGATTAATGCTCTTTTAAAAAAACATTGTGGGTGCATATTTGCTACGCTATTTTTCTTGTTGTAAGCAAAAATGCTTTTACAATTTATCTATATCTATACTCTTGTTAAACATCTATATCTATACTCTTATTAAGCACAAACTATTCCCGATCTCGTCAAGATAGCGTCCCCACAGCAAAGCAAGAACTCTATCGTTGTGCTATTTTTCTCGCTGTAAGCAAAAATGTTTTTACAATCTATCTATATCTATACTCTTATTAAACACAAGCTATTCCCCCTTCCATGTGGCCAAAGGAGAGGAGGGAGAGGGCCAAGGCCCCTTTCTCAATTTAAATAGAGGAAAGGGGAGAAAGGGAAAGAGAGAAAGAGAGGGGAGAAAGAGGAATGTAGGGGTATATTGAGAGAAGAATAAATAAATAAATAATATGATACAAAAATATAAAGATATATAATAAATAAGTATAAATATATATAATAACAATATGTAAACATATAATAAGTAAGAATATTAAATAAATATATATTAAATCTATAGTAGTATAATAAGATAATGTTATATATATATATATATAAGTAGTATAAATAAGAAAATTTTAGATGTATATATATAGTAAATATATATATAATATATTATAAATATAATAATTTTAATATAAAATAAATTTATAATTTATATATATATATATAGTAAATATATATTAATAGTGTTAAATATAAACACATTCACACACACGTACATACGCGTACACAATCACATGCGTGTTGAGAGGGTGTGTGTGTGTGTGTGTGTCTTTGAGAGAGAGAGAGAGAGAGAGAGAGAGAGAGAGAGAGAGAGTTTCTACATACACACTCCACCGTCACTATAAAATCTGCCCTGTCCTTAGCTTCACAGCTCAAAGTGGCCACTGTAAAATCTACCATGTACTCAACTTCACAACTTAAAGTGGCCACTGTTAGTTTCTTCTTTTTCTGAGCCATAATATGCATGAATTATGAAGGTAAAAGCAAAAGCCACTAGTGAACACTTGCGTGTCGTCGTAACATTCAACCCAATCAGAATTGTTGAAAGGATGCAAATTGACATTACTCCCCTTAGCATAGAATAAGCCAAGGGATTGAGCACCCAGTAAGTATCTGATGAATACTCGCTTTTGGCAGTCGATCAATGCTTACTTCTGGGACTGTGTATAAACCTACTCAACTTGAGGACTCAAAACTAAATGTCTGGCATCATATTACATAGATAGATGAGGCACTCAATAACTTGCTGATAAAGTAATGCATCAAATGGTTCACCTACATCCTGGAAACTAAGCCTAGCACCTATCTCTACTGGTGTAGCAACAGCCTTATAGTCTTGAAGACCAAACCATGTAAGCAGTCTTTGTATGTACTTTGACTACAACATCATAATACCAACTGGTGTAGCAAAAGGCTTACAGTCTTCAAGACCAAACCATGTAAGCAGTCTCTGTATGTACTTTGACTACAACATCATAATACCATCATCACACTGCATAAGTTGTATACCCAAATAATAATACAACTAGCCCAAATGTGTCATCTCAAATAACACATGTAATCCAACCTTGAAGATTGAAATCTTCTCCTCAATGGGGCCAATTGAAGATTGAAATCTTCTCCTCATTGGGGCCAATGGAGCAACATGTCATCAATGTATAAGACGATGACCAAAAAACAATCTTTACTCCTCTTTACATAGAGGTTACTCTTAGTTGGACTGTTACAAAAACCATTTACAACAACCAAGTATGCATTTATTTTCTCATACCTTGCACTGGGGCTTACTTAAGGCCATATAAAGCTTTTCTTAACCTGCATACTTTAGATTCATGTCCCTTCTCAATAAAAACCACGAGGCTTAGATACATAAACCTCCTCATGCAAGTCACTATTTAAGAAGGCAGTCTTGATATATCCAACTGATGTACATTCCAACCAAGATGCACTACCAATGCAATAATACACCCGATCATAGTTATACAGATGTGGGTGCAAAAGGTCTCATCATAATCTATGTCCTTCTCTTTAGAATAACCATTTGCTACACCTTGCCTTGTGTAGAGATCATCAACGCTACCATCAGCTTTATGCTTTAGTTTATAAGCCCACTTCTTACCAATGGCCTTTTTTATCACGAGGCAAAACTGTTAAATACCAAGTGTCATTTTCGAGGGTTTAGTCGTCCATCTTGTATGGCCTACATCCAATGATCATTTTCTTATGCTTCCTCAAAGGAAACAGGTTCCTCCTCATTGCATATACTGGCAGAAAGAGCATGATCCATAAAAGAATAAGATGCATGACGAGAACTTGCACGTGTTCTACTAGGTAAAGGAGTAGCTTATTTGTTATCCTATAATGTCTACACTAGCCATGTTGGCATACTCTTGGACACTTGTATGGCCACCCTTTCCTCATCCACTACATCATCCATAATTGCCTTATCAACAAGTTCATTTGTGGGCTGAAATTCAAGCTGATTTTCAGCCAATATGGGCTGATTTGCAACACCTTTTTTACCATTAATTTGATCCACATATGGCTTCCCAACATTGTACAAAGATAGAAGTGTATCAAAGATGTCTTGTCAACATATATTTTGTTGTTTTTTTACATAAAAGCATGGGATGAACTGAGCTCAATAATGACATCCCTACTCACCAAAACCTACTTTGTGGCCAGATGGTAGAGTTTATACCCTTTGCTTTCTAAGCTATATCCCACAAAAATACATTTTACTCACCAAATCATCCAGGTTATTGCATTGTTGCTTAGGAACACGAGCATAAGCAAGACATCCAAAAACACGCAAATGAGCCATACAGGGCTTCTTGCCATTACAAGCTTCAGAAGGGGTAATTATCTCTGTAAGGCCTTGGCCGATAGCACATAAGTTACACACATAACTGCCTCCAACCAAAAAACATGAAGCAACATGTCATCTCCATGAGAGATCTACTCTTTCTCTCAGCCACACCATTTTGTTAAGGTGTATAAGGCATTGTGCATTGATGTTTTATGCTTCTTTCAACCATATATACATGAAACTCCTATGATTTATACTCCCCCCCCCCCCTCGATCTATACGAAGGGTGCCAACTTCACATGCAGACACATTTTCAGCCATAGAAGCATGCAGACACAATTTCAGCCATAGAAGCATCCTCTAACTTTTCCTTTTGACTTTGTCTTCATATGCAGCCACATTTTCAGCCATAGAAGCATCCTTTTGACTTTGCCTAGAGTAGTCACTAATAAAATTCATAAATTAGAGATATCCCCTGATTGATGGTGTCCTCATGGGACCACATACATCACCATATATAAGCTATAATTTATGGATAGCTCTAACTGATCCATCTTTTGAGAATGATGCCCATTGCAACTTGCCCAAAATGCACCCCACATACATGTTTGATGAGAGCCTCGAGCTTTGGTAACTCTAGCACCATCTCTTGTCTTTTAAGACACAACAAACTACCAAAATTCAAGTGACCAAAGCAACCATGCCACAGCTACATATCACTCATAGCATGTATAGTAATTGAACAAGCTTTATGTGGCAATCTCTCATACTTGTCCAACTTGTAAAGCCCATGGCTTAGAATACCATATATACCCTAGTGATATCTCCATCACTCCAATCATGAACTGTATACTTGTCATTAATAAATCTAATCACACTAGGTGAGGGATGGTCACCGAGGGATCTTTTCTTGGCTACTCTCTCTCTCTACTTCAACAATCTATCTCTAACTATTACCACCACCACCCAACCTAGCCCAGCCATACTACCCTCTCTCTCCTTCTCCCACCCTTTTCCCTCCCCCTCTCTCTCTTCCCTCCCTTTCACTCTCCCTCTCTCACTCTCTGTATATGTGTCTCTCTTTCCTAACACTCTCTCTCTCTTCTATTACCATCGTCCCTTTCTCTCCCTCCCTTTCATTCTCCCACCCTTCCTCTTTCCGTCTCCCACCCTCTTTTCTCCCCCTCTCTCACTCTCCTTCATCTCCCTCTCTTTCTCTCTCCCCCTCTCACTCTCTTTATCCTTCTCTTTACTCTCTCTATCCTCCCCCTCTCGCTCTCGCTCTCCCCCTCTCACTCTCTTTATCCTTCTCTTTACTCTCTCTATATCCTCCCCCTCTCGCTCTCTCCTTCATTTCCTCTCTCTCTCTCTCTCTCTCTCTCTCTCTCTCTCTCTCTCTCTCTCTCTCTCTCTCTCTCTCTCTATATATATATATATATATATATATATATATATATATATATATATATATATATATCCTCCCTCCCCTCTCTCGCTCTCTATATCATCCTCTCTCTCTCTCACCAGCAGGCACGAGTGATCTTTCGACGTCTCATAAGGAGAAAGAAGAGAGCCTACCTAGCCAAGCTTGAGCAGGAGCTATACCAGTTATTTCTTGGAAGGAACTATAAGGAGGCCTGGAGGATCTTCCAAGATCATCGCCTCTCAACTCCAATTACTTCACCCAGCACTTGGCACATCTATGCCACCTCTCTCTACCATGTCGCCGAGTAGCCACCTCTCCCCCATCCACCCAAACCTCATCCCCCACACTCTTCCTTATTTCACCTCAGCATGGTGAGAGATGCTATTGACAGGAGATGTAGACTGGGAGAGCACAGGATCATGATGGACTCCTCACTGAGCATTTCTCCCATGCTAATGCTAGGGACACGCTAGCCCCTTTACTGGTTCACATGTTTAACAGGGCTTTATGTGAGGGCTTCCCCGTCAGCTGGTCATCGAATACTATTGTACCAATCTTGAAAGCAGGTGACCCCATGGACCCCAACAACTATAGGACTATCATGATTGGTCACACCTTGGCCAAGATTTATGGTTTGATTTTGGAGCATGAGCTTAGTAGATGGTCCGAGGAGCAGAGACTCAAAGCACCGGGGCAGGCAGGCTTTAGGAGAGGGCACTCCACACTAGATCATATCTTTACACTACGAGGGATCATTGAGGAGGGGAGAGCTCACGGCAGGCAATGGATATACTACTACTTTGTGGATTTTCGCAAAGCTTTTGATACTGTCCCACATGGGCCAGACTGATGAGGAGACTGCAAGATATGGGAGTGCCAGCAGAGATGTTGTGGGGGATCATTACACTCTATGAGTCAGTCATCACAAGAAGAGTATGGGCTCTGACTTAGAGATCATACACAGCACTATCGGGGTGAAGCAGGGCTGCCCCTTGTCTCCTACTCTATTTGGTCTATACATTGACAAGATCTCGTATTACATAGACAGACAGGGAGGACCAAGAGCCTGTGGAGTATGTTACCTCATATGTATACCTTGGGATCACTTTTGCTGGACCTCAGTTTCTCAATGCGAAATGGCCAACACTAGATTGATGAGGGGATATGCAGCCCTTGGCTCGCTAGAGAGGCAATGCTCACAAATATAGTTTCAGGAGCCGAGGACGAAGCTTTGGCTATTTGATGCTATAGTTACACCTGCACTACTATATGGTTCCCCCATCTGGAGTCCTAGCTTATACCATAAGAGGAGACGAAGGAGAGAGCCGGCCGAGATAGATACAGAGGAGGTATATGATGGGTGGAAGCCGATGGAGAGGCCCCTAGTGGCGATGATCTCACGCATGATTAGGAGTAAGCCATCAATGCCACCACATGAGATTATGCGGGCAGAGATGGGGGCTGCACCGATAGTGACAGAGGCTCTATTCCAGACAGTGACATACTGGCATAGGCTATGGGAGCTTCCACTGATAGATACCCCTAGCTAGCCCTGGAGTCCTCTCGAGACAGTTGACACTTGAGGGAGATATAGAGTGCTGGTATGCACAGGTAGGCACTTGGTTTGGCACGCACGGTATGCAGATGGAGGCACTCCCCCCCTTTCAGTACATCATAGAGGCCCCGTCATTTGCTCTCTACCGCACAGAGTGGAACAGGGTTATCAAGAAGGACATTGTCAAACTGGATACTTAGAGGACATGGAGTTCACCTAATCGTCCACTGGGAAAGAAGATGGCCTTCTACAGAGATGACCTCCTATGCGTGACACGGAATGGGTTCATCATCCGTCCATGCTACATGGACATACACCTATCCTTTGGGGTAAGATGTGCGATCGGCCAGATCCGCACCTCGTCCCACCAGAAGCAAACTGAGAGTGGAGACTGCCAGATATGGGCCTAGGGCAGCCACACCAGAGAAAAGGATATGCCAGCTTTGTCACACAGAGCGCGAGACAGAGGACCATTACATATGCTGATGCCCTGTATATTATGAGATTTGGGGGAGGTTCCACTGTCTCTTCCGAGCTGGGTTCGGACCACTTTCCAGGATCATGGACTTCCCGGATCAAAGATGCCGGGACTTTTTCTTCTAGAGTTCCATAGACACACGGAGTCCTTAGTGAGATCCAGATTAGTTGTACTTGCTTGAGGAGAAAAGAGAAAGGAGAGGAGAGTAAAAGGAATAGAGAGAGAGAGAGAGAGAGAGAGAGAGAGAGAGAGAGAGAGAGAGAGAGAGAGAGAGAGGAAAAAGAGAGTGAAGGAAGGGTTTATGAGAGAGAGAGAGAGAGAGAGAGAGAGAGAGAGAGAGAGTGTGTGTGAGAGAGAGAGGGAGGGATATCCTTTTAGGGTTTAGGGAGGGAGAGAGCCTGTCAGAGAGAGGGAGAGGGGGCTGTCGTTCTATGGGGGAGAGGGGAGTGTTTTGCTTTTAGGGAGGGGGAGGGGACATTTTACTTTTAGGAGGAGGAGGGCTACAATGTACATTTTTCTTTTAGGGGGGGATGTCAAGCATGTAATGGAGGGGGGGAAGGTGCGTGCGCCCCCCCACTAAGGGCGATGGTGGTCGCCCTTAGTGAGGGGTGGAACAACCCCCACCAACCAAGGGTGACTGTCGCCCTTAGTTGGTGACCCCCCCCACCAACTATAAGGGGGACCATGGGGGGTCACAAAATAAGGGAAACGATTGCCCTTGGTATCTAATCTGGTGTGGGCATGAGCCCATTGAGTCCATCATGAAATGGCCTCACCTTCAAATACCAACTAGCCAAGATTACTCTGTCAGTATCATTTTTTCTTATAGCAGCAAAACAAGCTTCAAATTAATGCAACCAAGAATAAAGGGTTGACGGTCTCCATTAGTTGGCGACCCCCCCACCAACTAAGGGAGATCGTGGGGGGGTCGCCAACTAAGTGAGACAGTTGCCTTTAGTTGGCGACCCCCCCTCCACCTAAGGGCGATTGTCGCCCTTAGTGAGGGTGCAGCATGGTACACTTTAATACCTATCTCTCTCTCTCTCTCTCTCTCTCTCTCTCTCTCCATTTTTTGTGAACATGACTTCTATAAAGGGCCTTTTGCATGGCATTTAATGTCAACCCTTTCCCCTAAATCCATAAAGGGTGAAACCTCTCCCCCTCAATACACAAAGGGTACACAAAAAGGGATGAAAGGGTGTGTTCCTCTCCTTCATTTTCCTCCTTTTATGAAGAGACTGAGGGAAGGATAGGTGTATATCATGAAGAATTTAATTTGGATGTGCCAAATTCAATGTATATGCTGGTGTCAATGGACACTAACAAGAGAGCTAGCACTAAAAATAATACTCATATATAGTGGGTTTTCTTGGAGCCTCGGTGGGTTATATGGTACCTTTGCTTGAACACAAATCAAAGCTAACAAATTCGATTGTTATCCTAGGTGATCATGTTGGTGAATATGAACACAAAGAGAAAGAAACAAAGGTACATAAGAAATGAACTAGTACCTGACCCTCGAGCTCTGCAGCCTACACACTACTCTCTTAGAGCTACACTACTGCCATGTCGCACGTGGTTAGAGAGGACCTCAGAGACTTGCATGGGATTAGTTATGGAATAATCTTTATATGGGAATTGGTTATATAATAATCATTAAATGAGAGTTAGTTATGCAAGCATTTATTATATAGTATAATTATTGAAAATGAATTTTAGATTTTGTGTATTAATGACACTATTTATAGCAATTAAAGAATGCTTTTATGTTTGTCAAAATAATGATTATTTTTTTAAAAAATGAGTATATAATTTTTGCTAATTTATATTGAATTAGTGTTTAGATTTTGAATTCGTTGTCATTAGTTTGTTGTGTGTTTGTGAGCTCGTTTTCTAAGAGCTTTTCTTGCCATGGAGAACATTTCTTTTCACATTTTTGTAGGAGGTTTGAAGAGTGATCCTATTGTTATAACTTTACAAGGTCGTTTTTATATTACTAAAGCTGATGATTTGATGGAATTTTTTGTTCTCACTCTGGTTTGAAAGTTTTTGCAATCAAACCACAAGATGATGGTGTAGATCATCTTATATCTATCCAGTCAACTAGACCCACTGTAGAGGAACCATGTTATATCTTTGATAAAGATATAACAACAAAATACCTTGTTATTCCAATAATAGGAGAGTCAAGCAACACTATAGCAAGAACCCCAAAAGAATTCATTATTGATCTTACAATAGAAGATTCTCCCATAGGTACAACACTGCAAAAGAGTGTGGTCAAATACTTAGTCTGGGAAATCTCATGCTGGTGTTCTTCGTAGAATGTTATTAGCCAAGCACATATATTGAGAAAGTAGAAAAGATTCCTCAAATCTATAATGGTAATGTGTCTTTTGAGTTGTCAAATGTATGTGATCCTTCAACCTCTCCAATGTAAGGAATAGGGTGAAACCTGCAGAGAGTCATGTGCAGTTTCTTGGAGTTGTACAAAAGAATTCATGTGGAGGCTTATTTGAGTGCACGTATGCCTTGTGTGGTGGAAGTAGAAATATGAACGGCACACTGAATACAACATCATGGATTGGTAAACTTATTATCTTGGCTTAATTTCTGTAAACTTTAATTCATAAGAGTATTTATTGGAACTTTGTAAATTTTCACATATTAGGCAAGCTCACATAGAAACTTCCCTCTAGGCTTAACAACAAATGGATATGGATCACTAGCTTGTTTCTACTTCTAGAACAAACCTATATGTAGAAGGATGTATGGTGCTACGGTGTACTATTTTACGGTGTACTATTGTATGCCTGCTGCTAACCCCGATATGTCGAAATTGATGATACATCAAGGGGAACATTTGCATGAGGTGCAAAGGGGCACATCAAGGCAAGCATTGCAAAAGATAAGAGAACTTGTGCAAGAGGTAGTTTCAGAGGTGGCTACAATTGGTCCAAGGAAGGTACAAATGGATATCACCAAACAACTCGTATTGGATGCAGTTGTCAGGAAGAATACAAAGAATGAATCAAATATTAGCAACATGGAATTGTCACTATTATTGGAACACATGCACCCACTATTTCAATGTCAAAGCTAATGTTAATTCCATATTGATTTTAATTGTTTGGTAATTCTTGTGAACTTAAAGTTTACATAGTTTGTTAAGTTGTCCAATTCTCTTATAGATTCAAGAGGATGGTTCGTGCTTCTAGGATTAACGGTTTAGTCGTTTTCTTGGGCAAGCTCTGGATGAGTCAAAGCGGTGTTATGTGTTTAAAATGTCAACCAAGGCTTGCATCATCGGGTTTAGATCTGGTGAATTGTATGCACCAAACAGGAGACGGCAATTTAAGGAAGGCTTGGGTTTGTTTTGATCACGTCATACATGTGCAAGGATTAACAAAAATGGCTGCACATGTATATGATCCAAGGTACAGTTTGGTCTTGTAAAGTTCTTTAAAAATTGATATTTTTTTAGTACTTTTCCGATTGTTGTATGATGGTATACAACCTACAAGAGCTCATGACAATTGCAACTTGCGAAATGAAAGAGGACACAGTGGCACAAGTGCTTTTCTGGGAAATGATTAACAATGTTGTGGTCCAAAAATTCTTTTTCAAGCTAGATTTTTTTGGCTTCATGGCTGATGAGGTTGGAGCCAACTATAGGGCAATTAGGCCAATCTATAATAATGGACTAGGGAATATATTGAAAGGTCATGAGTGTTCGTGTCTTTTTTATTGGGAACAAAGCTTGAACAAAACTCACATGCAATGCTATGAAAATGCATGTAAAGATGAGAGAGAGAGAGAGAGAGAGAGAGAGAGAGAGAGAGAGAGAGAGAGAGAGAGAAATGAGGTGAAAGAGAGACAAGGGCCAAAGGGAGGGAAGAAGCTCATATTATGCATAGGGAGGTGTTAAAACCCTAAGATCTCTCTAGATAATTGTTATGCATAAACATGCATAAATCAGGCATAAACTCAACCACCCAACCACCCCCGAGCCCAAGGGATGCACACATGAATCATAAATGAAATACATCATACCTCTACCTTGATGTCCCATACCATCAAGAGGTATAACACAATCCAATAGCATGTAGCTATAGTATGAAATGGTAGGTGAGTAGATATAGACCTCTACACAAGAGACCATAGCATAAGCCTCCAAGCCCCCAAGCCTCAAAGCCTCCCTTGAGTGTGCCCCATGCCCTCCTATTATATAGGAGGGCCCTCAAGTGACTATTGACTCTCCATTTCTCATGTGTGACCCTTGGATGCCTGACCCTAACCTTAACCCTTAAGGTTACTCCTAACCCATGCTCCACTAGAGCTTGTTCCCATGCTCCCATGCTCACAAGCGTAATGTGGGTTAGCCTCCTAGTATATGCACACATAATGTGCATATAACATACTTCCCCTCTCTCAAAACATTATACTCTTGCAATGAAAAGAAGGAGAATTGCACTGAACAATCTCAACCAACTCCCAAGTCAAATCCTTTATTTTCCTATCTTTCCACCTAATTTTAACCTCAGGGATTAGTCAGCTACAAAGTTTCCTTTCCCTGAATTCAACTACCTTATCAGGTTTATGTGGAACATAGGATAATTCATCGACTTCAACGAGTTCTTGAGGAGTAACTGTGTTATCCTCACCTCCCAGTTTCCCTTTCAATCTATCGATATGAAAGACTGGATAAACTCTAACAATTGGAGGTAGTCTTAAGTTCAAACACAACCGTGCCAATCCTATGTATAACTCGAAAATGGACCACAATATCTAGGAGATAAATTCGAGCATTTTCCCATTGACAAAGTCTGAAAATCTTTAGGAACATTAAAATAAACCAACGCTCCTGCTTTAAAAGACTGAGATGAGCATCCCCTATCAGCATAAAACCGTGCCCTATCTTGAGCACTCCTGATAGAATCCCGAGCTTTGGTCAGCATTTCCTGCATATTAGGCAAGAAATCCCTCGATTTCCTTAAGACCGACATCAATAGGTGCCCTGGGTTGATACCCATACATAAGTATGCATGAACTAAAAACCAATAGCCATAAATTTAAAACTGTTATAGGCAAATTCCATCATTGGAAGATATTTTTTTCGATATGATGATTTTCTAGAGACATATGCACGAAGCATATACACTATAATCTGATTCATACACTTTGTTTGCCCATCAGATTGTGGATGATCAGAGTAATTCACATTCAAAGTAACTTCCTCGTTGTAAAGCATTCGGAATAAAGTAGGAAAACATGGCATTATAACAGCAAAAACTAGGGATTCATCGGCGCCCCGACATACCCACATCTGCACATGGAATAATCGACGTCCCGAGTTATCCATATCAACATAGAGAGTCATAAATGTCTCGATGAGTCACATATGTTCATCCGTAAACCATCAAGTTGATTATATAAATCACCTAAAGTACGGAACTAGAGAAAGAAATGCCAACAAAAAGGAAGAATCCAAATTTCCTTATCTGAACACAACAAGATAAACTTATTTGAACTCTAAAGAAAGAGATCTCAACAAGTGAAAATGCCGATGAGATTACCCTCATCAAAACATGCAGGCTATAGATAAAAGAAATTTATCTAGAGAATGCCCACAATATAACTTCTAGTGAATTTAGAAAATAAGATTGTCTTTGAATGTTGAGGTCAACATGCTAAGTGATGTAAGCAAAGCAACAATCTTGAGCCCAAATTATCCCATAAGATAATATATGTGAGGGATCACTAGCGTCCCATATCACCATGATACCATCCATACATACCTTAACAATGTGAAACTCCCTAGTATGCCGTCTAGGAAAATATGAATAAAATCCTATATAAAAGGAATAAGATGGCCTTATCGAGACTTTCACATACTAAAACCTGTCTCTATATACCTGAGACTATATCAAGGAATAACTCCTTCTGAGTACATCATTAGAAAAGAAATTAAATTATTGGCGCCTTTCTAATGATAACTACCCCAAACACAAATAAGTTAGGATAGAAAAATAACTCACCTAGATATATAAGCAACTAGGTATCCGAGCTGGAATATGTACAAGAGTACAAAAAATATACTCCAAAATTACGTACAAAAAATGAAGGCAAATGCTACCTTCAAAGCACATGAAATTATGCAAAAGATCAAAAGATCCATGGATAAAAGCATAGAAGCTCCTCGAATCCATGAAAACCATAGTTGATCATAAAAATCAATGCATACCATCTAATGGACATAAATCATAACAAAAGAAGCATTAAAATTGATGGCCAACTCATCAATCCGGAGTATATGAACATTGTGTTGTTCAAATAAAACTCCAAAGTAAGAAAGTGAAACACATGTGTGTAACACTCAATAAAAAACCCCTAGACACAAGTGATATAGGTAAAACCTGATGAGTCTATATAAAACTTGGAAAACATCCAATAAAAAACCACCAAAACAAATCGATCAACTAACCCATGATAGAATTTGTCTTAGGCTTAAGAAATTAAGCACAATCCACACTTAAATAAGTGTAAAATAAATTATCCTGGAAAAGTGTCAAAGGTGAAACACACTTTGAACGTAAATTATAGCCATCAAAAGAAACTAAGGAACATGTCCAAAAAGAATGGCTAAACAATGGTAAAAAATCATGAATATATTGTTTAGAATTAATCCAAATATAAATATCTATTAATACGAGATATAATCATATTAATAATATGCGAATAATCCACATCTATCTAATGTCAGCATGAGAAAAGGTACTTCAACATTAAATAACCCTTGAAAATATTAAATTCTCGAGAAAAAGAATTATCATGATTTTTTTCTAATTTTTTCTAATTTTATAGGGCCTCAAAATATGATAATTTTGAATTCCACCAAACCTCTCTTATGGCATTCCAAACCTATATTTTTCCAGAAAATGTTTAGCAATTTAATTAGCCAAAATACCATTGATATTTTAAAAATACCATTTTTAGAATTTCTAAAAATAATATCTAGAATATTCCTAATTTTTCCTGAGAATCCCATCGTTCACACGAAATTTCCAATTCCGCCCAACAATTCTCAAATCCAATGGAAATTTACAATTTTAATGGGTTTTTCTAATTTTTTGGGTCAAAAAATATATTTTTAAAGGAATTTGAATGGTCACGGGTGCCCGAATGGACACACCACATGCCAAACACCAACCCCACATTTTTCTAAAATTTAAAATAACCTTTGTCTAATTTTCCACTAATTTCCAAGAATTTTTTAAAATTTTTAAATTACACCGAACGCATTTAGAATACGAATGGTCAAAATTTTCGGAATTCCAACGGTTTTCTCGGAATACAGAAAGCCAAAAGTTTTGGGAAAATGAAAAGACAAAAAAAAATCGGAATGTGAAAGGTCAAAGGTTTCCGGAATACGGAAGGTCAAAAGTTTTTCCGGAATCGGAAAGCCAAAAGGTTTCGGGAAAACGGAAAGCCAAAGGTTTTCCGGAAGATGAAAAGCCGGAAAGTTTCAAGAAAAAATTTCCAAAAAATTTTCATAGATTTTTTTCTCAAATCCCGTAATTTCTCATTATTTTTTAGGCTTTTTTCAAGTTTTTTTTGAAATATTATCAAAAGCCCCTTTTTTAACAATAAAAAACTTATTTTTTTAAATAAAAATAAAAATAAAAAAATAAGCTTAATTAAGCTTATGTTAAGGTTTTGATTTTTTTAGGGGGGGCATTTTTTTCGCCCGGTGCTGCGCACCCCCCCCGTCTCTGCGCAAGGAAGGAGAGAGGGAGGGAGTAAGAAAACTCCCTCCTCTCCTTCTTCTCCCCTCTTTCGTCTCCTTCTTCTTCCTTCCATTCTCTTTCCTCCCCTCTGTTAATCAGTGAGATTAACTTTAATCTTTGATTAAAGTTTTTAATTAAATAATACTTAATTATTATTAATATTAATTATGATTAATATTTAAAAAATCATTTTTAAGAGAATTTCTCACGAAAAAAAGAAGGAAAAATCAGATTTGAGAGGCGGAGAGAGTCCCACGCACACGGGAGAGCATTTCATGCATCAACACGCTGTCCCCTACTACTGAATTTCAGTAGAACATCGACAGAATTTTGATCGCATTCCTGTGGAAAAAACCCACAAAAATGTATAAAAATACATTTAGTACTTGGTATATCTGGCTTCTTGCTCTTCGGCTGCCTTTAAGCTCTTTAGGATAACATTCTTGTGGGTTGCTTCTGTTGCTGTTAGGTGCTCTTGCAATGTCTGAACTTGATTGGTAGCCTCTTGAACATGCTTCCATAACGTTGCATTTCGGTCATGAAGCATGTGGGTTGTAAGGAGATGGCATCGCCATACACGTTGCTCTTGTTCCCAATGGGAAGCACTTGTTGATGTGGCCCCTTCTAGTCTAGCATGTGGCAAGTGCAAGAGTTCATCCTGTCCCTCCACAGTCTCTTGAAAGAATATGTCATAATCCAAATTATGGAGGAAGGATGTCTCAGGTATCTCCTCCTGATCTTCTCCTGATCTTCCAAACATTGCCTTTTACTATGGGACTTGGTGTATCTTCAGCCCTTGGTCGTTTTCCTGTATCCAGTGGCTCTTCTCTATGAGTCATACTAGGAGTGATGTGGCTTCTTCATGTCCTTGCGGCTCTGCTTTTGGGAATGCTTCCGGTTCAAACTGTTTCTGCTACCCAGCTGAAGCAGGTGTATCTGACATTGTTGAATTCTTGAGAGGAGAAAGATTCTTGAATATTAGTTGTGGGTGGACTTTGAGGAGGAGTTAGATGATGTTCTTCCGTCCTTTCTTGAGGTCCTATCAAGCTGAGACTTGCTTCCTATTGCCCCAATACTTCTTGGTATGACACTATTTCCTGGGCTAGCTCGGCCTCGATCCTTTGTGTCTCTTCAGCGACATCCGGTGTATAATGGCTCTCATCTTTTTCCCAGTCTTCTTCTTTCGCCCTTTCTTGATCTCCTTCATGATCTCTTTAGTTTCCATCTCAGTATGGCTTGTCCTTCCTACATTTCTTCAGCAGTAGTAAGTGGTGGTTGTTATGTCAGTAGTGCCAATTGCATCCTTTCTTCTGGTTCTAGATCTGGAAGAAGAGACCTTTGAGCTATGTGATTTAGCACCTATGTCATGAGGTAAAGGGTTGCAGATCTGTGACTAGTGGGCCTTTAGATAATTTTCCATCTCTCTGTGGATGTAATAAGTCCAGTCATCCTCTTTTTCCTCATGTACCTTGGCTATCCTGTTTAGGGGCACCCTGTTATATCTGTCTAGCGGCTTTACTTGCATGATGAGCGACATTGCCCTATAGGCCTTTTCTATTACTCCATCCCTGATATTGTCATATTCTGCTCCATTAGAGTTGTACGAACTCTTCTTCAGCATTGCATCTAGGGGCATCTTTTCGTATTATGTATGTATTTTAACTGGTGGTGATAATTACAGAGCCTCACATATCAATTCTTCCGTGATCAAAACCTGCTCCATGGTGCTATCTACTTTAGTTACTGTTCCCCTCTCGGTGGCCTTGTTGTATGTTTTGATGTATTCTCTGTATTAATATTTTAGGGGAGACTCTGTGCCATCCACCCTAGGCCCACTTTTTCCAGCTTTTCTTTGACTTTAGGATCCTCCAAAATTTGTAGGCACTTAGGACTGTGGTACTGTAGAGCTACCTTTCCATGCGAAGTGTGGAGTTCTTTGCTAATGATTGCACCATGGAATGCCTAGGCATACTAACCTAGGTAGCTCAGCTTCGATCCCCATGTGGGTCTTCTCTTTTTGCTCACTGGGGATCCTGTTGCACTGGTTTGTGTCACCACTGGGGTCTTTGCGGCTTCTGGGTTAGATGTAGCTGAGGTCAACATGTGTACATTGAGAAGAAGGTCAATCCGTAGACTGGTGAGGGCATGTGCCATGCCCTATTGTTTTCTTTTCTTCTTCTTTTTTTGGGAAGTGTCAAGGTTAATTTTGATGGGAAGTGTGTTAGTGTGTGAGCAATTAAGAGGATACCAGTATTGTGATACGACAAGGTCCAAAACTCGTGAGTTGGTTAAACACCATCAAAGTGCAGGTGTTTAGGCCGTGAAAGGGAATCCTGTGAAATGGCTTGGAGGTGTGAAAGTGCAGGCCGTGAAAGAGAATCCTGTGAAAGTTAATCCCGTGAAATGGTTTGGAGCCATAAAAGTTAATCCCTTGAAATGGGTTGGAGCCGTGAAAGTTAATCCCGTGAAATTGGATAAACCCAAAGGGTAATCCCATGAAAGTGCAAGCCGTGAAAGGGAATCCCGTGAAATGGCTTGGAGCTGTGAAAGTTAATTCCATGAAATTTAATCCTATGAAATGGGATAAACTCATGAAATGGTAATCCCGTGAAATTGTAGGCTGTGAAAGGGAATCCTGTGAAATGGCTTGGAGCCGTGAAAGTCACATTCTATCGTGCAATGAAAGTTAATCTCGTGAAATGGCTTAGAGCCGAAAAGTTAATTCCGTGAAAGTTAATCCTATGAAATGGGATAAACCCGTGAAAGTGTAGGCCATAAAAGGGAATCTCGTGAAATGGGTTGGAGCCGTGAAATTGCAAGTTTTGGCTTGGGGCCATGAAATTGTAGGTTTTGGCTAGGGGCCGTGAAATTGCAGGTTCTCTACCTTGTTTATGAATAGTGAAGTTTCGTGTTTAAATAACTTGTTTTCATGAATGCATAATGTGATTGACCCACAGAGTGCGGGGTTTGTGAAATGATGATAATGAATGTGATTGACACAAGGGAGCAATTAACCATTTTCAATCATGCGATTTATGCTTAAGAAGAAAAGAATTGAAAACACGAAAGGAAATGCAAAAGCAAGGCATAAGCTTCCACCTCAAGCCTGTATATGTTGATTTTGCACACGATGAAGAAAAACTGAAACCGACGAGAGACAAGCTCGATAGTTGCACATGTGATGAAGAATGACAAATGCAAAATGATGAAAAAGGAAGGAAAATTGATTTTATGGTGTAGACGTCAGACTTGGCAACTGCCTTAATGAAGAATGCCACGTGTCTTCCTATTATTGGTCGAGAGAATGTGATCGTTTCACCATGTGAACCCTTGAGGGCCAATTCACGGCATGAACCTTTGAGGACCAGTTCACGGCATGAATTGCTTCGAATGTTTCACGACGTGAACCCTTTTGTAGTACCAGTTCACAGTGTGAACTGTTTCACAATGTGAACCCTTTTGTACCAGTTTACAGTGTGAACTGTTTTGTGCCAAGTGTGTGAAAGATTGATCACATTTCTCTTCAAGCTCAGACACTCAACCATGCATTCAAAGATTGGATGAAGTGAATGATACCCATTTTTACCTTATATTCATTTTTGAGTAATGGATACCTTCATCTTTTTATTACTATGGAAACCAAGGTGGTACTTTGGCACTTATGGGCAGGTGTTGTTTGTAGGCTTTTTAACTCCGTGTGAGAGGGCTTGATCCTTCCCTCCACCCAACTAAAGAGTGTTTCTACTGAGTCTTGTGGATTGGGGTTTGTAACAGTGTCCATTTGTTAGATAATCTTTTCAATAACCTTGTCCAGCTCCCCGATTGTGGTGGTTACAAGTAGTGGTTTTGTTAGATAATCTTTTCAATAACCTTGTCCACCTCCCCGATTGTGGTGGTTACAAGTAGTGGTTTTGTTCTATTTAGCCCATCCTCTTGGATTGGTTTCTTCCTCCACACCAATGTTTGTGCATTCCTAGCAATTTTTTTTAGTCGAGAGAGTTGGTTCTAAATGTCTTTACTACCCTTTTCTTTGCATTGGTAGGTATTTGCAACAGCAGCCAATGGGTGGAATTTGGGCACCCATATTGTTGTATTGCCCTAGTAATAACCTTGTGCCATTAGCAAGTCCTTTTGAACCCATTGCTTACAAGGGCTTTGTGGGGTGTTGTTTTGTTTGGAATACTGCCAGCTTACATGTGAAGACCATTTTTGTTCCTTATCTACTCTTTGAACCTTTTTCCTTGACTCCTTGTTGATGCCCTTCTCATCTTTGTATAGCTGATTTATAAGTTGACCCTTAGGCACCCACTACAGAGTACCCTGTGACTTTGTGGCTATTTTCTGCATAGGGATTGCTGAATTGATGCCTTCTTTGCTACATGAGCTGATGTCACCATGCTTAGTGTTTCCATATCCTCAATCATGGCCTGCTTTCCTGTGTTTATTAGGCTCTATAAGGGAAAATGATGTTGCCCTCGTTCAGCAATTTTGTCCTCTTCTCCCATTGGATATTGCAGTTAGTGGCGCAAATCCAAGATCGTCCCACGATCATTTCCTCCTCCATCGACCCTGCAGGCATAATAAATACCTTTCCAACCAAGGAATTATTTCTGATGGAAACATTAACACTTAGAAATCCCTCAGCTTTCGTAGTTGTCAAGTGCACACTTCGTACTCATGCATTAGTGGCCTCAAGGTGTGGTTTATCTAAAGCTACCCATGTCTCATATGAGATCAGGTTATGACTTGATCCCATATCTTTCAATGAAATGCTCGTTGCATGACATTTAGCCATAGAGGTCGTGCTGGCTTAATGTTTAGTTCATCTTCGTCAAGGAGAGTTAGTGAAGCCATGTTCACATGCAACATTCTCTTCTCGAGTATCTGTTTGGCCTTGGCCTCCCTTGCCTTAGCCTCTTCTTGAGTTTGCTGGATTTTCTTTTTTGCAATCTCCTTCCATTGTTTTAAAAGATGTTCTTACAAGAGCATCTCTTGGGTCAGTGGTCCAAAAATATTTTTTTTAAGTTTGCTTCCATTGACGTAACCCTCCATTTGTACGCCCTCAATTCTCTCACTGCTAACCGACCCCTACGGTGTGATCTCGAACACTCGGAAAGGTCCTAGCCCTCTGTACTTGAGTTTCCT
Source organism: Cibotium barometz (assembly GCF_041138505.1). Classification (NCBI taxonomy): domain Eukaryota; kingdom Viridiplantae; phylum Streptophyta; class Polypodiopsida; order Cyatheales; family Cibotiaceae; genus Cibotium; species Cibotium barometz. The sequence goes on along the minus strand of NC_141073.1, from coordinate 35,870,553 downwards.
TTTTCTAGTGCTCCCTACACCATACATGAGGACAAGGTTCCTTTGTTTTAAGTTATTGTTAAACTAATGTTTTCTTCGTAGTTTTTCGACCATAAGTCCATGTGAAGAAATTAGTCTGGTTTCATCAAGCTTCTCTAAATCTATTAGCCTTTCAGCTAATGCATTCTCTGTTAAATGTTCTTGCACTACAATTCTCAAGCTCAGAACTACATACTCCATAGGCATTATTTGTTCAATACCATAAGCTAAATGGAAGGGAGTATATCTCGTCTCGTTACCTTATACGATGTTTGATATGCCCATAAGGTTGCTATTAGCTTATGCTCCCAATTCGTTTGACTTGCTTTTAATGTTTTTTTCAAGATAGTACACAAAATCTTATTTGTACTCTCCACTTGACCATTAGCCTATGGATAATAAGGTGATGACTTCTGGTGGACTACAAGGAATCCAGCAACAAGTAAGTGATCAATCACCTCATTAATGAAATGTGAACGGCTGACTAACTCTAATGGACAGCTGAATTTCGAAATGATTTCCTCATATAAGAACTTAGCTATTGTTTATGCATCAGCTCCCTTAGAGGGCTGTGGCCTTCTGGCCATTTTGTGAAATAGTATGTGGCCATGATTACATATCGGGCTTGTGATGGATGTGCAGTTGGACTAATAGGTCCAACAAAATCAATTTCCCATTTCTCCAAAGGTTGTCTTACAATGCCATGGGTAAGTGGCATCATGTCCCTTTGTTGTGGGATAGCAAATCACTAACATTCTTCACACCTTTTGGACAAACTCTATGGTGTCCCCAAACAACGTAGGCCACCATAGTCCTGCAGTGACAAACTCATCTTCCCTCACACATCTCCTTAAGACATTGTCCTTACCTAACTTGTATAGTTTTCTGGCAATTAATTGATAAAGTACAGCAAGCTTAACAAGCTGCTGCATTTTATCTTTGTTCAAGGGTCATTCTTGCAGAAAACCATAAGAGCTAGATAATCGGATATTTCCTCGCTCCATTCGGGCACCATGTCCAGTTTGAACAAACAAGCATCAGGGAGGTCGTCTCATCAACACCCATTGCCAGTTCCCCATTTGGAATCCTCGACATATGATCGGCCAACACATGTTGTGTTCCCTTTCTTACCGTAACCGCCGTGAAGTCAAATTTCAATAGTAATAACCAGTGTGTGATTCTTTCCGTGGTGCAAGGCTTGTTCACCAAGTATAATAAGGCCTGATGGTCCACAAAGAAAACAAATTTATTGAATAGGTAATGTCGATACTTCTTCACTACATAAACCATGGCCAACCCTTCTCACTCTATGGTAGTATAATTCACCTGTGCATCATTAAATTGGTGAGCGAAGGAAACTGGGTAGTCCAATTTGAACTCACCAGGCTGTGCCAATACACACCCAATAGCAAAGTTCAATACATCGATATGCACATGAAATATAAGGTCCCAATTAGGTGGTCTTAGAATTGGCGTGCTAGCCAATATGCTTCCTAGCATTCTTTAGTCCATTCAAAGATAATGAGTAGCTTATATAATGGCCTAGCAATTTCAACATAGAATATTATGAAGCAGCGGTAATACCCAACGTGGCCCATAAATCTTTGCACACCTTTGTAATTAGTGGGTGGCGTCAATTCTAAGATCAACCTAACCTTGCTGTCATCATACCATTCTTAGAGACAATCCCAATATCATACTGTGTTTGACCCAAAATTAGCATTTTAAAGGGTTTAAGGATATGCAATATAATCAACATTGTTCAAACACCTTTCTTAAGGTGCACATAGATAATCAATGAATACCTCCAACCACTTTTGCAAGTAGTCTTTGAAGGCTGTGCACATTAATCGTTGGAATATTGTTGGGGCATTGGTGAGACCAAAAGGCATGATTTTGTAAGCAAAAGTCTCCCATATTGTATTGAAGCCTGTCTTATGCTAGTGCTAGTCTTCGGGTGCTATGGACACTTGATTGTAGCCTAAAAATCCGTCCAAGAAGCTGTATGCTTCTTCACCAGCTACTCTCTCAAAAACATGTTCCGTATAGGGCAATGGATAATGGTCCTCCCTGGTAGTTGCGTTGACCTTTTTAAGATTGACACATACCCTAAGTTTCCCATTCTTCTTTGGGACTATTACAATTGGTGACAACCAATTCGTATGTTCTATCTCATAGATGAAATCCGCAGCAAATTAGTTTATCGATTTCCTCCTTTACAACAACTGCCGCATATTTAGGATTCATCTGGTACGGTTTTTGCCTAGTTGATCTTGATCCGTCCATGATTGGGATTGTATGTTGCACCACCTCAGGTGGTACACCCTTCATCGCTTTGTAGTTCCAAGCGAAACAATCCTTAAACTCTTTAAGGAGAGCGACAAGCTCATTTTCTTCAAACGAAGTCAAGTCCTTGTGGCGATATAAACAAGTTTGGTTTCATCCCCTGGTTTTGCAATAGCAACTTCCTTGACTTTAGCTCGCCGTTGTATGATGTGGACAACCCATCTTCCTTAACTCTTTTTGCTGTCCCAGTCGAACCACCTTTCATTCATCAATTGTGTAGGTTTTGAAATGGTTTGGTACTGAAAGCACATATGGTTTATCCTCATTCTCACTTATTATTTTAGCCATAACTTTCATGGCCTCTCGCTCAGCTTCTTGCAAAGCTTTGTTTCTTTTTGGGTGCCCAGCTTTTGTAAGCTTAGGCATTTCCAGTTCTTGAAGGACGACTTTCTCCCTATGTTTCCCTTCAAGGGATATCTTACTCAATTCCTCACCCCAATCTTTAGAAAACTCATCGTGTGTACCTTAGTAGCTTCGAGGTGTCTCAGCCCACTGGGCATCCGTAGTTTTTCTTCGTAGAAGGGCATTTCGTCGAGCGATATATCGTTTCTACTTTCGCCATCTTCTAAGGCGTTGGGCGATGGTACGGCCTTGTGATCCAATCCCTTCTATGCTAAAGACCTCCTCTTTTAATTACTCATCAATGGTTTGCCAATTGACCATATAGACAGAGGTAGTGGGAACAATTCCAAATTCCACATATTGGGTTCCTCGGGGTTGCATCACATCTATGGTAGCTAGCACATGCATCGAATTTTCACTGAAATTTGAAGGAGGAAGTGATGCATACATTTCCGTTCCTCTTCCTCTTTGGAAATTTGCATCGTGGACTGGCATATTTATACGGATGTGGTCCGCTCGGTTGTGACCGATGAATCATTACCAAACAGTTGCCCTTTCCATAGGGTGTGCTCTCCATGTTCTCAAATCTATCTTTAAAATTTGGGAATCCCTGCAAAATGCCCAATCGTGCACCAATTTGGATTCCCTCATGAAGGGTCTCCCCAATATTATCTCATATAAGTCTGGTTGGCATAGAAAGTCCATTACTACAAATGTATGATGGTAGCGAAACATAAAGAGTTTGAGTCTCGCATTCTCTAAAAGCCCAATGGGCCATGAAGATGTTCCATTTGCCATTTTAACGATAAGATCTGCTCTTTTTAGATCGGGTTTTTTTCCATTTTTCCCAACATCGTTTTGTGATGATGCTAACCCCTACCCCACCATCCAAGATAGCCAGTGCCTGGTATCCGTTATGATGAATTGGGATCATAGCATTAGTGTTGTCGCTTTCATAATAATGCCCCAATTGATTAACCGGTATCTTGACAACTCTGGTTATTCTTTCCTTGTGTGTTTTAAGGTTCTTTCTTCCAGAGGTGACAGAACATCCTCTATAGTGTCGATTGGCCTTAGTTCGCCCTCTACCCATTCCTTTATGTCTACCCATAATGTTGGTGAATTGTGTGGCAGTTGTCCCAATGGCATTTTCACAGAAGTGGACAGTACAGCCGTGAGGCTGCCTATGTCTCTAGGTTCTCTGGCAATTGAGAGTTCCTTCCATGTGTGCGTCTCATATAGGGAATGGATGGATGGACTCATCCTACGCATCTACCTCAAACATTCTTGACATCATGTTTCCTTGAGATCCCTCTTCCGTCTCCTCTGGAATTGGAGTAGGTACGTCTAATTCCCTTGTTTGTTTGTTTCTTGGATACATTGTATCCCTGACCCGGTTAGCCCCCGTAACTTGGCTTCGTGAAGTCATTGACACTCTTCTACTAGGGCCTAGCTTCTTCGAGCTTCCTCACCTCCTCTTCGGCATTTGGGTATTCACCGACTCCTTTAGGAGTTCATGGTCTTTTCACTTGCATCTCTTGGTCAGGCTCATTTGGTTTGACCGCTTGATCCCTCTCTTCTCTTGATTGAGTGGATCTAATGTCGATTGTATCTTCTTCAAATCCATCTTGAATTGTGACCCTGGTGTCACCCTTGTCCACTTTTTCACCCTCCTTGTCCTACAGTTCTGGACATGGTTGCATCTACTGGGTTCTTCCCTTTGTCCCCCGATTGGGCTTAGGTTCGTGTCACGACATTGAGTGGCATGATGTTTCGAGGTTGCACACTAATGGTGTGGACGGTGGCCTGGTTAGAAGTGGAAGTCGACTCGAACCACTTGAGCGGTATGGACAATCTTTGATCAAATGATCAATCCCACATTTAGTACAAGTAAGTACTGGCATGTCATTGGGGGTGCAGTCAATTGTTGAGGTTGGTGTGTATGAACCACATTCTTGTTTGGACATTTGGTGATTCAATGCGGTCCACCGCATTGAATGTTTTGGTTGCGGTCCATCACAACCAAAACATTGTAGCGGTCCTCTCCTCATATTTAAGTTTATGTCCTTACCCTTCCACTGTACCGTGGTTTGAAACACAGGTACTAGCATGTTATTATGTAAGACATAAAATTCTGGTGCAATCTCTGCAACTTCCTCATAGTACTCACAACTGATTTCTACTTCTCACACCATATCCATAGCTTCTGATGGCTCGTCAATCAATACTTGGTTTATTTTAACGTGTGGTGGTTGTGGTGGTAGAACAGGTGGCAGAAAAGGTGAAGTGTCATGTACCCGAAACATATAGGAAGAGTTGGGCTCTCTTGCAGCTCTGCAGTGATTTGCACAGGTGGTGCTGGTATGGCCAATGGAGCTCTAGGTGCCAGCAACAACTGTGCTACTATTTGGAACCTTGGATATCTGCACATGGAGGTGTCATGATTCCCTAATTTTACACAGTGCACACAATAGAGTAATGGCCTTGCTCTAATTGTGGGCATTCGGTGTGGTAGTGTGATTCAATCAGCACATAGAGTAATGGCCTTGCTCTTAATTATGGGCATTCGGTGTGGTAGTGTGATTCAATCAGCACATAGAGCACCATACCAATTCTCTATGAGGGTAAAGATGAGTATGCCCATGCCTAAATGTTTCTCTTCCATCCTTTACCTTCAATTTTTCCAGTATTGCATTACTGAGTTCATCCACAGTCATGTTACCGACTTTCTTGCTCCAAGTTCCAATCTCTTGGTGACTTGAAACTTGCAAAGTCATTGTTGTCGAAGATATTTTGACATCTTTTGGTTGTGGCAATTTGAGCAAATTGTCTTCATATTCAATCGCCAGCTTACAACATGCATCCAGAGTAGCCGGTCGGGCTAATACCAGATAATCATGCATCTTGTGGTCTTAGACTCCTCTCCGGAAGCAAGGCAATAAAACTAATCATCAATTAGCCTCTCCCGTAGTTTGCACCGTGAATTCAAATGCTTTAGCCGAGACACATAGTCTCACATCGACTCCATTTCCTTTTATTTGATGTTGTGCAGTTGTGCTACAGGACTCCATCTGTCGCCGCTTCTGGCAAAGCTTGGCACAAACACATTCTTGAGCCGCGTGAAATTAACCTTATCTTCAGGTTTAAGGTTTCAGAACCATTGATTCGCTTTTCCTTCTAGGGTGAGTGAGAAAGCATGAATCTTGGTTAACTTACTGACCTGCAGGTTTTGCATGTGGACTCAAAGATCTCTACATGTTGAATCGGATCCCCATCCCCATAGAATTTTTGAATGAGCTTTGAAATAATGTGTGGCTTCATTTGGGAGGGCGGGATTCTAGAGCAGTGCCTAGTTCCTTGACCATTCCTTGGCCCATCTCCACAGTCATATTCAACAGATCCGTCCTTGTGGTGGCTACATTAAGATTTATGGTTGGATCCGCCCTTGGTCCTCGAGGAGCTACTTCCTCCCTACCTAGACCTAGTCCTCTTCCTACGTTGGCTCTTCTAGGCATTTCTGGTCTATAGGACGGTTGGCCACTTCATTATGGAATGGCTTATCATTAGTCCCCTTCGTACGCCTTTGTAGAATTAAGAGCTCTATGTCTTGTAAGAATGTGGGATGATTGATCATTGTTATGGCTCACCCTAATCCCCCTTGAAACACATCCAACAAGAGATTACCTGGTGAACTACAACTGTTGTGAGGATCTTTCCAATGGCCGAGCTCATAACCCACCTTGAGGTCTCCAAGCTCTACAACTCCTTGAGAAGCAATTCCATCGCACCTCCCGTGAGCGTTGTCACATGGCCACGTTGCACTACAAGTACTCGTCCCTCCTCTCACCTCACTTCACTCACACACATTCACTAGCATGCATTAGGGAGAGATATTAGCAAGAGGATTAGCAAGAGCAAGACTCGTTAGGGAGAGAGATTATTACTCACTTAAATTGTGGCCGACCAGGCAATTTAGGCTCATAAGAGGTCTAATGCTATTACAATGACTACTGTCATAATACATCCATGAAGTACATCACTTAGGACTTCATCCTAACTTGTTACCACACGCTCTTGAAGCGAGCATCGCCATAAATACTTTGTCACACCATTATGGGCACCCGTCCAAGTTATAGCTTTGGACACCATTGCTTCATATCTTGAATGTGTGACCCTTTGGTGTATGTATCGTGACTCCTTTATGTAAGATAATAGCGGTAGATCTTGTTAATCCTAGAATTGGGTTAACAATCATCTACTCTATGTCCTTCTTGGTGTATAGGCAGTCTTCCACTTCACCCGCTTCTCTTGGTGTAGATTATCCCCTTCATCTAGGGTTACAAACCCTTCCTCCGCTCTTGGCTCTTCATTGATGGGTTCTAAGTTTGGAATTTCTCCCTCACTCTTGCCTATGACTATTTTCGGCTCTTTGCCACACATGATTGAAACAAGTTCATAGTTCCCATCTCCTTTTGTTCGGCTCTAGCCCTTCGAGTATTGAGCTCTTGTTTCCTTAAGCTCTACTTCAAACCTTTTCAGATCTAATTCTACTTCCTCTGAGGTTGGGAAGAATACTTGACCTGTCCTGGCTGCGGTTTCCATGTCTCTTCTCATTCAGGGGGTGCTAGTGTTTGATAACCTCAAATTTGAAGGTTGGATAGGTACTTCTTATCTTGGACCAAATCCAGCGCTGGTTGACGGACCCATGCCCGTAGATTGTGCCTCTTTATCGTTGCTGGTTTGGAGACCAAAAAATCCTCGGCCTATATCAATGATACCACTGGATCTAGCAGGGGAGGATGGTTTCTCCTCTTCCCCAAATCCAGAGTATTGCAGTCCTTCTTCCCTGGATTCTCCACTACTCGTCTTGACAGTAGCTAGATTCCTTAACTCAATTGAGTGCTTATTGAGTGGCCTGAACTCACACTCTTTTGATAGGAAGATCCTGGGTGATTTGATGCACTATCGTCAGGAGTGAGGTCGTCTTTGATGAGCTTTCCAGACCTCAAGTACATACGAATATGATTTGATAAGCTATTTTGCAACCACAATTAAATTTTGGTAAGATATTTTCGACTTGTTTTCTGAGGCCGTGAGATTACAGAGAATAGTTCATGGCGTGAACAATTTTATGCACTTTAACGTATTCAAAATTTTTGCTTCGGACTCAAAAATCCACATTACCTTATTATAATTTTTAATGGTCTCGAGAACTTCCTTAACCCTAATCTGACAATACCAAGGTCGTGAGTTAGATTTGATTAAGGCATGAAACTGCAGAAATAGTTGTAAACTAAAAATGGTTCACGTCGTGAGATGCTCTGAATCAGTTCACATCGTGAAGTGTAAATCATTCACGTCATGAACGTTTTCTGCTAATTCACGGTTCTTAATTTTGTCAGACCTATGGTGTCAGAGGTGTGAGAATAAGGCTACCTATTTTTCAGAGGTGTGAGAATAAGGCTACCTATTTTTAGTAAGGTAATCCCGTGAATTGTGGCGATGATGCCAAGAGCGTTCACACTGTGAAGTTGCAGAAAACGTTTCATGTCGTGAAATGGTCTCCTGTAGTTTCACGTGAAAAATTTCCACGTCTACTGAGATGAGTTTGGGTGCAAAATACCTTTCCAGATGCTTCCAAAATGATTGTGCCATGCATAAAGAATGTAATACGAGTTTAAGACACAATCAATGGCTCCTTATTTTTGTGATTTTTATAATTTTTTGCAAGGAAAGAAAAACATAACATCACCTTGCTCATTTACGTTAACAATTCTGGTGATACAAACATCAAAATTAACTAGAAAAAATAGTGGAGCTGTCTTCCAAAACCACTCCACCACACAACTACACAACAAAAAACAACTAATTTCTCATAATTTTTCACTTCCACTCTAATCTTATCCATTGTGTAAGTAGGCCACTCGTGCCTTGTTATGCACCTGGTAAGGTGTAGCAACCGCATCCCAAGTGTGCTTCACAATTTTATAGGAGCAAATATGAGGAATAATGCTCCACTAATACATGTGCATGTGCATCCTTTCCATCCCACTCGACTTGTTTGGATGTGGGAGGTATGGAAGCGGATGCCACAGTTACATCAGAACTTGTATCACCATCCAAAGTGCCTGTGCATCCTTTCCATCCCACTTGACTTGTTTGCATGTGGGAGGTACAGAAGCGGATTCTTTGATACCGGGAGTGCGGATGCCTTCCGGAATCGACCTTTGGTGGTTTGCAAAGTGGCAGACCTAGCACGAGACCCTGGCTATGTATGCATACATGAGGTTTCTCTCTCCGAGCGGGAGGCAGTCGCTATGGGACACAGCCACCACTGGCACCTGGTTCGAGACTCTTACAGCACACCGGGTGGGCAGATTTGTAGCCGCTCAGATGGGGATTACTCTCCCTCCAAGCCACTTGCGAAGGACCGCCGTATGGTTGAGACAGCCTCCACCTCAGCAGGTCATGCATGAGGATCATCTCATGGAATGTACAGGGCCTTAGCGGTGCACACTATGTACGTTATCGTGGTTGCTTCAGGCAGGAGCTTCAGAGATGCCTGGTTGGGGGAAGAATTGATATTCTAATGATGCAGGAGCACCATTTGAGTGAGAGCATGATTCGAAGATATGGTTCGATGATGCCTGGTAGTTGGGACACATTTTGATCTGCAGGTTTTGGCCCCTTGGGTGGGCACGGAGGAGTATGTATGGTCATTGCAGATGTATGGCGGCGGCAGGCCATTGTGGATCGCGGGATCATTGTGCCTGGTAGAGCGCAGTATGTTACTCTGAGGATCCACGATCAGCACTTTGGTGTGCTCAATGTCTATGCGCCCAATCATGCTAGTGCCAGAGCAGAGTTCTGAACCCTTGTTATACAGATGCATTGCCCGAGGCCGCACATTGGTGTGTCGGGGGAGACTTCAACATAATTGAGGACTCATATCGCTATCCAAAGTACATGTACTATGCTATTGTGCCTCAATGCTAATAACAACATTCCAAAGCCCTTTGACAACCAATACATGGTGCATTATATAGGACCACAATAGGTAGTTTGTCCCATCAAGCTTATCCTAAGTGGAAAGCATCCCAAATACATCACTATAGCTTGCCATTCAGCTTGCAAATAAATCTCCGACACAAAATGCAAATATCTCAACTACTTGCAGGTACTTTCAATGCCTACTAAATGTAACCAAATGGCTACCAGTAGATCATTAATGATAATGAAAACCTACAAAGTGTATGAAAAATTATAGTGTGTAAATGATACGAATACCAAATCGATGATAATGTTAACAAGCTGTTGAAGATGAACTCCCCTTCTTAATTGGAAGGAACTATGACATACTGCAGTCCCTGCTACACATAGAATCAGAGAGACTTATTCCCAACAGCAACCCCTTATGGCCCTCTTGCTTTTTCCCTTTGTGCTGAGAGAGAGAGAGAGAGAGAGAGAGAGAGAGAGAGAGAGAGAGAGAGAGAGAGAGAGTTATATTAACGTCTTTAGAAGACCTAAAGGGTCTATGAGACCAAAATGATATGTACTAGTGTCCATGAAATCTCGTCATGGATGAAATAAGAAAAAGCAACAGTAAACTAAAATTGAAAACTGAAAGCTGAAAGCTAAGATTTTTGACTTTAAGATTATACAAGATGAAAAATGTAGATCCTATCCACACACACACACACACACACACACACACACACACACACACACACAGAGGCCTTTGCCCATCTGCTCTACAAGGCTCCAAGAGAAGAAGCCCACATGCATGGGGAGAAAAATATGAGATATTATTTTATTGCCAAATAAAGGCCTTCAGTTCTCATTTTCAGCTTACTAAAGTTAACAATTATAAGGCTCATACTAAAATAAAGTCGTAAAACCAAATGTTCCTCTTACGTATTTCTAGGTAAGAACTAATTAAAAACACTATGGGTGCTTATTTTATAGGAAAAGGAAAGCCCTTTCCTATGTTAGGCACAACCCATGGCATTAAGGAGAGGGTACCATCTTTTTTCATCCACAAGAAATCTATTTTAAATCTAAATGATGTAGCTAAATAAGAGTCATGGGGATGTCCCCATGGGTGTAGTTATTAGGGCACCATGATAGCCACTATTTCTACATAACATGTAGCCAAATAAGAGTCGTGGCACCCATGGGGATGTCCCCATGGGTGTAGTTATTAGGGCACCATGATAGCCACTATTTCTACATAACATGTAGCCAAATAAGAGTCGGGGATGTCCCCATGGGTGTAGTTATTAGGGCACCATGATAGCCACTATTTCTACATAACATGTAGCCAAATAAGAGTCGTGGCACCCATGGGGATGTCCCCATGGGTGTAGTTATTAGGGCACCATGATAGCCAATTTCTACATAACATGTTTTTCTTTATATCATTAGAGATTTCCCGTTGGGTTTATTAACCAAAGCACACACAATGATCATTGTGCCCATATAACAAGTTTTTCATTGGAAATGTCATGTGATACCCAATGCATATATGAGACATTCCATATTTTGTGGTAAAAAGATTCTAGCTTTACACTAATACTTTCCCTTTATGAATGTTGTTGATCTCCATGATAAAAAAATAAATGCACAAATGTGCCATCCCCACGGATTTTTTAGTGTCTTCTTCCATGTTTTTCATTTTACTCGCTTACCTTGTCGAAATCCTTCCACACATCATCATTTGCATAGATATTAGACATATCCACATAAGATGTACCATTTTTTTCATTCAGTTATGCTACATGTTCAAAAGCTTGTGATAAAAGCTCCACATTGCCCCAATTTTGACAAGCTCCCAACAACAACGTGGAGCTTGTGTACAACAAAGTGCTGTTTTCACAAGATCGGAATGGAAAGGCATCTTCTTGATCATTACTACTACGTTTTCTAAGTGGATTGCACGATGACCAAGGAGATCAGCCAAGTAAGTGTTGTGCTTTAAAGCAAGGATGATGTGCCATAATCACTCATGGCCACAAAGTACCTCTAGACCTTGTCCATTAGACCTACATGATTGCATGCTAAAAAACAATGATAAATGTGATTGGATTTGGCTTTATACTAGATGGGGATAACATTTATCTAAGCATGTAACTTTGTCTATGGCTTCTAAGCTACCACAAGATTTCAAGGTGCAGATAACATATCTCGCATTGCTTGCATCTATTCAAGACAATTTAGTGGATATTTCCTCACCCAGATTCAACCATATAGAAAGGTTATCTTAATTAAAAGATAACCTTCACTCAAACATTATAAATGTGCAATAAGATGGAAACACACAAACATTATAAATGTACAACAAGACAGAAACACAAAAGGTTAACGTTGAGGGATAAAGCATTTTATTCATATTGAAGACAACATATACAAAGTAAACACTATGCAAGAAGAGGAATCCAAAAAACCTTTCCATAAAAAAATGAAACAAGAATGTGAAAGCTAGTAAACACTATGCAAAAAGAGGAATCGGAAAAACCTTTTCATAAAAAATTAAACAAGAATGTGAAATCTAATATATTAGAAAATCTTGAACACAACCATCCTCTCCCACACAAAAACACACTTCTCAAAGTAGTCTTCATCAACATGAACACCTTTATTATTAGATATGTTTATAAGGTTTCTCCTTGAGCCAGGCTACCCATAATCATGATGTTCTTCCAACTCTTCATTCGCATCTTCAACATGGGTAACTCTTTGTCACCAAAATCTCTATCGAAGAGGTGTGTCCATGAAGAAAGTTTGTTAACTTTATGCCATCCCAAAAGAAGCTGCTCTCTCTCTTAATATCCCTTCCATTCTTGGCCTTGGGAATGATCCATGAGTGCATGGTAATACTTCCAAGCCTATTCTTAATGTAGTTGTCAATGTTAAAATAGGTCCTCTCAAGTAAAGTAACAATTGTTAAACACACGGTATTCTTGAGGTCGGCCTAGCCATAACATGCATAGAGTTGTTAGCCATTATGAACAAAAAAAGAAGTGTAGCCATAGAGTTGTTAGCCATTATGAACAAAAAAAGAAGTGTAGCTTACAGGAGATCCTTCATACAAAAAAGGGCAATGCAACTTATAGATATCCTTCATATAGTACCCAACCATTCCTTCAAATGTATGCATACGGTACATTACTAATTGTCCATGTGGTTTATAGATGTCCCATGTCATGTATCCCTTTAGAAGTTTACCTATAACTTTTAATGATATGGCTCTTAATTTCACTATACCATTTGAAAGTGAAAATGGTGCAAAGTTCCTCCCTTCTTAAAGAGAATAAACCCTTTATACATTCCATCTTGAGATAAACTTCTTTATGGAGATGTCAAGTAGCTTTGTCTTTTTCTTTAAGAAATGTGAAGTGCTCTTCAAAGAAGAGAAAACTCTCATTTAACTTTGAAAGATTAGATTAGGCATACTATTGACAACAAGTGCTTTAGAAATGTGGAGTGCTCTTCAAAGAAGAGAAAACGCTCATTTAACTTTGAAAGATTAGATTAGGCATACTATTGACATACAAGTGCTTTAGAAGAACCTCCTAAAAGAAAAGTAAGCCAAAAATAAACATTAGAATGTTTGTGTAACACAAAAGAAGAGGGTAGATTATAAAGAACAACTTAGTATTTAGAAAAATTCTATTTAATCGAGACAGGAGGGGGATGCAAAAAACCAAAGGGCAAGCCTTCTTCCATGCAAGTTATGAAGATTAGAATCACCTTCAAGAGGTGTGATCATCCTCGGATAATTTGGCACAAGTGGATGCTTTCCACGAATTTTGGAGCATTCCATAGTAGTACGTGAAGTGTCTATCTGCTCGTAATAATGACACAACAAAGATGGACAAGGAGAAGAAGGACTAACTTTGATATTTGAGTTGGTGATATTTACCAGTGGACATCTTTATGCCACATACAGTATAATAATGATTATCAAACAAGTACGTGACATCTTTATGTCACATACTTGAAAGCTAGTGTATAATGATGATTATCAAACAAGAAAACACAAAAAGCTTATTAAATACACTTCAAGAGCTAAATTAATATATGAAAGGCATTACCATCACATGTAACACCTGTTTTGGCTGGGAAGAAGCATGGACACAAAGTAGGCTACTCGTAAACGTTCCAATATATCCATTGACAACTATGTGTAGAGATGCAATAAGGAAGAAGCATGAACAAAGAGTAGGCTACTCGTAAACATTTTAATTAATCCATTGACAACTATGTGCGGAGGTGCAATAAGGAAGGCTTGGAAATTTGCCTGGAAGTTCTACATGCAACAAGGGAAACCAAATGCAAGCCCATGCTAGTTTATTTTGAAGTGGACAATAACCTTATCTAACAATAACCTTCAAAGGTTAGCTATGGTTGTTATTTATTATCCAAAGTATTAATTAAATTGAGAAAAAACAGCATTTTGGGTGTTTATTATAATGCCTATTCACATAGAACGCTCATTTATGCACATTTCATTAATAAGGGATATTGCCCCAATTAATTAATGGAACAAGATTCACAAGACATTAGTATAAGCGAAGGTCAAGAGAGCGGTGAGCGGGAAAACTTGTAAGATCCATACGACAAACACTATTAACCCTAGGGCTATCGGCTGCAAGCCTCGGTCATCGCGCCGCCCACCCCACTTAGGAGTCTGAGTTGCAGTAACAGTTGGTGCATGCCGGCAGAGAGGATCCGATATTCTCCTTATGGCAAGCACACCCACGTCGCCTCCAGACTGGCACTGGCACAAACAAATGAACACCTCATTGGTCAGCATGCCACGGATCTAAATCCATTCGATCTTGCTACAACGCTTGTACCGATGCCATCATCTTTTAACACAAACCCTTAGAACCCTATGGCCCACTTTCGTTCTTATACTAACACATTGTCCTTCGGAGCAGTGGACGCAATGGTCACGCACAGAGCCTTCAGAATGATGTTGCTGCAGACCTCCGCACCACAAAGGCGACGCCCTCTACCCCCAAGAAGGTCTTCACCGCGCGAGTCACTCTCCCTATGCACCGTATTTATCTCGAGTTCAAACAAGCCACGGAGTGTAGGGCTTACCTGTATTTCACTGGGCGCATCCCGTCAGAGGAGGAGTTTAAACGATGGTTTGCCACAGTTTTCCAAGGTAAAGTTGCACTGGCTTGCTTTCACTTTGCTGGAAAAGGCTTCTTGCAGGTCCTAGTGGAATCAGGGGCATAAAGAGAGAGGATATGTGCAGTGGTCCCGTGCTACAATGGCAACTTGGTACACATCATCCCTTGGTACCCTGCCTTCAAACTTGAGCATGTTCTGCAAAACAAATGGCCGGTGTGGATTAGCTTTCCTAACCTGCCATATTACCTATGGATGGGAGGTCCCCACGGTGATGGGAGTTCTAGGCAAAGTGCTCTACACCCCTCCATTGGAACACAATGAAGGCCGAGGGCCAAGGCGGTCCTACATTCTCTAGGACAGAAGAAACGACATCTCGGATGTCCGGTGTGGATTAGCTTTCCTAACCTGCCATATTACCTATGGATGGAGGTCCCCACGGTGATGGGAGTTCTAGGCAAAGTGCTCTACACCCCTCCATCCATATTACCTATGGATGGAGGTCCCCACGGTGATGGGAGTTCTAGGCAAAGTGCTCTACACCCCTCCATTGGAACACAATGAAGGCCGAGGGCCAAGGCGGTCCTACATTCTCTAGGACAGAAGAAACGACATCTCGGATGTCCTGGCTCTTACAACATTGGAAGGCATCAAGTTCAATATCTTTGTATAGTTCAATACGTTCCCGGACTCTTGCCATACAAGTGCAAACAAGCCGGACTCTTGCCATACAAGTGCAAACAAGCCGGACACTTTGTCAAGGATTGTTCGCAACCTAGCTGTGGTACTAGCTCCAATGCTAGTGTGAGGAATCTAAGAAGAGTGACGACACGTCTCCAATCCCCTCTCATATAGCTCCAACACATGCGACCCCGATCCCAGTGGTAATATTGTTGAGGAAGGAGACCGAGAGCGGCCTTAGGACCAAGGTTCTGGCGTGGCAGGTAAGAACACCCCAACCCGTCCCCCTCTGTAACCTAGAAACCTAACATCCCCCCACAGGGCCAGAGGGGTTGCTCAAGAAAGAAGCTCATGCTAAAGGACAAAGTCTCATTCTGGGCAATAAGTATGATGCTTTGGCAGCCCTTGAGCTGATTTAGATGGACATGTCTCAAGATGAATAACATGACTCTACACACACATATAAAAATTATCTCCTAGAACATTCGGGAGATGTGTTCTAGTCAAAAGAGACGAGAGGTTTTAGACCAGTTCGATGCAATTGAACGCTGACATATTATGTTTGCAGGAACGGAAAACTGGCGGGCAACCACCCCCTCAATCTCGAGAGGGGTGGAACTTCTTTCTACACTAACACTCCGTGCACTCGAGCTGGTGGTACGATAATTCTCCTTAGAGCGAGATGGTCGTGCACGGAGGTGTTCATAGAAGAAAATGGTCATGCTCTAATTTTATAGGTAACTAATGGCTTCTATTCAGTTCACTCTGTGTAATGTTTACACTCCTAATGATTCTGCAGAGAGGGCAACTCTATGGGAAAGACTGGGCACATCACTGGAAGGGGTGGATGCAATCATGATAGGAGAATTCAATGTGGTTGAGACCGTAGAGGATCAGTCTCATCCGAGGAATGATACATGCCTAGCAGAAAGAGACACATGGAGAACATGCAATCAGAAATGCAATTGGGTCGATGCCAAGACCATATGCAGAACTGTAGATGCAGGCAGATACACGTGGACCAACAAGTAAATGGGGCAAGACTCGAGAGCGACTCGATTGGATATATGCTATGCCTCTAATGGAGGCTGGTGGGCGGTGCTGCCATGGGACCTATGCACCCTCCTTGATCGAGGATGCTCAGATCATTCCCCCATCATGGTCTCCTTTGATATGCCGACCTCTGCTCCATGCAAGAATCCTCCTCCCCCCTTCAAACTGAATATCTCTCACTTGGGGAAACCTCAGTTTGATGTGGGAGTGGTTAAAGGGTGGGAGGCTCTCTCTTTACTATCCATTAGTGGAGCCACATCCGTTCTCGAGAATGGATACTCGGAGCGACTGGATAACTTTTTGCTAAGAATATCCACTTCAATTGATTGATCATCCCTCATAGTGTTGAATAGCCTGTTCACACAGAGGATGAGTTAAGGTATGCTGCCAGCAAAATGGGCAAAGAAAAGACCTCGGGTCCGGACGGCCTGCCCATAGAATTTTATTGGCACTTCTGGCAGCTTATCAAGGTTGACTTATGTGCTATGATTAATGAAGCTTACCAAAGAGAGGAGCTGTCACGTAGGCTGTAATGCCTGTGACCGACGGCAGACCGGATGGCTATATCCGGGGTTCAGTGGGAGAGGACGCCCGTGCGGAGTCATGGGCGGCCAGGCTAGTGTGGACGGCAGGTCACACACTATATAGCCTGGGGGATGAGGGGCAATCCTCATTCTTCCTCTATGGCTGGGTGGTGAGCCAGAGGCCGTCCCCTCTTGTGGTAGTGCCCGTAGCGACGTTACGGGAATGTAACACTGGTATCAGAGCGTTCTTATATTAGTAAGAAGCAATCTAATTGGGAAGAGTACTTGCCCTTATTGGAGTTTGCCTATAACAGCTCCAAACACTTAGCGACTGGATTTACACCATTCATGTTAATGTATGGATTCCAGCCAAGATCTCCGATGGCTGTAGGCCTAGAAAAGGAGAAGATTCAATCTGTCAAGGATTCCCTTGAAGATATGAATGATATGCTCAAAGCTGCACGCAAGAGCATTCGTAGCGCACAGGATCGCGCTAAAACATTTGCCTATAAAGGACGCAGACAAGTGACCTTTGCAGAAGGTGACTTTGTATTTTTAAAGGTTCCTGCGCAGTCAGCAACCATGAAAACGGGAAAGTGTAATACTTTCTCCTAGATATTGCGGTCCTTTCAAGGTCCTTAAGAAGATTGGGGACGTAGCCTACAAACTTGAGTTACCGGAGAGTTCTCAAGTTCATCCTATCTTCCATGTTAGTAAACTGAAGAAATCAGTTCACGGGTTAGAGAACGTAGTTTCTCTAGATATTTTGGTAGAATTGATCACTCCACCAAAGATACCACATGAACCGGAAAGGATTCTTGGGTATCGAGACAGACAAACCCGCGGAAAGTGTACCAGGAGGTACTTGTTAAATGGATAGATAGTGATGAGGAGGTAGCTACCTGGGAATGCCGTAGTGCAATTTCCAAAAGGTTTCCCCAGTTTGTTTTCGAGGACGAAAACTCTTCTTAAGGGGGGGGGTAATGTCACGTAGGCTGTAATGCCTGTGACCGACGGCAGACCGGATGGCCATGTCCGGGGTTCAGTGGGAGAGGACGCCCGTGCGGAGTCATGGGCGGCCAGGCTAGTGTGGACGGCAGGTCACACACTATATAGCCTGGGGGATGAGGGGCAATCCTCATTCTTCCTCTATGGCTGGGTGGTGAGCCAGAGGCCGTCCCCTCTTGTGGTAATGCCCGTAGCGGCGTTACGGGAATGTAACAGGAGCTCTCCCCTGAGGTGAATCGGGGACACATAAAACTCATCCCAAAGAGAGCTCATAGGTTGACAATAGGGGACTGGCGGCCACTCACCATGCTTAACACCTCATATAAGGTGTTCGCGGCGGCCATAGCTCTCAGGATAAAATTTATACTTCCTAGAGTGGTTGATCCTAATCAATTTATACTTCCTAGAGTGGTTGACCCTAATCAATTTAGGTTCGTGCACGGCCGACAAATCCATGAGGCAATTCTTAATGTTCAATGTGGAATTGACTATGCACTTTCTCTCAACCAACCATACATGCTTCTCAATCTTGATCTAGATAAAGCATATGATAGGGTCAGACGGGACTTCATGTTGGCAGCCAGTTTTGGAAAAGATGGGATTTGGATGAACCCTGATTGGGATGGTTCGTTCTTTGCTGATGAATGCCAATGTAGAAGTCATAATCAATGGAATGGCAATAGGGGAGTATGCATTACAAAGATCTGTCAGGTAGGGTTTCCCTCTTGCCCCACTTCTTTTTTCCACAGTTACTGAGTCACTGCTGGCTAATGTTTGCTACTTTCAAGAGAGAGGTCTAATTAAAGGCCTTCCTCTCTCGGAAGGGGACAAGGAGATGACCACCTAATTATTCGTTGATGACGACAGTTCTATTTTGGTGTATGAAGAAACTAACATTGATGCGTTCCTGCAGGTAGTTGTTGGGCTCGGTGACCAGTACTGGAGATAAACAACTATGGAATCTCAAATATGACTTCAAATGGATTCCCCATGGCACCCCTCTCAGGCTACTGGGATGTCCTATCAGCAAAGACATCAATAACAAGCAAAGGTTCAATTGGTTTTTCTCGCGATTACAAGAAGGTAAAATGGTACACTGGAGCAAGGCCTCCCTATCATTCACTGGGCGTCTGGTGATACTTAAGCATGTACTGTCATCCTACACGACATATCTTGCCTCTTATTGTGCTTCCTACAAGACAAACTGGGGCAAGATCAACAAACTCTTCCAAGACTTCCTCTGGAACAGAGCAGAGGGAAAGAGCTGGTACTCAAATTTCATGGGCACAAGTCTGCTCCCCTAAACAGAAAGGAGGGTTGGGAATCACTAATCTTCAAGTGAGCTCTCAAACCCTCATGCTGCTGAAATGGCTACAGAGGATTGAAACAAGGCGCCCATGGGGAGTAATCACCAGATATTTCATTCAGAATGCTTCTGGCCTCCCTGGGTGATGGCTAAACCTGTCTTGGAAGCAAAGGATCACCTCAAGAGGCAAGTGCACGGTCAAACAATCAATGCTAGTGAATGGCCTTGTGACTGGGTTGCAAGACCTATTCACTAGGCTATAGTGGAATGGCCAACAGCCTCTTACTACAGACGATGGGGCACTGGGCGAAAGCATCTGGTGGTCGATGTGCAACATTGACAATGGCAAGCCACAAGCACTGTGAGGGATGTTAATCAGACTTAAAAACTGCACAAAAAGGGAGTGCAGACATGGAATGATTTATGGGACAGCAAAACTGCCCAATGGATGGAATGGAACTTTATAGCCCATCGGTTTAGTCTTACTCCGCCTGCTCTTGCTACCCTACAAGCTATTTGCAGAAGCTCTCTCATTCCCCTGGCCAACTGCATTGATTCTCAAGGCTGAAAATTGGCTTGCCATCTGGGCCACTAAGAAGGGCAAACCATTGCCTGAGCTGAAAGGAGGTGACCTGTATACGCCATAGGCGCACTTGTATAGCAGCTTGGCTCATCGATGGAAATGCCTGAGCTCTATAGCAACCTGGGCCTGTCGCACTATAGCTGTATGGTCAGAAACATCTTCCCTGCGGGTTAATGTATTTCTCTGGAGACTCCTGCATCTCAAGCTCCCTATACAAGAGACAGAATCTCTAGCCAGGCATCTATCTCGCTGATGTATCCGTTTTGCCACGCCATAATGAGGTCCCATTTCATATATTATGGGCATGCCCAACCACTCAAGCTTTATGGAGAGGCACAAAGAAGTGGTTGGACAGCAGGGGCACACAACATCAATTTACTTGGAAGCATGCGTTGCTGGGGGACACCACAATGGTTAACCTGGCACTAGCCAGTATCTGGCCTTGCATCCACTATGCAGTGTTGTAGCATATATGGCTCACATGAAATCAGATCGTCTTTCGATGGTGCCCTCATATGCAGCGCCCATAATGGAAGGAAGAGAGATTGGTAGCTGAACTGAGAATTCTCACTGCGGAGCTCCTGGGCTCAGCCAAGCGGTTAGTCCTCAGATCATCACAAGCGACACATTATCTTATCTTTTTTTGTAACTAACCGGTCGTAATAATAAAATTACCTTTCCTCTTAAAAAAAGACATTAGCATAATAATTATAGTTCAAAAACGCTTTTCAAGGGTAAGGTTAAAAGAAGAATTTGAGAGAATTTCACCACAAGAAAACCCTTTTTAAGGTTAAGGCTAAAAGAATTTGAAAGACAAAAATAAGTTCAGTCGGGGACACCCTATTTATCGTGATTTCCACTATAAGGTATTTTATTGGTGTTCTTTTTTTGATCCACTCCTGCGCAGGAACTTGGAAGAAGCCTGAGCTCGCGTCGTTTGTCGCGGCTGCGTCTTCAGTCAGGTGTGGACCTGATTTTTCTTTTCTTTTCTTTTCTTTCAGTTACAATCAGGATTAGGGTTCCCTATGGAACGTTTACGCCTTATAAGAGAGGCTTAGGGTTTAGGGCCTGCTTGGAAGTTTTGGGGCCTCATATGAATCTATGGCAAAGCGTCTTGAATTCAGGGTTAAGCTGTGTTTCAATCTGCTTGGTGCCTTTTTTTATTTTCTGTGCTGCTACATCCTTCTTGTTGAGCACATATTACTATGCCAAATCATCTTTCTTCATTTGATCTATAAATTTGGATGAGTTGCTTATACGTTCTCCTTTAAAATACAGCCTACTAAGCCTGTTTTAGGCAACAGGGCCCTTTGGCTACTGGATATGCTCCAAGGGGCTCCTGTTAATACCATGGACTTTTTTATTCCGCTTTCTCTAATTTATATAAGAGTCCTTGCAGAATGTTAGGAGCTTTTTCTTTCGCTTTCCAGAATTTTATTTGAAGTTCTGGCCTTTATTGCAATGAGTTTCTAATCAGAGGACAAAAGCTACTGGCCGACAGCAATTATGGCCGACTTGCATCCATGGATCCTATATAAGAAATGTTGGAGGAGAATGACTCAAACACAAGAGCTTGCAGCCAAGGAAGTGCAGAGGAGATAGAGAAGAGTGAGAGAGAGAGAACTCACACAATGCTCAAGAATATCTTGATGTCTTATTGAGGCTCAAGGGAGACCTCGTATTTATAGAAATACAAGGGTACAGTTAGGGTTAGGTCTAATATGGGCGGGCGCCCAACTTATGGGGCGCCCGGCGGACCAAATACAAAGAATGCCGTTACAAGGCCCAAATGGGGGCCAAATGTACAAGTAAATATATGGCCGCGAAGCTCTCGAAAAGAGCTACACGATGATCAAGGTCCGGAGGCGAAACTGGGACTTTATACCCAACAACCTCCCACTTAAAGGGCCAGTGAAGCTCCTCTAAGTGAAGCTATGTAACTCCCACCCGCTGTAGACACATATCAAGGTGTGCTTTTGGCAAACTTTTGGTGAGAGCATTTGCAGGGTTCTCATGAGTGCCAATCTTGACCAAACTGACCAAACCATCATCTAGCACCTGTCTGATGAAGTGGTACCGTACATCAATGTGTTTGGTACGAGCATGAAACATGGCATTCTTAGCCAGGTATATGGCACTCTGGCTATCACAACCAAGGACCGGAGCCCTCTCTGGCAATCCAAACTCTGTGACAAGGCGTGCTAACCAAATGGCCTCCTTAGAAGCCTCTGTGACGGAGATGTACTCGGCCTCAGTAGTAGAAAGTGCTACTATCCTCTGGAGTCTAGAGCACCAAGAAACAACACCACCTGCAAGAGTATAGATGTACCCACTAGTAGACTTGCGGGTATCAGAATCACCTGCCATGTCTGAATCACAATAACCCTGCACCTCAAGTGGACCTTTACCATACATAAGGCATTTCTTATGTGTCCCCTTCAAGTACCTCAAAATAGACTTTATAGCATCCCAATGTGCTTTGCCCGGGTTGGACATAAAACGATTGACTACTCCCACTGAATGAGCAATGTCTGGCCGTGTAGCAACCATAGCATACATAAGTTATCCACAAGCAGAAGCATAAGGGATCCCACGCATAGTACTGGCTGCATCATCATCTTTTGGGCAATCATCCTTGGATAGTTTAACATAGGGCTGCAATGGAGCACCCAAAGGCTTAGAATCAGCCATGTTAAATCTATCAAGGACTTTCTGGATATACTTCTCCTGCGAGAACTTCTGTGCTCTGTCCCGTCTAATCCGAAGACCCAAAATATGTTCAGCTGAACCCAAGTCCTTCATAGCAAAGGCTGACTTCAGCTGGTCCTTAAGAGCTTCCAAAACGCTCTTATTCTTCCCGGCAAGAAGCATGTCATCAACATACAGCACAAGTATCACTGGGCTGCCATCTGCATCAGTTTTAGTATACAAACAATGATCTGCATGGCTACGATTAAACTTCTGGTTAAGCATGAAAGCATCAAACTTTTTGTACCACTGCCTCGGGGCTTGTTTCAGCCCATAGAGACTACGCTTCAGCTTACAAACCAGATGTTCTTTGCCAGGAATGACAAAGCCTTCAGGCTGCTTCATATACAGCTCTTCATCTAAATCACCCTGTAAGAAAGCTGTCTTTACATCCATCTGATACAGTTCTAAATCCAAAACAGCAGTGAGAGCAAACAAAACACGAAGGGTGGTCATTTTGACCACAGGAGAGAAGACCTCCTGAAAATCAATCCCTTCCTTCTGAGCATAGCCCTTAGCAACAAGGCGGGCTTTATACTTAGGCTGGCCGTCAACTGTCTTGACTTTGTACACCCACTTGTTAGGAATAGCCTTCCTTCCTTTGGGCAACTCAACCAAGTCCCAAGTGTCATTTGCATGTAGAGACTTAATCTCCTCCTGCATAGCATGCTCCCACTTGTTTCGGAGTTCACAAGACTTAGCCTCTTTGAAAGTAAGAGGCTCACCCTCATCTGTAAGCAAAACATGTTGCAAAGAGGGATCAGAACGCTGAGGTTCCCTCCGAAAACGAGTAGACCTCCGTACCCAATGATCATTGGCTGGTTGGGGGTCAATATCGGGAGGAATCATAATTTCAGCATCAAAAGGCTGCGGGTTTTCACGAACAGCCTGATTTTCAGCATATAGTGGTTGCTGCCCTACACCTCCAGGAGCATGAAGCGGCTGTCCAACCTCTTCTGGCTCAAATATCACGGACTCATTATGTTCAGCCCTTGTGAAGCATCCTGGGGCTCATTTTCAGCATCAATGGGTGGCTGCCCTTGCTGAAATTTGACCTTTTTCTGATCACCATGAGAGGCACAAACATTACGGAGCAGCTTTGCCTCATAAAATACAACATCCCGGCTGCGAACCACTTTGTTGGTTGATGGCAACCACACACGGTAGCCCATCTCACCTTCATCACCGTAGCCAACGAAGGTGCCCTTCTCGGACTTAGCATCAAGCTTGTTCCGGTCTTCCTTGCGGATATGCACATATGCATCACAACCAAAGATGCGTAAGTGGTCATATGAGGACGGTTTGCCAGACCAAACCTCCTCAGGGATTCCACCTTTCAAAGCTGTGTGTGGAGATCGATTGCAAACATGGCAATTTTCAAGGCTTCTCCCCAAAAATCCTGAGAGAGATTAGCTGTGGACAGCATGCATCGAACTCTTTCACACAGTGTACGATTATACCTTTCAGCCACACCATTTGAAGAGGGGCTATAGGGGGGTGTAAGTTCCCTCTTAATGCCATTATCATCACAAAATTTCTGAAATTTAGTACTAACAAACTCACCCCCATTGTCAGTGCGTAAGCATTTAATCTTCACTCCAGTTTGAGTATGAACAAATGCATGAAACTTTTGAAATGCAGCAAAAGCATCATTTTTAGATTTCAACAAAGTGATCCATACTTTTCGTGAGTGATCATCCACAAAAGACACAAAGTACTTTGAACCACCTTTAGATTTAATGGGCATGCTGCATACATCAGAGTGGACCAAGTCCAACTTTTCAGCCTTGCGAGAGGCACGAGAGGAGTAAGAACTCCTATTCTGTTTCCCATACAAGCAATCATTACAAAAATCAAGCTTGCTTTCTTTTGCATCAAACTTGTTCAAGGAGGACAAAATGGAGAGACCCTTTTGGCTCATGTGGCCAAGTCTCTTATGCCAAAGCTCCATGTGGGAGCGTACCTCTGCAAAAGCAATAAACTTACCAGACAAAGCCTGACCATGAAGGCTATATAATGTTCCTTTCTTGCATCCTTTTGTAATCAGCCTTGTGCCTTAGGTCAATTTCCATGTGCCATTTCCAAATATGGCCGTGTATCCCAAGGCATCAAGCTGGCCCACAGACAGGAGACTGGTTTTCAAACCAGGCACATACCTCACATTTGGCAGCACAAACTCACTACCATCCTGCAAAGCCAAATTCACGGTGCCCATGCCTTCAATATTGCAAGCATGATCATTCCCCAAGAACACCTTTCCTCGGGAGCCTGCAGTGAAAGTTGCAAAACACTCCTTGATAGGAGTTACATGAAAAGAGGCACCCGTGTTAATAATCCAAGTCTGTGAAAGCACATCAGATTCATACATCAAGGCATGAATAACATCTGGTTCTGTGACATGCAAGTTATGAACATCAAGAGCATTAGCAGAAAAAACACATAGCACATCATCTGAGTCAGACAGTTCCTCTATGACAACACCAGAGGCCACATTGGCCTTGCTCTTGTCCTTTTCGAACTCTTCTGCTTTGCTGGAATTACTCTCTTTGCTGGAATTACTCTCTTTTTCCTTCTTTTTGTCATTTGAATGACTGGATTTCTTCTTCCGGTCTTGCTCCATCTTGTAAAACTTGCAATCTGGCTTCTTGTGGCCTTTACGACCACACTGGTAGCATGTAACATCAGACTGCTGGCCCTTGCTCTTGCTTCTACCCTTTGAATTGGTAGTAGTATTTCCCCGCTTGGTCGTCCTCCCTCGTGAGACATTTGCAGAACCGCTAGTCTCTGAGGTCTTCCTCCGGATATCTTCATTGAGAATAGCACCCGTGACTCCATCAAAAGTTAGGTTGGGATTTGTCCCAAGTGACACCACAAGTGTCTCCCAAGAGTCAGGCAAAGTAGTGAGCAAAAAGATAGCTTTCAACTTATCATCAAAAGCAGGCAATCCAGAATCCTGCATCTGATTAAGCACCCCTGTGAAAGCAGTAATATGCTCTACTGCATTCTTAGAATCATCAAGTTGCATATTCATGAGTTTCCTGATGAGATGTACCTGGTTCACTGGCGTGGTGATCTCATAGGTGCTTCTCAGCTTCTCCCAGACGGCATAGGCTGTTGTCAGCCCTTTGAGGTCAACAAGAACCTCATCAGCAACAGCCATCTGGAGATAGGCAACGGCCTTTCTGTTCAGGATTCCCCATTCATCATCTGTCATAGCAGCGGGTTTGAACTGCTCAAGTGCAGTATCACATTCCCGCAGATAGAGGATATTCTGAATCCTCACCTTCCAAAGATCAAACCCAGTGCCTGCAAACTTCTTAATCTCTAGTAGACCCTTAAGATCACTTGTAGACGCCATGACTTATCAAACTGACACTTCAGAAAGTAAGCAATAGCAAGATGTTATGTACCAGATACGGGTTGACAGTAGGATGCTCGTAGATTGATGAAACAACTTCAAGTGAAGAAGACGGCGGAAGAGAATCACCGGATGTCGATGTAAACCCGAGGGGCAGCCGGAGATACTGCAAAAGAGGACCGGGGCAGCTCTATATTGATGCTGAAGTGAATCCGGGGCAGTATGTTGCTGTCTTTGGGGCTGCTCGTAGTTCCTGGCTGCTGGAGGCAGCGTCGGCTGCTGCTAGTGGCCGTGGGGCTGCTGGCTGCAGCCCGGGCTGCTTGCTGGTGGCCGTGGGGCTGCTGGCTGCAGCCCTAGCTGCTGCTGGTGGCCGTGGGGCTGCTGCTGATGGCAGCCGTACAGGAGGCAGCCGTACAGCAGGGAGAGGAAAAACAGCAGACGCTGCTGATTGCAGCAGCACAGCAGCAGAAACGCAGCAAAGGGGGCAGCAGGGGAGAGGAAAACGCAGCAGAAGGGCAGCGTAGAGTGGAGCAGAAAACGCAGGAGAGGGGAAGAGCAAGAAAAACGCAAAACAGGCTCCTGCGTTAAAAAAAAACAGAGCAGCACTCTGAAAGAAAAAAAAAACGCACCAGATTGATGATAGAAGGGAGGTGTTTGACGCGAAAAACGCAGACAATCCCGTAGTCAAGTGGTGGAAGACACCTCTAACTCCATAGCTTTTGCATACTGCTTCCCTCCATAGCTCTGATACCAGTTGTTGGAGGAGAATGACTCAAACACAAGAGCTTGCAGCCAAGGAAGTGCAGAGGAGATAGAGAAGAGTGAGAGAGAGAGAACTCACACAATGCTCAAGAATATCTTGATGTCTTATTGAGGCTCAAGGGAGACCTCGTATTTATAGAGATACAAGGGTAAAGTTAGGGTTAGGTCTAATATGGGCGGGCGCCCAACTTATGGGGCGCTCGGCGGACCAAATACAAAGAATGCCGTTACAAGGCCCAAATGGGGGCCAAATGTACAAGTAAATATATGGCCGCGAAGCTCTCGAAAAGAGCTACGCGATGATCAAGGTCCGGAGGCGAAACTGGGACTTTATACCCAACAAGAAATGCTAAGCTTTTGTATCGTTTATCTGATTCTGTCACATATGCGGAAGCTCCGGGAGTCTTCTTTTAGCCCCTAACACCATCCTGGAACAACCTGATGCAAAATGCAAGCAAGGGAGAGAGAGAGAGGGAGTCTTCTTTTAACCCCTAACACCATCTTGGAACAACCTGATGCAAAATACAGGAGGACTTTGTCATTGCCTTAGCCTCTGACTTGGGGATAGTTGTATCTGGTTCCGTCCGTTTATCAGCAGGTTCTCCTCGAGTACAGCTTTTTGCTTCTTTTGACATTCCGGACTCTATACTTGTTACAGGCAGAGGATCTTGTCGTTTTACACAGCGCCTCCTCGTCATTGGCAGACCTGGTCAGTGTCTTCGGTGCCATGAGATGGGGCATCTGGCTGGGCAGTGTCCCACTCTCCCGTCGCCACGTCAGCAGCGTCCTACCACTGATCAGCATCGTGCCCAGCCGGAGCATAAGGGGAAGACTCCAGTGCAGCCAGATGTTCCTTCATCGAGTCGTCCACCACCCCTTTCTGCTCCTGCTCCTCCAGTTGATGAGTGGAGGCCCGTTCAGCGCCATCATAGTTTCCAGCAGAGGGAGCGGCGTGTTCCTCCAGTTCCGCCTGCTCGGCAGATCCCTCCGGCTAGACCTCTTTCACCGGCACTCTCTTCAGTCCAGGGCACTCAGTTTTCTGTAGAGCAGGGTCAGCAGACTCCACCTGCAGTGACAGGTCTTCAGACCTCTCACTTCCCTCCGCTACCTTCGCCACGGGCTTCCCAGCGGTCGGCCCAGCCGGCTGCCATGCAGGTTGATGCCCCACCCCCTGCTTCTCTGGCTCTTCCTGCGCCCATGGTTTCCATTCTGCCCCCATCGCGTCCTCTTCCACCTCCACCACCTCCTCCACTGCCTTCTAGAGTGTCTCGAGCATTTCTAGACTTCAGTCCGCCAGCTTGGGGTGCAGCGCGTGCAGAATGCAGCGGCCATGGCTTAGGCCCTTTCTTGATCAGACTCTATGTCTTACAGCCATCAGCGAGAGCAAGTGCTGGCATGCAGTTTGTTGGGGGCACTTCAGGTCCGATGCACTCTTTTGTCTTACCCTTCGGAGGCTCCGAGGTTTGGTCAGAAGAGAGTGTGTTACAGTTTGTTCGCTCCCATACTTTGTCCCAGTTGCAGGGTTGGCTTGGTGCACGTCTTGACGTTGACTGGCTCACTTCTTTGTTCCCACGCTGCTGTGGCGCGTTAGAGTGGTTGGATGCTGAGTCTTGCTTCTACTTGCCGGTGGTTATATGTTTACAGGACTCCTTCTCGATGCCATCCTCTATGCAGATTTGGGGCATCAAGAGGGTGGCTTCAGCCTTGCGATGTACATGCTCTTTCATGGGATGTATTGCTTCGGTCGACTTGTTGGTTGTACACTATTGTGGTTGCCTTATACCTATGGTTTGGGGTCCTCCGGTTCCTTGCTCGTGGGTGTTTGATTTGGATATACAGCTTTTTTCCTCCACCTTGGTGCTATGCATATCCTCTCTTGGAATGTTAATGGTTTATGTACTTTGAGGATAGTTGGGAACAGAGCTTCCCGACTAAAGCGAGAGATTACTAGCGCCACTTCGCCATCTGTAGACATCTTGCTGCTATAGGAGCATAAGCTGGCGCATCCCTTTGGTCACCTCCTGGGCTTTGGGTCCAGCTCTTACTGGTCGCCGTCCATTGGGGACTCCGGTCACAGTTGTGGTGTTTGCATTTCTGTTAGCTCATCCTTTGTGGCTTCGGTACTTCGGCATGGTATTCTGGTACCTGGTAGGGCGATGTATGTGATTGTGAGGATTGCGGATACTCGGATTGGCTTCTTGTCGATTTATGCCCCGACTCTTGCCAGAGCTCGTTCAGCTTTCTGGAGCCTCTTAGTGGATGCATTGTGTCCTTTGCTTTCTTCGGTGGATTCATGGGTTGTTGGAGGTGACTTTAACAACATTGAGTCTACCCGCGACTACCAGGTAGAGGTCGCCCCATGCTGATGATACTTTGCTTATGGTCCGTTATGCCATTGCAGTCCTTGATGTGACGCGTTCAGTTCTCGATGTTTATTGCTTGGCCAGTGGTGCTCGCATTAACTGGCACAAGTCATATGGTATGCTGGTTGGCTCAGAGGATGTTCCGACTTGGGGTGTGGCAGAGGGGTTTACATGGTTGCAGCAAGGTCAGTCTTGTCGCTATCTGGGTTTTCAGGTTGGGCTGGATATCACTCCCCAGCAGCAGTTTGCGCCGGTTTTGCAGTCGCTTCGCAGGAAGCTCTGCCACTGGTCTTCCCAGCACTTGTCTCTTGCATGGCGGGTCCTTGTGGCCAATCGGGTACTGTTGGCATCTGTTTGGTACATTGCTTCCTGTTGGATGCTTCATACGGGAGTGATGCGGCAGGTTCGCCGCCTGATTCGCAACTTCCTGTGGAGTGGCCACGATGGCACTGTTGACACTAGAGCTAGAGTCCGTTGGGAGACGATTATCCGGCCCATTGCAGAGGGGGGCCTCGGCATTATTGATCCAGAGATGCAGTGTCGTGCTTTGCTTACCAAGTTCATTGTCCGCGCCTTGTTTCCGGGCAATGAAACTTGGAAGCTACTTTTCAGATCGGTTTTGCACACAGTGACCCCGCAGTTGGGAACCCGCGATGGTCATACTTGGGCTGCGAGTATACGCTATATTTTTTCAGATTCTCCTCTGCATACAGCTCATTTGTCACCCTTCATGCGCTCCATTTTACAGATATGGATCTCCATGAGACAGGGCATGCATAGACGTCCTCCTGCCTCTCTGCCAGAGATTGAGCGTCAGCCCTTGATCTGGAATCCCCATGTGTTGGATACTGAGGGTCGCCAACTTGGCCAGAGGACACACATAGACTGGGCGTCATGGGATAGCGGCCCGGCTGCTTCGATGCATGCTTGGTCACAGACACGGCAACTTCTGGCAGATTTTATTGGGGAGGAGTTCTCCATAGGCAGGGGTATTCTGCCTCGGATTGCAGAGATTGATGCAGCTATTCCAGAGCTTTGGGATCGTGCCATTCGGGGTTTACATGAGATGCCTGAGCACTCAGGATGGTTATGCATGTTTGGTGCTGAGGGTACACCCTCTCTTGTTTGGAGCTCCCATTGTTATTGGCCTATGCTTTTTATCCCTATGGGCATGCCAGATGCTTTCGGCCACGTCAGATTACAGTTTCATGGTTTGGGTAGCCTAGAGGAGTTGCGACAGTCCGACTGGACTCCC
This sequence comes from Cibotium barometz, assembly GCF_041138505.1. Lineage (NCBI taxonomy): Eukaryota > Viridiplantae > Streptophyta > Polypodiopsida > Cyatheales > Cibotiaceae > Cibotium > Cibotium barometz. Next base: position 35,840,065 of record NC_141073.1, on the reverse strand, counting down.
ATCCGTGTTGTAGGCTCTTACAGGAAAAGACGGGAGGTGGACCCGTCTTTTCACATTGGTATGGTTGCCCATTGGCGATTATGGATCTGGGAGGGACGGCCTCTTTCGCAGCTGACTTGGGACCTCGGGGAATGGGAGTGGCCTGCTGTGGAGACCGGCGCTAGGCATACTTCCTTTTTCGGGTATACTGTTCGGATTGGGAGACACTGCTTGCTTCGACGACAGTTACATAGACCTACGCGTTTCAGCACTTGGCTACATGCAGGTCTCTCTCATGCTTTCCTGACACAGTACTGGGCATCTATTTGGAGGCTGAGGATTGCTCGGCGGATCACTCTCTTTTTTTGGTTGACTGCTCATGCTGGTCTTGCCGTCGGCACTTGGGGTGCCTTGATGGGCCATGATCCCATATGTATATGCTGTGATCATCAGGTTCAGAAGTCTCAGGCCCACTGCCTCTGGTCGTGTCCAGTGGCTTCCTCTGTTTGGCGAGCAGTGGCTCTACTACTCAGCAGAGCTGGTCGGCATGCAGGTTCCCTCAGTTGGGGATCTGTGTTATGGCTCCTTCCTTGGCCGGGACCACATGTGTTCTTTGAGGGTGAGGGCACCGATGCTGTGCTCATGCTTACGGCGACGGGGTATTGGCGGGGGTACCTTAGTATGATTCCGCCAGACGCCTTGCTGATGGAGCATTGGCATAGGGATGATGTTTTTATGGTGATTGCTGCGATTGCGATGTGGAACATTTGGAGAGCTCGTTGTCTCCATGTCCTTAGTCACACGCGGCAATCGACACGTGATACTCTAGTCTTGATTTGGCTCGATCTTATCCGTGCATTGCGCTCCATGTATGATGATTCCTGTCGGCCTTCACAGACAGCTCAGGACAGACACCAGGCCTTCATTCGACGATGGGGGCGCACGGGTCTCTTCTTCAGGATTGTTGGAGGACATGCTAGATTACACTCCCCCACAGTGGTTCATATTGCACACATCACATCATCCACCGTGATGTAGCACTGACCGCTCACAGGCTACACGCCTCTCACTGCACAGTTTGTATGCCCCCTCAGTAGGCCACCACTGGCACTTCGGGGAATTTTTCATACTCAGTAATATAGCTCTGTGTTTCCTCAAGAAAAAGAAAAAGAGAGAGAGATAGTTGAGTTTCAGTATATTCATATAGTATAAAAAGGTGTACATGTCGAGCCTTTGGCTGCCCCTCAAAAGGTTATTTGACCCAAAAGAGTCCTACTCTATCAATCCTACTCCCTAGAGGAGTGAATGCCTACACAATGAGTAAATTGTGCCTTATATAGGCCTTGGAAGTCCTTATGGACTGGCCGACTTGCTGTCGGTTAGGTCCTTGGACAAATAATCGTCCTTAGCTCTGGAGCTGACATAAGCATACTCCTTTTTATATGCTGGCCGACAACCACTTGGTTCCTCCACAAGTCATCCCTGCCCACAGTAGCTGCACAAGCTCCTATATCTAGTTCTGAATTGGTTTTGCAAGGAAATAGCCCTAGGAATGAGCATGCCCGTCTTGCACATGACATCCCCCTCTGCTAAACTTGATTGACGGGATTTCAACTTCTGTACCTGGATGATTGTCATCATCCCTTTGTCTTTTCCTGGACTCCCAAACCTATCATCATTTCCTTCGTGGCAACCTTTTCACTGAAAACCCTGCCCGGTCTCCAAATCCAAGTCCAAATCTGGTGAAGATTTGGGCATTTGTTCCATCTTGTTTCCTAGCTTTTCATGCCCTACCCTTGAACACTTTTTGTGGTCTTCTGTTCCTGAGTATTGAGTTTGGCACTCTCACTCCATCCCTTGGAGGATCATCCTCCCTTGGAACTGTTGCGTGAAGGCTGAAAGCCTTTCTTGGTATGTCACAAGTGGCACCCGACTCACAGGACTGCCATTCCCCTTGGGTTTGTGGAACACCCTCCTTGGACTATGTACCTTCATTTGGTACTAAATCAGTGTTAAGTCTTGCTGGAGCCAAGCCCTTGAAGAACATGCTTGCATGTTGAATTTTTGACTTCTCAGTGAAGTCTTTATCACTAATGGCAATATACAATTGTGCTATAAAAGTAATTGTTGTCACCATTTGGCTGTCTAAGTGGTCTTCCCCTATTTCGTGCCAAGGTATGGGAGGCCAGGAAGCTTCATGTCGGTTACATGCGCGGAAGCTTTGTCTCTTCTTTCGGCCCTGAATACCTTTTATAGGAACACATAGATGCAACCATGTAGAAGTAATAAGGAGAAAAGGCAAAGTATTCACCTAATTCTATGTATATTAATAGTACCAAAAGTATTTATGTATATACAAAGCTGGAGGTGATGGGCACGCCCAAAAAGGTTGTCTTGACTCAAAAGTCCTAGTCTATGATCAAATCCCCAAGCTAGGAAATCTGTCATGTGCATGCTCATTCCCAGGGCTATTTCCTTGAAGGGCAATAGATAAAGAACCAGTTTAGAACCAGATACATGAGCTTTTGCAACTAGTGTGGGCAGGGAAGACTTGTGGAGGAACTAGGTGGTTGTCGACCAGAACATAAAAGGAGCATGCTTGTGTCGGCTGCAACTAAGGATGATTATTTGTCTAGGGACGTGGTCGATATCAGGTCGGTCAGTCCATAAGGATTTCCAAGGCATATATAAGGCACAATTTTCTCATTGTGTAGGCATTCACTCCTCTAGGGAGGGGCAGCCAAGGGCTTGCCAAGACATGTACACCTTTTTGTACTATATGAATATACTAAAACTCAGCTCTCTGTCCATCTCTCTTGCTTGTGTTTTGCATCGGGTTGTTCCAAGATGGTGTTTAGGGCCGAAAGAAGACTCCTAGAGCTTCCGCATGCGACATTGGTATAGCGCATCAGGCTCAAACATCATGGTATGCCTAAGTCCATTGTGGGGCATAGAGATCCTAGGACGACAAGTCTCTTTTGGAGGGCTCTCTTTGAGAATATGGGCACTAAGTTGGACTTTTCGTGGGCATATCATCCCCAAATAGATGGCCAGAGCAAGGTTGCAAATTTGCCTACAACAACACAGCGCATACCTTTACGAGAAAGGCCTTGTTTGAGATTGTGAATTTGCCAATGATCATGGAATGCAAGGCGGAATACAACTTAAATGTTTTGCTTGATCACTTTAAAAGGTCCATTGTACTTGGTAGAGAGCTTAGGACATGCTCCCACTTTCCTTGGCCTCTTATGGAGCCTTGCTTTCTCAAATTCCAACAATACTCCTTGATGTTCACCTCTCTTCTATGCTTATCGGCAGCCCTCTGATGCTTATTTTGAGAGCAAGCAATGGCTGTCCACACTTGTGTAAAGGCAACATCAAGATTCATTGGTTGCAAAAATCTCATCCTTAGTATGTAGGAGGGGTGTGAGGACCACTCTGCCATTAACAATGCCTTTCATGTGAGTCTTTTGTGAAAGTACATGGGGCTAGGTCTGGTAGAGCCTTCCACAGAAGATCCGCTAGATGTTGATGAGCTAGAGGAGATCCTCTAGCCTGAGTAGATTATTTTTCACAAGGAGAGAAAGCTTGCTTTTCTAGAAGATACCTTGTGAAGTTCAAAAACTACATGCCTATTGATACGAAGTGGGTTGATGAGGATTACCCACAGCTCTTGCAAGCATATCTAGAGACTTTTGAGTTGAGGTCAACTATTTAGAAGCCGGGGGGATGTCACCATTTGGCTGCCCAAGTGGTCATTTCTTGTTTCGTGCCACTGTATGAGAGGCCAGACAACTTCATGTGCCGGCCAGGATGTGGACCCGAGTGTTGGGGCTCCCAGTTCCGGGCTTCCCAATGAGCCAGTTCCGTGCTCAAGTAGACCTACGATTTACAGGTTCTATGAATGAGAGATTTATCCATTGCTGCATGCTTGAAATTGTTTTTGCATGACATGTTTTCGTGTGAATGCTTGCCATGACATGTCTTGTTCACAGGTAGGGGACACCTGCCCGCGGGGACCATGCGTGTGCTTGTGTTATGTGAACAAGTGGTAAGTATTAGTTTCTAACCTTTTATAGTTTTAGAAAGGTTTTATAACCTTATGTGTTCGCATCTCATTAAAAACCCAGATGCTCAACCTATTCTTTGCTCAGGGCTCAACTTATAGCTATTGTGTCCTTAAGCCTTAATCCAATCGTGTAGCTCATTGAATGAGCCCATTTTTGACCACCTTAATCAAAGGGGATTTGCCACATGCCATTATGCCCTTGGACCCCATTTGCAAAAAACTCCACGTCCCTCTCCCTCTGTGCAAAGCTAGTTGACTTCTCTTGGTTCTCTCAAGCTGCCCATCGTTTTTGATCATTCCAAGAGCTACAAGCATCCATTTACATTCTGAGACTATATCTATGATCCCCATCATGATCTTCATCATCTTTGTTGCTGCCTAGTACTATGCTCGGAGGTGACGATCGGTGCCTGTTTGTGGAGAACTAGCATGCTAGCTAGCCGTGGGATTGAGAGCCAAGTTCAAGTATGAGAGCGTGTGTGAGCGTGTGGTCTCGAAATGAAAGTGTTAGCGTTCATTCACATATGTCGAAGGTTTGACTGAGGCCGCGTGGCTACGACACTTTTCTACACCGAGCTTATGCTTTGGTTCACTAAGCGGTGATGTGTTCTCTATTCACGATACGGTGCCCAAGAAGCGTTCACACCTAGCCAGGTGCATTACACAACTAGTAAACTTTGTTGTGAAAGGGGGTTACATCAACACAACATGCAAGTGGTACATCCATCTAGGTATAGTTGGGTACAACCACAACTAGCATAGCATATTTACGACAAGAAGTACAAACGCCACGTCTGTGTATGGATGTACGGATTGTGTACGGAATTACACACATCAAGTTTAGGCATCAGGCTGCATGCGGGAGAGAGAGGAGTTGGCACTGCTGAACGAAAATCTCCCATGCGCACACAAATGGGATTTCGCGTGTATTTTCTATTGTTTCACGCTTTGTTTTTACCTGCTTTGCCCCAAATTATTAGTCTAAGGCTTCAATCCATAATGTATGTGTAATGTCCAAGCTGTCCCGGGTGCTCAAATAATAAATATAAGTGTGAATCTGTCACGTGCATCCCGCACTTGGATGCCATGTGGACATATTTGCACAAGCAAGTGCAGGACCTGGAGTGGAAACTCGTCCCTTGTGAGCCCTTATTCCGGGACATGTCAGCTAGGGTTCGACTCTAAGCATCCAAGGTCAGGTGTATGAGTCCCATACATGGTCTTGATCAGGTGTGTAAGTCTTGCACATGGAAGAGTGTGAGTCTGTATTGTGAGTCACCCTATGGAATAATGGCAGGTGTTCTTGGTATTCGGCTTGTAGCCAGATGCTAGGCACCTGAGAAGAACATGTAGTTGCATGTAAGTTTGCATGGACTACAGGGTGGAACCCTACACTTTGGGCCATGTGGGGCAGCCCATGGACCATGGCTTTGGCCCACGAAGCCCTAGTGCATGTGTGGCCAACCCCTTACAGGGCACAAGGCCTAGTCGGGCAGCCCTACCAATGGTTGGGCATCATGGCAGCCACCAAAAGGGGCTGCACAGCCAGTCGGCCAGCCCCTAGAGGCTGCACAGCCAGGTGGCCAGGCCAAGCAAGGCCAGCAGCAAGGCGGTCAGACGATGGGCTGCTTGGACAGCAGCAAGACCCAAGCGGCTAGCACATGGGCAAAAAGGCGCACATATAAAGAGCATAAAAACAGGCCAAAAGGCAGGCTGACCCCTGCTGAAGTCCACCGACCAGCATATGTGACACTATATAAGCATGGGCTTAGTCAAGGCTTTATTTATCTCATAATTCACAAAGTGCTGAAGTGTTCCAAGGGCAAGGACATCCAAAGGGAGCATAACGCAAAGGTGAACTTGAAGGTCAAGAACCGGATCATCTTCAGGCTGAAGGTTTACAACCAAGGGAAGATCTACAGATTTGAGTCTTTTTCTCATCATTCAATAAAGCAAATACACCATCCTTGGTGGGGGCCCTGCAAAGGGTATTTGGGACCCGATCGGGTGTACCGTGTCTTTATTGTGATTCTCCTCTCTTACTTGAGCGGCAATGCTTCTAGGCACATTTCCAGGAGCCCAAGACGAAGGGCTGGCTTTTTGACACCCTCGTCACACTAGCCTTGATGTATGGAGCAGCTTTCTGGGGGCCAGATTTATCCGATCCCGTATGATCCGCAGCAAACCATCAGTACCACACCAGATTATCCAGGCAGAGTTTGCTGCAGCCCCGATGGTAGTGGAGGCACTCTTCCAGACAGTCACGTACCTTCATCGCATCAGTCACATGGATCCCCATAGGTACCCGAGGCTTGCCCTGGAGTCCTCCAGATAGCTAGCACGTGAGGGACACTCTAGAGTATGGTATGCACTAGTTTCCACTTGGTTCTCAGTATATGGGCTTTGCATGGACCGCCTACCCCCCCTTCAGTACAGTTTGGACTCCCCTTTTTTCTGGTTGTCTCATGAGGATACCAACCAGGTTATTCGGTCAGATCTTCTTAGCCTCTACACACATTGCACATATGGATCACACCCCCGGAGCTCCCCACGAAGATGCACTTTTACAGAGACCACTTTCTCACACTCACTGAGGATGGATTCATCCAGCAACTGGGCTACTTGAGTGTTCACATGTCCCATGCCATGCGGATTGCGCTCGGCCAGATACGGGTTTCTTCCCACCGCCTCAGAGTGGAGACATGAGCGCATCTTCCCGGGAAGCTCGTACGGACACCCAGAGAGGAGAGGATCTGCCGAGTATGCCACATAGGTTGAGACGGAGGAGCATTACATATGCCGCTGCCAAGTAAACTATGAGATCCGCGGGAGGTTTCACTGTCTATTTCGTGAGGGATTCGGTCCACTCTCCAGGATCATTGACTTCCAGGACTAGCGTTGCTTGGGCCTCTTCCTGCTTGAGCTCCGCAGACACAGGGACACCTTCTTGAGACACAAGCCCAGCCACCCCGCCTCCTCCCTCGGCAGAACCATCACCAGTTTCTTCCGGACCCAGGAGGTGGAGGACGCCGGCATAGTGGATCTTGTGGACCCTCCTTGAGCTGCTCTGGACCAACCTCACCTGAGAGGAGTTACCTCGGACCGAGCCTCTACACTCCAGCGTGCCCGACGCCCTCGACCCCCCTGTCGGCCACGATCACCTCATCTGCTCCAGATCCAGGACATGCTCCACCGCCATCGAGCTTTCTTTCCACGTGACATAGCTGAGGGAGACCTCTCGGCCATACTCGTCAACCCCATCTTGACATTTTGGAGAGTGGTATACCATCTACTCGGAGCTGATGTTGCTTCCATGTTTTTATGTTCTTAGTATTCCATGACGAGTTTCCATGGATAGTATTGTATCACCCCAGTGAGATAGCTATATTTATGTTTTCATTCTGTTTTATTTTCCATTCCATGATGAGATATGCCATGGACATTATTGTACACTTTGGTCTCATAGGCCCATTGGGTCTTTAGTAGACCCTTAATATATCTTTCTTTCTTTCTTTCTCTTGCACTCTTACCCACTGTGCGATCGTCAGGAACCAGGGTGCTGAATATTCATTATCTAAAGCATAATCGTGTTTGTAAGCTTTCGCATATCACAGAAGCCTTTTAAAAACTCATGAGGGGCCCAAAAATTATAAATTGCCCGGCGTTCGTTAATAAACTAGTCCATCCTCATAATAATGATGTGAACACACGTAAATAACTAGTATTAAGCTTGTTTTCCACACACTTGGCCCTCCAATCGATTCATTGACATGTCGTACACACGTCCCGCCTAGACCAAAGCTTGAGTCTTGTCCTTGGTGCTTAGAATGACCTCCAGGTTTCCCGAAATTGGATAACCTCCCATACCGAAAGCTTGTCTAAGAGTCCATACATCCTCATAAATCAGTAAAATATTGATTTATATTATTTCGTAAATGGCTCATGGACCAATCACCAAACTAAAAAAAATTCAATCTCAAGAGTCAAGACTCAAGAGTCAAGCAGCAATCCCCAAGTGTCAACCCTCATCATCCATTCTGATTCTTGAAGATCCTCCACATCCTCAATCTCATCTCTCTCCTTCCTAGATCTATTTGACTTAGTGTCAAAGGAGACGATGCCTCAACATCGGTAGGATCAATTTCTACGTCTGCTACTGCCACTCTCGTAGATGCACCATCTGTAGATACATGTGCTTGTGTGACATGAGCTGGTGCCATCATCTCCTCGCATCCAATGCGGCTTATTGCCCTTATCGCTATCTTCGAATGAGGGGTACACACAATCAGAAAGGACAATGCACATTGTATAAAGAGCTTGGTTAACTCATTTTTTTGAATCCTTGCTCTTATGGTTGCCCTCTTAAGGCTGTGGCTACCGTCAGGGGCGACCGACAAAGATGTCCTCTGAGCTCGAGGAGTGGAGCTAGACTCAACTCCCAGTGTTCATACGTACTTCTAGGTGTATTTGCTTGGCTTTGCGTAGTATACTATGTAGGCATCCTCTATGTCCATGCCTGCAATGGCATCATCAGGCTGAATTCCTTTCACGTCTTCGATCTCTCTCCTCCATTGCTAAAGAGAGGGTAAAATAGGTGGTGGAACCTATGGATATGGTCCAATCCCTTCCCCTTTTAAACTCAAGAAATGGGCCTTCACACGGATAAGGGAACCACATGATATGTTCGTGCAAAAATTACATTTCCATCTGACTGTGTAAGAACTTCCATATTTACCTTGAGGAGTGATGTGAGCCCACATGGCATCTTTGTAGCGCGGCATTGTGAAGAGACGTAGAAAATTTGGGCAGCTTGGCAAAAATGTCCAAATTTCAAAATCTAAAATTTTCAGATTGCAAGCAAAAAAATCAAGGTACCAACCTTGAAAATAGGGTGGAGGAGTCTCAGGCAGAAGAAGCAGGGCAAATTCCAAGAAAAAAAGCAACATGTGTAGGAGCAAGTACAGGGAGCGTCGTTTTCGAGTGCTATGCAGGTACGTTTTTTTTGGGCAGTTGTAGTGGTTGCTTTCTTGATGAGACGTGTTTTAAAGGTTTAAAAAAAAGCCGTGAAAAAAACTTGGAAAAAACATTTCAAACGTTTGCTACGAGTAGGATTTATAGCAAACACATTTTTTGGCAACTATGATCTCTTGTGACATACCTCTTGGAGCCGTGGCGTGGTTAGTAATTGACTCAGAGAGTGTTGTGATGCCCCATATCATCTCTGATGGTACAGCTGAATTTTGTTGGCATGTGAGAAGATGTGTTTGGGGGATAGCGAAATCTAGCAAAGAAGTGATCTTTAGGGCCTTTAAGTTAGCTTAGATGCTTGGTGATGGACAAAGAATATATAGAATTAGATTGCTCCATTTCTAGCGTGGTAATGCACTTAGAGCACGGTGAGGTATCTGTGAACAATTTTTAGCAAATTTTTTCATTTTGATATCAATAATGCAAATATTCTACAAAGAGCAAGGGGAGGAGTGATGTTGGTGAGTGTGGATGATTCTATGGATCTCTTGTAAGTTCTCTCCTCAATTATGATCTAAATGCTTCAATGTACGAAAATCTTGATCATAAAGGAATGCGTATCCTTGTAACTTCCTTTGTGGTAGAGCATGCAGAGCCTCAAGGAGTTCATTGTGAAAGGCTCGCCCAATGCCTTTTTCATTTAATTTGGATTCTGTAACATAGCTACGAGAATGGCCGAAATGGTGTCCCTACATATATAGGAAACCATGTTTCCCCTTTGCTTGCAGCCTGAAAGACGTTTCTGTTAGGGAAACATTTCTAAGGTGGGAAATGGCAAGGGAAATAGGGGAAATTGGTGTTTACCCTTCATAACCCCCAATTTAGGGTAGTAATAGCTTCTCCTATTTCTTCTCCTCACTAAATCCCCTTTCCCCCAATCTTCAATCATATCCTATCTTAATTTTTTCTTCTCCCCCCTTTTTACATTGTCCTTGCTAACATGGCTTTAGGCTTCCTAAAATTAATGTTTCCGTTCTCGTTTCCATCCCCGTTTGTCGTAACTATGTTATGTGATGATGTGTTTAGTGTGTCCCGATATGATATTTTGAGCATCTTATGCTGTTGCGTGAATGTAAGCATGGGTATACAAGAATTCATTCAAATTTTGAAGTAGGTTTAAGATAGTTAACACCCTTGCAGCAGTGTGCAATTTTTGGTAGCTTAACATGGTACGATAATCTAGTTTCAAGTTGATGGGTCTAGATTCATTTGTTTAATTTTTTTTACTTTGATGCAGTTTTCCAAATCTTCCTACCGAGCTGATACAGTACAAGGAACATGGTATTAATTTTTTTTTTTGGACTTATTTTCAATTCTAGAGAATTGGTTGAAATCAAGAAAGGTCCTTCCATGTAAATTTGCGTGTGTTTTAAAAGTTCTCTACTTAAGTGCTGTAGCTTATTGATTTTATTTTGTTATGCGTGTGTTGTTTTTGCTCCCGAATAATTTTAATGGTCATCTTTTGCATTGCTTTCTTTATTTTAGTGTGCTTGTATTTCAAGAGTCCCTCGGTAAGTGCAAGAAAGATATCTAGATCCACTCATCATAGGGAGTAGCTCCTAGACATGGGAAGTTTGCCATGACACAGCCATGAAAGCTTGGGCCATAAGTTCCAAGAAAGATGATGTGTATAATGATCAAAAGATATGAAAGTATATCAAAAGCGTACAAAGTACATAGGCCATGTGCCTTTTATAGTGCCCTAGTCCCACATGGATAAAGATGCCCTAAGCCCCATATGCCTAGGCCCAAGCCCCATGTGCATGTGCATACTAAAATTCCTTCATTATAGGAAGTTCCACAGAAAGTCCCTTAGTAAGTCCCTCAGTAAATCTTCAAAAGAATAAAGGAATTTCAACACATCCACAAATATCATTGACAAATGGACCTGATTTCAAGCCATTAACACTACAAATAGAAGAGGCATCCCCTTAAGTATCTCTTGCTTGGCAACCTCGTGTGCATCCATAAATGGAACTAGTGATGTTCCACTCTTTGGCCAATGGTCAATGGAAGGATGTGTATTAGCTTCCCACTCTGGTTGCGCCTAAGCAGGTAACCGTGGTCATGTAAAATTCTCTTATTGGTTTTGTGCGTCTCCCTTTAAACTTGAACGAAGATGTTGTAAAAGGTAGCTCCACCACAGTGTGGGGGGGCTAGAAAACAAGAATCAAGGTGAATTCAGGGCATGGATCCTCTCAAAGATATTTTATACTAAGTTGACTTTTGAATTGTCTCCAAGCACTCTAGCTTTGATTCTTGAGGCATATGTGAAACAAGACAAATGAGAACACTAATGGTAGTCAGACTCCTCCATCTTTTGCAATCCTTGACCCTTAATTTCTTATTAGTATTAAGGAAGGGGTAGCTCCAAGCAACCCATTTTACTGCCTTTTTGTTGCCATATGAATTGAAGCAACCACACCAAGTCCACCATAGGCCATTGACAATTATTGTCATATGCGGAAGCTCTTGGAGTCTTCTTTCAACCCTAAACACCATCCTGGAACAACCTGATGCAAAATGCAAGCAAGAGAGATGGAGAGAAGAGAGAGAGATAGCTAAGTTTTAGTATGTTCATACAATACAAAAAGGCGTACATCATGGCAAGCCTTTGGCTTGCCCTCAAAAGGTGGTAATCACCTAATCTAGGCCTATTCTAATGACTCAGCCCATGAAGGATTGAATGATCATTAAGGAGCCAAGCGAGTGCTATTTATAGGCTTGGAAAACACTTGTGGGCTGGCCGGCTTGCTGTTGGCCAGGTCCCTGGACAAATCCCCCTCTTGCTGCAGTCGACATAGATATGCAGCTTCCTGGTTGATTCCACAGTCTTCTTGCCCATGCCTTTTTGCTGTAGCTCCAGAATATGGTTCCAAAACTGGCTCTTTATCTGTCGTCCTCTAGGAAATAGCCTTGGGAATGAGCATGCTCATGTCTTGCACATGACATCCCCCTCTACTAAACTTGATGACGGGATTCCAACTTCTGTTCTTGGATGATTGTCATCATCCCCTTTGTCTCTGTTGGCGCGTATATGTGCATATTTCATGCTGTATCTGGCCAGATTTATGAGGCCATGCATTCATCTTATTTTAGATATTTTTCTGCTATTTTTTAGACATTATTTTAGTATTTTTTGCATAGTCGACCAGCCCACTGTTTTTATACTGGCCGACCAGCTCTTGTCCAACCTATAAATAGGTGGCTTGGGTTAGCATCATTAGCACATCATTATTTAGCTATTGCTGTTGGTTGTATGCACCTACGGGCAGCCCTCGTGCTCTACTTCAGCGGATAACAAGTTTTCTACTTCAGTTCTTTTGCACATGTGCTTCTTTGCAAGATCTATTTGCTGTTTTTTCTGTTTTACAGCCATTCTTGCATGGTATCTGAGCCCAGTGTTGCAAAGGGACCTGCGTTTTCTACATCTACTGCTGCACGCAAAGATTCACTGCATCTTCATATACAAAGGAGCTGCATTTTCCACTGAGGAGCTGCGTTTTTTTTCTGCTGTGGACCCGCGTTTTCCATTGAGGAGCTGCGTTTTCCCCTGAGGAGCTGCGTTTTCCACAGAGGTGCTGCGTTTTCAGCCTGAGATCTGCGTTTTCAGATCTCAGTCCCGTATTTTGGTGCTACAACAGGGTTTTAACCCAGGGGAGTCATTTCTTACCTCTCTTTTTGGTTTCCCACCCTCCCATCCCTTCTTCTCCTTTCTTTCTCTTTGCTGCACTCAGCTTTTGAGGAGGAGTTTGTTGATTTTTTGATCAGCTCTGTTGAAGAGGAGGATTCTGCTGTGTTATCGGAGATATGGCTTCTGGTCATAGTCATTCTTCTCACTCGGGGATTCTCTTTTCTTCTCCCCAATCCCAAGCCCCAAATTCACAGGGTTCTTCTTCCCAGCTTCTTGTTTCTCTACCTTATTCCTGGATTCCTGTTTCTTTTCCTTCCATATTCCCCGCCACCACCACTTCTCTTGTTACTCCCCTCCCACAAACCCTCATCCCAATCCCTTCCCATGTGCCATCCTATTAACCCCCTTAAGTGAGTGATTCCATGAAGCTGACTCCTTCCAACTACCATACTTGGTCGTTTTATACGCAATTGCTTCTTGAAGGAGCAGGTGTGTGGCCCTCTGTCACCATGTAAACCGGCCTTCAGAAAGCAAAGGGCGGTGAAACAAACACTCGCACATAAAACACTTCAACACCATTGAGGACCTAGAAAAGGAAAACAAACAGGGGGAGCTAGAGTGCTCCTGCAAATAGTACACGGACACCGATTGGCCCCAAATCGCAGTGGCACCCCTTGCGGTATTTCTTTAATTGATTTTAAGAGCTTTGATTACAATATAAGGCTGGGAACTCAGCCGTCCCAGTAGATCTCCTGAAGCCTGCAAAGAACCTGCATCTGGCTTCTGATCCACACGGCATCCACAAACAAGTCCAGCCATTGTTCACATCGAAAGACTCTCTCACATTGAGTCTGCATACAGAAGCTTTCTCCCATGATCAAGGCTGCCACATCCATCCATAGCCTCTCACACTATGAACAGCATCACACCCTGACACATCCAGTGCTCCTGTATCACAACACAGACTCCCAAACTGTCTCTCAAAAGAGAACTCGCATCACAGCACAGCATACAATACAGTTGACACACCTGTACAAACCCTCTCTACCATCCAAGGGTACTATCCATCTCTGTCATGGATTTCCTGTCCCTTGTCCTATCAGTAGCAAGGCTGTACCATACATGTGTCCACTCCTGTACCTTCTTCCTGCATGTGACCTATCTCCTGGAGAAACCCAAAAACATGTTTCCTCGTCGAGAAACCGACGACCTGTTTCCACATGAAACCCTTAGGCCTGTTTCCCGTACATCTAGTTGCATGTTCCCTCATGAAACATCTGGCAACATAGAGATGCCCATAACTGTAGGTCCCACTGTTCCTTTCTAGCAGGAAGAAAACAATCTGCTCCATGAGCACGCAGCCATGCGAGCTTGCATCACTCCCATGCCAAGAAACATATTCAAGTGACGTGTACTTGCAGCCAGAAACCCAAGTACATAGCTGAATTTGCAGCCAAATAAAAACAGCCCATAAACTGTCCCAAAACAGTCCCGAATCCAAAGCAAAGAGAAGCTGAAAGTTCCATCAGATGAACGCCATCTACATGATGTCTATGTTCATGAAAAACCAGCCCTTGTTCACCTTTGTGTCAAGAAAAACCAGCCCTTGTCTTCTGCAAAAACACGCCCCCTCCAAAAAGCACCAGTGCTATTGGGTGTTTCATAGCAAGCAAGGGAGGGAAAAAGAGAGTTAAGGCGCATGTGCAGTCCCACTGCTTTCACCCAAAAAGCAAGCACAAGAAGACACTCAGCTGTGCCTATAGTCCCTGTAGCGCAGCCCGCCAGCAGTTCCTTCCTGCTGTCCGTACAGGCCTGCAGCTACCACCTGTACCAGCCGCCAGCCAATCTGCAGTCCAGCCCACCTGTTGGCATGGGAAAGAGAGAGGGCACACCCAGCTCTGTGCGCCTGCTGTCCTGCAGCCGCCTGCAAGGGAAAATCCCTGCTGACCAGTCTGCCTCCTTCTCCTGCAGTTGTACCTGCTCACAGATGCTGTAGCCAAGCTGTGAATCCAAGAAGAGAACCAGCCAGCCATGTATTCTCAGGCGACCAGCCCTCCTCAGCGAAAAAGCACACACGTCCACAAGAGATAGGCGCCTCTTTTTGCGTGCCAGCCCCTCTTTCTCCCAAAAAGCACACGTGGCCCCAAAATAGCCTAAGGGCCACAATTATCCCCAAAAAGGGGTTCTTTTATAATTTTAAAGGTTTTTAAACCTTTGTCCCCTCCAAAATCCTTTGTCCCCATGAGTTATGAGAGAGAACTTTAATCACTTGGCCCCCTTCACACTTTTGGGGTTGTCCACACATGGGCTTCCTCTTTCACTCCAACCTGATGCCATTCACACTGTCCACCATGTCCCCGTGCACACCTGCATCTTGTCCAGAGAAAAACACAGGGTCGTGACATACCCCCCTCTTGAAATGGCAAGCGTCCTCGATTGCACTCAATGGCACAGTAAAGCATCTTATGAGCAAAGACACCCCATATGGCAAAAACAATGGCCTTCCAATGCATCTGGGTGATAAAATAATCATCCTGCACAATAAGCCACACTGTCTTCTTGCTTGTTCCTTCAGAACCTACAGCAAAAGTCTAAAACCAAATGGAAACACGTTACCTGTGTTAGCCAAAAACAAAACCATGCATCATTCTACATATGACACAGATATGCATGACACACATATGCATTCGCAAACAATATGCTCCTCAAAATGCTCTACCTACTCCAAAGTAACAGTCTAAGGGCTGCTCGCAAGCCTTACGCCCATGGACATCCCGCAGGACCCACGACTGATGGTACAACATGAGCATATGAAAGCACTCAATGCATCCAAACACTACATCCACTAAGTACTTTCCCACATATGTTTCATGGCCATCCCGCAGGAGTTAATGGTGCATCCATGAACATAATAAAGCACTTGATGTATCATACCAACATACATGCAGCACATGACACAATGCAGAGTATTTCCCAATGTATTCTCAGTGGTACCAGGATCCAATGGCACCAGAATACAAAAATACCTCTACCTCAAAAAGTGTATGCATACATGCACAAACAGAGTTCGATCCATATTTCCATGAACCAAACCAACTCTAGGACTGCTCGCAAGACTTATGCCCTCCATAGAGTTATCCATAGTTGCAGTAGTTCAAGGTGCGCGCGACTGCCAACTTTACCATCTCATGTGACTAGTACACAATATCATAGAAGTCCCATAAGCAGATGTACTGTCAGCCTCAGTACCTTCGGGTGAATACAAAGATGTCACCAAGCGACTCCTAGATAACAAATGAGCTTGTCTGTAACAAGGGAGCGGAGGTGCTACCCCCCTCTTGAGCATCAGGCAATGCTCCAGACCCATGCTCTGCTGAACCTGAATGAGCCACAATAAGAGTCGGCTCTAACTCAAAGGCATCAAGATAAAGCTGCAAATCCTGAGGTGAATCTGCTAAGTCACCCTCCTCCATCCACTTCGCATCCATCAGTGAACCTCCTCCATCCACTTCGTATCCATCAGTGAACAGCTCTTGAACTTCACAGGATAGCGACGGGAAACCTTACCCTGTACCTTTCTTTCCTTATGTGCCAGTATATGCGCAGGAATAAGAACCTCGTCAAGTTCCTCCACTTCCATCTAAGCCTCATCTGATACATCCTCAGGCACCCAAAACCTGCTTGCACTCCACCCAAGTGGTAAGCACAAGTCCTCGATGAAGCATAGTAGATCACCACTGCTAAACATAGAAAGAAACTGTCTTCCGAACCCATGAAGCCTCTATGAAGATACCACCGGTGACAAACTATCGAAAGCCATAGCCTTCAACGCATCTCCTGCACCATAACACTTCAACTGCTTCTTGTTCCTGGCCGACTACTTCTTGTCCTTGGTGTCTTTTCTCCTGAGCTTCATCTTCAGCTCTTGCTCTTCACCTCATATAGGCAAAGACACAAAATCCTGTACTGTGTCCTGCACTTCCTTTTCACTTTCCTCATGTTGAAGCTTTTGATGTGACTCTCATGAGACAACCACGAGCTCGTCCCCTTGGGAAAGTTGGCGATTGTCCCAACCAAAGCAACCACGGACTCGCCCACTTGAGAAAGTCGACGATGTGTCCCGGCAAACGGAACCTTGTAAACCGGCCTTCAGAAAGCAAAGGGCGGTGAAACAAACACTCGCACATAAAACACTTCAACACCATTGAGGACCTAGAAAAGGAAAACAAACAGGGGGAGCTAGAGTGCTCCTGCAAATAGTACACGGACACCGATTGGCCCCAAATCGCAGTGGCGCCCCTTGCGGTATTTCTTTAATTGATTTTAAGAGCTTTGATTACAATATAAGGCTGGGAACTCAGCCGTCCCAGTAGATCTCCTGAAGCCTGCAAAGAACCTGCATCTGGCTTCTGATCCACACGGCATCCACAAACAAGTCCAGCCATTGTTCACATCGAAAGACTCTCTCACATTGAGTCTGCATACAGAAGCTTTCTCCCATGATCAAGGCTGCCACATCCATCCATAGCCTCTCACACTATGAACAGCATCACACCCTGACACATCCAGTGCTCCTGTATCACAACACAGACTCCCAAACTGTCTCTCAAAAGAGAACTCGCATCACAGCACAGCATACAATACAGTTGACACACCTGTACAAACCCTCTCTACCATCCAAGGGTACTATCCATCTCTGTCATGGATTTCCTGTCCCTTGTCCTATCAGTAGCAAGGCTGTACCATACATGTGTCCACTCCTGTACCTTCTTCCTGCATGTGACCTATCTCCTGGAGAAACCCAAAAACATGTTTCCTCGTCGAGAAACCGACGACCTGTTTCCACATGAAACCCTTAGGCCTGTTTCCCGTACATCTAGTTGCCTGTTCCCTCATGAAACATCTGGCAACATAGAGATGCCCATAACTGTAGGTCCCACTGTTCCTTTCTAGCAGGAAGAAAACAATCTGCTCCATGAGCACGCAGCCATGCGAGCTTGCATCACTCCCATGCCAAGAAACATATTCAAGTGACGTGTACTTGCAGCCAGAAACCCAAGTACATAGCTGAATTTGCAGCCAAATAAAAACAGCCCATAAACTGTCCCAAAACAGTCCCGAATCCAAAGCAAAGAGAAGCTGAAAGTTCCATCAGATGAACGCCATCTACATGATGTCTATGTTCATGAAAAACCAGCCCTTGTTCACCTTTGTGTCAAGAAAAACCAGCCCTTGTCTTCTGCAAAAACACGCCCCCTCCAAAAAGCACCAGTGCTATTGGGTGTTTCATAGCAAGCAAGGGAGGGAAAAAGAGAGTTAAGGCGCATGTGCAGTCCCACTGCTTTCACCCAAAAAGCAAGCACAAGAAGACACTCAGCTGTGCCTATAGTCCCTGTAGCGCAGCCCGCCAGCAGTTCCTTCCTGCTGTCCGTACAGGCCTGCAGCTACCACCTGTACCAGCCGCCAGCCAATCTGCAGTCCAGCCCACCTGTTGGCATGGGAAAGAGAGAGGGCACACCCAGCTCTGTGCGCCTGCTGTCCTGCAGCCGCCTGCAAGGGAAAATCCCTGCTGACCAGTCTGCCTCCTTCTCCTGCAGCTGTACCTGCTCACAGATGCTGTAGCCAAGCTGTGAATCCAAGAAGAGAACCAGCCAGCCATGTATTCTCAGGCGACCAGCCCTCCTCAGCGAAAAAGCACACACGTCCACAAGAGATAGGCGCCTCTTTCTGCGTGCCAGCCCCTCTTTCTCCCAAAAAGCACACGTGGCCCCAAAATAGCCTAAGGGCCACAATTATCCCCAAAAAGGGGTTCTTTTATAATTTTAAAGGTTTTTAAACCTTTGTCCCCTCCAAAATCCTTTGTCCCCATGAGTTATGAGAGAGAACTTTAATCACTTGGCCCCCTTCACACTTTTGGGGTTGTCCACACATGGGCTTCCTCTTTCACTCCAACCTGATGCCATTCACACTGTCCACCATGTCCCCGTGCACACCTGCATCTTGTCCAGAGAAAAACACAGGGTCGTGACACACCACTCCTCACTTGGTGGATCCCACGTTTCGTGGAGTTCTGGATGCACGGGTCCGTCTCATCATCATCCATTGTATGACACTATCTATTCAGGCACAATTCATATCTTCTCGGAGTGATGCCAGTCAGATGTGGAATGAGATTCAGAGGAGGTTCGGGAGAGTATCTTTCGTGAAGATCGCTAAGTTGGAGGCGGATCTTGAGAAGATTACCATCAGTGACTCAGATAATATCATTGATAAGATTGGGGAATTCACAAGGATCCAGAGGCAGCTTGAGGAGTATGGGAGCTCGATCAACAACCCGATCCATAAACTGTTTGGTAAGCTTCCATCATCCTTTGACTCTTTCAAAGATCACATCTACTTCCGTGAGTCTCTCCTCCCTTTTGAGGAAATCGTGAGTTATCTCCACGACAAGTGCATGCTTCGCGGAAAAGGCAAGTCAGAGTTTGCTTTTGTTGCCTCTAACAAGGGCAAGGACAAAGGCAAAGGTGGAAAAGAAAACTCCAACAACAAGCTGAAAGTCACCACAAAGTCATCTTCTGACGACGACAATTCTGACAGCAACAAGGATCAAGAGGCAGCTTGAGGAGTATGGGAGCTCGATCAACAACCCAATCCATAAACTGCTTGGTAAGCTTCCATCATCCTTTGACTCTTTCAAAGATCACATCTACTTCCGTGAGTCTCTTCCCCCTTGTGAGGAAATCGTGAGTTATCTCCACGACAAGTGCATGCTTCGCGGAAAAGGCAAGTCAGAGTTTGCTTTTGTCGCCTCTAACAAGGGCAAGGACAAAGGCAAAGGCGGAAAAGGGAACTCCAACAACAAGCAGAAAGTCACCACAAAGTCATCTTCTGACGATGACAATTTTGACAGCAACAAGGGTTCCAGGATGGAGGAATCTTGTGAGTTTTGTGGCCGACTTGGTCATTTTGAGGCAAAATGTTTTGGTAGCTAAAGCCAAAGCTAAAGCCAAAGCTAAAGCAAAACAGGAGTCCTCCTCCGATGGCTTAGACACTTCACCCACGACAGATGGTTCAGATACTTCGCCAATGACAGAGGAGGGTACGAAGTCTCATGCTAAGATAGCTTTTCTTGCTGTCTATGATCCTCCTGTTCTTTCATCTTCACAGGAGCAAGATGAGTCCATCCTGGTGGTCACAGAGGAGACTTCTGATTCAGAAGTCAATGCCCTATCCGCAACAGAGGATTATTTACAGGAGTTTCTAATAGAGACCTTATCAGTTTCTCTAATCCCTTTGGATGAGTATCTCCCTTCCCTTGTGTTGTTTCATGCTGATGCCATTATTGCAGATTTTCTCGTCTCTTTCAGAGGAGGATAGTGGTTCTTCTACTGGGCCGGTGGATGATTTTGCTGAGATATCCTCACATATTCTCGAGCTTCCTACTTTGGCAGTTGCTTCTCCTTCCTATGTTTCAGAGGAGGCATCTTCCACTATCTTGGAGCCTGTCCCTACTTTGAACTTGACAACTTCTACTATCACTGATGATTAGTTTGTTCCAATCGTTGTTTCATTTCCTTCTTCTTTAGAGGAGAAGTCTACTTCGGTCCCGATATTTGTTGTTGCAGATGCAGAGGAGGTACCATCTATGGTTCCATCTCGTGAGGGCTTCTCTCTTTAGATTGATCCTATTGTTTCGTCTTCGATATCTTCTCGATCTTCTCGGGGCTTCTTCTGAAGACCTTCTCAGTATTCAGATGTACCATATCTTCGCAAGCTTTGTGCCTTTTATGAGGAGGTTGTTCCTTCAGACTCTTTGGAGGTTTTCCTTCAGCGTGCTGGAGTCGGTCCGCCCATTTGGCGCTGAAGAGGAGGTGTTGGCATTATCATCTCCAGATTGGGCATATATGTGATATTTCATGCTGTATCTAGCTAGATTTATGAGGCCATGCATTCATCTTATTTTAGATAATTTTTTGCTATTTTTGTCTATTTTTTAGACATTATTTTAGTATTTTTTGCATAGTCGGCCAGGCCAGTCCACTGTTTTTATACTGGCCGACCAGCTCTTGTTCAACCTATAAATAGGTGGCTTGGGTTAGCATCATTAGCACATCATTATTCAGCTATTGTTGTTGGTTGTATGCACCTACGGGCAGCCCTCGTGCTCTACTTCAGTAGATAACAAGTTTTCTACTTCAGTTCTTTTGCACATGTGCTTCTTTGCAAGATCTATTTGCTGTTTTTTCTATTTTACAGCCATTCTTTCAGTCTCTTCCCGGATTCCCCAACTTGTCATCCTTCCCTTCTTGGCAACCTTTTCACTAAAAACCCTGCCCGGTCTCCAAATCCACTCCAAATCTGCAAATCTAATGAAGATCTATACATCTGTTCCATCCCATCCCCTAGCCTTTCATGCCGTCGGGGGACCCCCGAACACTTTCTATGGTCTTTTGTTCCTGAGTATTGGCACACTTACTCCACCTCTTGGAGAATCATCCTCCCTTGGAACCGTTGCCTGAAAACCTTTCTTGGTGTGCCCCTAGTGGCACCTGACTGCCATTCCCCTTGGGTCTTGGGTCTTGGGTCTTGTGGAACACCACCAACCAACCTCCTGGGAACTTATTCCATGTGTTGTGTTACTCTCTTTGAGCATGCACATGTCTTGCACATGACAATTATCCCATCTTGTTGGAGACATTTATAGTAGATCTGCTTGGCCCAGGGGCTAAGGGTTGGGCACCTTTTTAGCTCAATATGAATACATTGAGTGATTTTTATGACAAAATTTTGGGCTTGCAAAAGGATGGGGCAGTTTTATATCTATTAAAGCAAAGCTAGTGCTAATAATCAGTCATTTTGAGTTGGATATGTAAGTCTCAGCCTTGGATCAGCGGTTAGCAGTTACAAATTTCAATGACTAGATGGTGTTTTTTGCGTTTTTCAACCGTGTAACTGCTATATCCAGTGAATGCAAGCGAAGTGACCTTCATAGATTTAAACCTTTTCCATATCTCAGTGGCTTTGGGGTCAAGTTTCTCTTGCATCCAAACTTCTAGAAATGCTTTTCTTGTAGATGAAAGTTTTGCAATAGGTAATGCACAAGCCTACCATTAGGATCCTTGGGCAAGCATATTCTTTCTTTGATCTGTTTTGTCTTTCGAGCTTGACACTGTCTGGTTATAGGATGATCCTTTTTAGTCCATAATCAATAAAGCGATTATGTGTAAAGAGACTTTGAGTCACAATCTTGACATTGCCTCGCAATTAAAATAAGAACCCGCCTTTGGGAATATTATCGTTGTTCTATCTTTTTGCTTGGAATGTCAAATCCCATGTTGTAGCATCATTTTGGGAATTCCTTATCAAAATTTGCTTCCTTACGTTATATGTGAGGTTGAGTAGTTTTATGTCGCTCGGTATTGAAGAATCATGAAGTCTTTCTTTGATATATGATCCTGATTCTCTTGAGTTTCCATGTCAAAGGTATTCAAGTATCCGATGAATTTGTTTGAAGCATGTAAGACATCCATTGACATGTTGGAGAGTCCATCTTTTAAGTATTGTGAAGAAAGTCCTTCGGAAATTCTTTGATCACCTACTTGTATTGGCTTCAAGTCTTCAATGGATCCATTTATTGGTGAATCATCATCTTCATTTAATGAATCAAAAACTTATCAATTCCATCCATTTGGTCTTTGAAAGTCACGCTATCAATAAATGATCACTCGCTATTAGTACGAAATTGCTGTTGGATTATATCATTTCGAGAGGGTCTATATCATCTCCAGAGGGTCTACATCACCTTTTCATGCTTGTACTGGTCATTTTATTAGATCCTGCATTGGCTATTTTAGCAGATATTATTCAGCATTTTTCTACCATTTTTAGGCATTTTTAAAGCATTTTATGCTACTGGTCTGTCTGACAGTAGGTCGACTAGCACTCTGGGGGAGTATATTGAAAAGATGCAGGGGAGAAGAGAGCTTGAGCTCTTGCAAGCACACACACACACTCACAGAACCCTAATAGAGAACACACAAGGTGAGAGGCTGAAATCTCTTCTTCTTCTTCACTCAGCACTCAACACACCATATACAAAGATAAGAGTACTCATAATATGAAAGGTACTCAACCAATACATACACGGGTTCTCTATAGTGTGAACCCGACTAAATGAGCTGGCGCTATAACTATGCCAGTCTCTAGAATGGCTGTCACACAGCCTGTCATCCCACTGGCCGCATATCACCCAAGATCTCACCAACCATGCCAGTGGTGTAAGTGGGGCCTATCCCCCAGGCGGGTCATCAGTGTCCACCACCTCACTGGATGAGCTCGATATCTCAACACTCCCCCTTGAGCTCAACTCCATCTCATGTACACCAAGCGAAGCCCTGAATCTGCGGAGCTTCTCTGTACCCAATGCTTTGGTGAAGATGTCAGCTACCTGATCCTCTGTGCTGACATAAACAAGATCAAGGTCTCCTGCCAAGACCACCTCTCTGACGAAATGGTAGTGGACCTCTATATGCTTCGTGCGAGCATGAAATACTGGGTTCCTGGCCAACTGTATACTGCTAATGTTGTCACAGAAAATGACAACTTGTCTATCCACTGATAGATCCAAATCCGCAAGTAGCTTCCTCAACCAAGCTACCTCACATGCTGCCATAGCAGCTCCTCTGTACTCGGCCTCTGTACTGGATAGAGCAACCGTAGGCTGCTTCTTGCTGCTCCAAGTCACAGCAGCACTCCCCAAAGAAAACATGAATCCACTAGTAGATCTCCTATCTGAGATACTACCAGCCCAATCAGCATCTGTGTACCCATGTACACATATCTCTGTCCCAGTTTCATAGAATAGTCCACAATGCAAAGTAGACCTCACATACCTCAGTATGCGTCTCATTGCATCCAAATGCGGTTTCCGTGGAACCTGCATGAACTGACTCACCAACCCAACAGCATAGCTCAAATCTGGCCTGGTGATCATCATGTATATCAAGCTTCCTACTATGCGTCTATACATAGTAGGATCCTCCAAGATCTCTCCTGAATCTGCACTCAACTTGCCATTCTGATCCAATGGCACAGAAATAGGCTTACAGCCTGTCATACCATACTTGGACAACATGTCCAAGCCATACTGTCTCTGCAGTAATCCAATACCATGTGGTGACCTAATCACCTCAATGCCCAAGAAATATCTGAGCTCTCCTAGATCCTTCATCTTGAACTTCTGTCTAAGCAAGATCTTTACATCAAAGATCTCTGCATCATGGTCCCCCGTAATGATCAAGTCATCTACATAGATGACAATAAGCACAACCCCTCTATCACCATGTCTCACATACAGCGAGAAATCTGCATTGGCTACATGAAAGCCAATAGTGACAAGATATTCAGAAATCTTGTCAGACCATGCTCTTGGTGCTTGCTTTAAGCCATACAAGGCTTTCTTCAACCTGCAAACATGCTCGGGGTGACTCACATCCTCATAACCAGGTGGCTGCAACATATACAACTCTTCTTGCAAATCCCCATGCAAGAATGCATTCTTTACATCCATCTGATGTAAAGACCATTGCTTTGACGCAGCCACTGCTATCACAACTCTCACTGTTGCCATCTTGGCAACTGGGCTGAAAGTTTCCTCATAATCAATGCCATATGTCTGCGCATACCCTTTGGCTACCAATCTAGCCTTGTACCTGTTTATGCTTCCATCACTGTTATGTTTTACTTTGTACACCCACTTGCATCCAATGGCTTTCTTGCCTTCAGGCAATTGCACTAAATCCCAAGTCTCATTTCCATATAGTGCATCCATCTCCTCATCCATAGCTTTCTCCCAACACACATTTCCAACAGCCTTATCAATGCATGTGGGCTCAACAACCTGCACAACCTTTGCCATATATGCATAGTGATGTGCCACATAACCATCATAGGTAAATCTCTGCACAGGATTTTTCACTCTTCCAGATCTTCGCAGCTTTTCATTCATGGCTTCCATAGCCTTCTTTACACCAGGTGCTCTTATAGCTGGGATCCCAAGCTCCTCATCGAGGCTCATATATGAGCCACTAGACTCTCCATCAACGTGAGAATGCCCTGCAGAAATGTCAAGCATACCAAGGGGCTCAACCACTTTCTCTTTTCCTTTATGTGATGTACTAATCACATTTATAGGACTGGTATTATGACGCGGCCTGCCACTCCATGGTCTATCAACAGACCCACTATCTCCTGGTCCACTCAAAGACCGTGATTGCTGACCTGCATTTTGTGCAACCACACTTCCACTCACATCAGTCCCAACAGCTTCTTTTTCAGTAGCATACCAGCTGCTCATCTCATCAAAGACAACATCCCTGCTTACCCTCAACTCACGTGTAGCAGGGTTATAACACCTGTATCCCTTTTGCTCAAGGGAGTATCCAATAAACACACATTTTTTAGCTTTTGGATCCAGCTTAGTTCTCAGCTCATCTGGCACATGCACATATGCAATGCATCCAAAGACTTTCAGATGAGACAAATCTGGTTTTCTGTCAGTAAACCTCTCCTTTGGAGTTACATCATGTATGGCTGCAGTTGGAGTCCTGTTCATGATGTATACTGCTGTAGAAACAGCCTCAGCCCAATATCTATGCGGCATATTCTTCTCTTCCATCAATGCTCGCGCAATCTCAGCAATGTGCCTGTTTTTCCGCTCAGCAACTCCATTTTGCTGCGGAGTGTATCTGTATGTAAACTGTCTTCGAATACCATTCTTCTTCAAAAATTCAGAGAACTCATTGGAGAAGTACTCTCCCCCTCCATCTGACCTTAGGCACTTTACATATTTCCATGTTTGCTTTTCAACCAAAACTCTGAAATTCTGAAAGTGAGTGAACACCTCACTCTTCTCCTTCATGAAATATACCCACACTTTCCTTGTGTGGTCATCAATGAAAGTCACATAATACCTGCAGCCTCCCATAGATATGGTCTTCGTAGGATCCCATACATTTGAATGCACAACATCTAGTGCATTTCTGCTCACATATCTGTTACGTGAAAACACATGGTTTGTTTGCTTCCCAAATTGGCATGCTTCACATATTTTCTGCATACCTTCCACTTTAAATTTTGGCAGCCCTGTCACAATTCCTTTAGTCTGCATAGACTTCAATCTCTGCACATTCACATGTCCAATTCTTTTATGCCAAATGTCTGTGTCTGCAACAATTCCTGAACCGTTTGCAAACATCGCAGCACTCATTTCAGGCATGTCTACATTCAATGTAAACATTCTGCCCACTCTGTTGCCTTTTGCAACCAACTTGCACTTGTCTTTAAAGTCTTCAACATAACAACCATCAGGGTTAAACCGAACCTGTAAACCCTGCTCAATCATCTGGCCAACTGAAACCAGATTCTTTGTTATGTTCAGTACATGAAGTACATCTGCAAGGTACTTCACTTTGCCATCCTGCATAGACAATGGCACATCTCCAACATGGGCAATTGGATGAGCAGTGTCATCCCCTGTTTCCACAAAACCTGGTCTTTCCGGGTTTTTATCTCCTTGAACCACTCCCCATGACTTGTCATGTGGTTCGAAGCACCTGAATCCACATAACATACATTATCTTTTTGTGTTGCATCAACATTTTCAGACATGGCATTCACGACATGCTGCATAACAAACAACCTTTCATTATCCTCATTATTTCTGCTTGAGGATGCATAGTTGTTTTGCTGCACTTTTCCATTTTGCATGTCAGCCTGCTTCTTATAACATTCTGCCTGCACATGTCTAGGCTTACCACAATAATAGCATTCACGTGCATCATTATACTGCCTTTGCCAATTTCCACGGTCTCTTTGACTCCCCCTGCCTCTGAATTTGTCTCTTCCACCTGCGTGTTTTTGTTGTTGTTGTTGTGTATTTTGGGACTGTTGTTGTTGCTGCTGTTGTCCATAATTCTGATTACCTGTTCGGCCACCTCCTTGACCGCGTCTACGGCCTCCTCTACCTCGTCCTCTTCCTGAACTCGTGTAGAAGGCCTGTTGCTCTGAACTGTTTTTGCTTTGTGAAGATTGTTGGTCTTCACCCAAGCTCTTCTCTTCGATAATCAGCATAGACACCAAATCTGTAAAGTTGGGAATGTTTTCCCGAGTCTGAATAGACGTCTTGAACGCCTTGTATTGTGGCCCGAGACCACGTAGACAGACTTCCACCTTGTCATCATCATCTACTGACACACCAATAGATGCAAGGGATTCCACAATACCCTTTATCTTCAGCGCATAGTCATTCACAGACATGCTCTTTTTCTCCACAGTATGAAGTTCATTCTTCAACTGTATCTTACGTGCCTTGGTATTTGTTTCATAGAGCTTTACCAAGGTGTCTCACGCCTCCTTGGGGGACTTGGCATCCTGAATGTGCCCAATCATGGTACTTGTATACTAATGGAGAGCCAATACATAACCTTCCTGGCTCCTTGGTTCCAGTCTTTAAACTCTTTCACATCCGCAGCAGTCGGATTTATGTCCGGTATCTCCGGTGCCTCTTCATGCTCACCTTCTATGTAGTCCCAATAGCCCTTTCCCATCAGGAAATTCGTCAACCTGAACCTCCAAGCATGGAAGTTATTCTTATCAAGCTTCTCAGCCACAATCTGGGTTATCCCATCATTTGACATCTTTCCAAACACACAATTTTACCAGAAACAGCACTCTGGTTTTTCTGCACAAACTGCTGTATTTTCTGCAGCGGTACTGTAGTACTCTCAAATGTCACAACCAGTGACTTCAATGTGCATACATTCACCCAATGGCAACTGTAGATCTCTTTGCAGCACCCACAGTGTCTACACAGTCAATCTGTCTTCTTGCAGTTCTTATAACAGAGTTTTGCAGAGAATCAATGACTTACCCGCAGTGCTCGAAATCGCCTGCTTTCTGAAAAACGGAGGTCCAGATGCGCCCGAAACGCGTTTTCGGCCCAGAAAACTGGGTCCAATAGGACAGTATAGTTGCCCTATAGCTTTACTCCCGCGAAGAAAGCTCCTCAATCAGAGATCGTTTGCCGGTGCCTCCCGTAGAGCTCTCGACAAGGGTGTAGTCACCAACACAAATAGGGAAGAGTAGTTAAAGCTCTTACCCTCGTACTGCTTCCTGTGGTTCTCTTGCTTGCAGCTCAGCCCTTAGCACGAACCTAGCTCTGATACCATGAAAAGATGCAGGGGAGAAGAGAGCTTGAGCTCTTGCAAGCACACACACACACTCACAGAACCCTAATAGAGAACACACAAGGTGAGAGGCTAAAATCTCTTCTTCTTCTTCACTCAACACTCAACACACCATATACAAAGATAAGAGTACTCATAATATGAAAGGTACTCAACCAATACATACACGGGGTCTCTATAGTGTGAACCCGACTAAATGAGCTGGCGCTATAACTATGCCAGTCTCTAGAATGGCTGTCACACAGCCTGTCATCCCACTGGCCGCATATCACCCAAGATCTCACCAACCATGCCAGTGGTGTAAGTGGGGCCTATCCCCTAGGCGGGTCATCAATGTCCACCACCTCACTGGATGAGCTCGATATCTCAACATATATAAGGGCTGACCCCCCTTTCCCCCATTTCATCTCATTCTTTTGCATCTTGTTGAGGTCATTAGCAGCTGCTTCTGCTTCTTACCATTGTTTAGTACCTATGGGCTTCCCTCGTGCTCAGTTTTTAGTAATAAACATCAGTTTCCAGCATTTACAGGTCTTCTACCTGGGTCTACGTCTGTGTTTTCTATTTGCTTCACTTTCTTTCGTGGTATCAAAGAAAAACGCTGACCTATGAGCAGAAGAGAGCTGCGTGTTCTGTTTTGGAGTAGAGGCTTCGATAGTTTGCTGCATTTTCTGCAGATTTCAGCGTAGAAGCAATTTTTATGTTGATTGGATTGCTGAAGCCCTCTTCTAGGTGCTGAGGACAGGGATCTACGGCTTGGAGACATCTTCCTTCTTCCTCTCCTTTCAGTTTCCCACTCTCCCTCCCTTTCTTCTTGCTGTGCACAGCCTGAGAGGAGGATTTGCTGATTTTTTCAGCCCTTTCTTCAGAGAAGGTTTCTCGTCGTCAGAGGACATGGCTTCATGAGGTTTCTCTACTGCTGCTCCTTCTCTTCTTGATTCTCCAACACCATCACAGCCTGGATCCCCTGCTTCCGCTCCATAGGTGGTTCCTATTCCCAATCTTCCTCTCTGAGTTTCTCTCATCTAGGTCTTGCTCCCAGCCCTACCCATATACTGTCCTACAATCCTCCCCAAGTCAGTGACTCCATGAAGCTTACAGCAACCAACTATCATACTTGGTCTTTCTACACTCAGTTGTTGTTGGAAGGAGTCGGTGTGTGGATGACTATCTCCACACCTCACTCGGTGGACCCTTCTTTGAGAAGCATATTGGATGCTCGGGCTCGTCTTATCATCATCCATTGCATGACTCCATCTATACAGGCACAGTTTGTCTCTACTCGGAGTAATGCTCATCAGACGTGGATAGAGATCCAGAGGAGGTATGGGAGAGTTTCGACAGTGAAGATTGCCAAATTGGAGCCAGATCTGGAGAAGCTTACAATCACTGAGTCAGAT
Organism: Cibotium barometz; assembly: GCF_041138505.1. Lineage (NCBI taxonomy): Eukaryota > Viridiplantae > Streptophyta > Polypodiopsida > Cyatheales > Cibotiaceae > Cibotium > Cibotium barometz. The sequence continues at coordinate 35,810,710 of NC_141073.1, read as the reverse complement.
AACTTGATTGAGAAGATTGGAGAGTTCACTTGCCTGTTTTATTTGATTCTTTCAGGGATAATATTTATTTCCGCGATCCTCTTCCTCCTTTTGAGGAAGTTGTGAGTTATCTCCACAACAAGTGCATGCTTCACGGAAAAGGCAAGTCGGAGTTTGCTTTTGTTACCTCTGACAAGGATAAAGGCAAAGGTGGAAAAGGGAACTCCAACAACAACAACAACAACAACAACAAAAACAAAGGCAAAGGCAAGGGTAAACAAGATTCTAAGGAATCCAAGGACCAAAACAATGCATGTGATTATTGTGGCAGGTCGGATCATACTGAGGCTTGCTGCTTTGCTGGTCGTGATGATTCTTGATCAGCCAAAGCCAAGTATAAAGCCCAGGATGCTTCTAAAGCATCTAACAAGGACAACACCAAAGATAAAGGCAAAGTTTCAGAGGAGGGATCTGCCAAAGTTGCATACATGGCAGTCACTGATTCATCCACTTCTTCACATGATGCACTCCTCTTGATCACAGATATGACTTCTTCTGAAGAGGTTAGTGACACACTTGAAGCGGTGGAATGGGTTGGTGATAGTGGTGCTTCTGCCCATATGACCAATCAGGCCCATATCTTGGAGGACTACCAGACTCTGTCTTCTTCAGTTCACATTGGCGACAACTCTTCACTTCCTGTTACCGGTGTTGGTAATGTTTCTTTGGGTTCCTCTGCCACCTTACATGATGTTCTTCATGTACCACGGATTTCCAAAAATCTGTTTTTAGTATACAAAGCTTCTCAGAAGGAATTGGTGTGTACTTTGATGATGAGGTCATCGAAGTAATCGACAGGAAGACTCTCTCGGTTGTTGCCAATGGAGTCCATGATGGAGGTCTCTACAAGATCACCAATTTTGCTTCTAAGATCCCTCGCATTGATTTCCATATTCATCAACTTTTCTCCCCCTTGATGGCAGCTTTGGTTTCTGAGGCAGATACTTCTTTGTGGCATTCTCGCTTTGGTCATGTACCCATTGCTGCCTTACAGAAGTTCTATTCTAAGCAAGTTGTCAGCGGACTATCTCAGCTCAGGTCTCTCTCACACATCTGCTCATCTTGCATGATGGGCAAGCATCATCGAGATGCATTTCCAGAGGAGGCCACTCATCGAGCAACCCGAAGACCGGAGCTTATACATGCAGATCTTGCAGGACCTATGGAGGTTGAGTCTCTTGGAGAGGCTCAATATTTTCGTCTACTTGTGGATGATTTCACTCGCAAAGTCTGGGTATGTTTTCTGGCTCGCAAGTCAAATGCTTTTACCAGTTTCAAGACTTGGATCGCGATGGTGGAAAATCAGTCTGGGGTAGTGTTTCATTCTTCCTGTCTGATAATGGTGGCAAGTTTTTACCATTTGATGACTTCCTTGCTTCGAAGGGCATTCATCGATAGAGTATAGTTCCTTACACTCCTTAGCAGAATGGAGTTGTGGAACGAAAGAACCGGACCGTCGAAGAGATGGCTCGTGCTTTGTTGCATCATGCAGGTGTCCCTCCTGCTTTCTGGGGTGAAGTTGTGGCTACCTCAGTTTATCTCATTAACCGCTCTCTCACAAAAGCGGTTGAGGGGATGACTCTGGAGGAGGCTTTTATAGGACACAAGCCTTCTGTTTCTCATCTACGTGTTTTCGGTTGTGTTGCTTATGTGCATGTCCCAGATAAGAAAAGGACCACACTCGCATCGAAGTCAAAGAGGATGATCTTCACAGGCTACAGTCTTAGATTGAAAGGGTACCTTTTTTGGGATCTGGAAGTTGATGACATCATCATTTCCCGTGATGCTCGGTTTGATAAGAGCTTGTTTGGCATTGATTCCTCTCCATCTGATGCATCTTCCGACTTTTTGGATGATCCATTCCCGACAGATGCAAGTGATCTTATACCTCTTCCACATCCAGCTCCTCCTCTTCCTCCTCCTCTCTCTGTTGCAACCCCGGCGCCAACTGCTACTTTACAGGTTCTCGTTCCTGTTGCACCAGCTTCTGCATCTCCCAATCCCTCTACGAGTCGTGCTTTGACTCCGGGAGTACCCTCACTAGTGCTTATTTCATCACCATTTCCACCAGCATCGGATGAGTCCTCTACTGTAGCTGGATCTTCTTCTTCACGCTTTGAGAGGAAGGCTGGCCTACCTCGGTGGGTTTAGCAACTCTTTAGAGATTCTAGTCTCACTGATGCACAACTCCATAATCAGATCTCTACCACCACCCCTTGATCTCACCGTTCATCTCAGGCTTCCACATCTCATCACACAGTGAATTATGCTCTCATGAGTTCTCTCCAGGAGATCGACGAGCGTGAGAGTCCAGAAGAGGCTCTTCTTTCACAGCCGCAGTGGCGGCAAGCCATGGAAGCAGAGATGGCCTCTATTGAGAGGAATAATGCTTGGTCTTTGGTGCCATGGCCTTTACATCGTCGTGTTATTGGTGTGAGATGGATTTTCAAAGTCAAGTTTCATGCAGATGGTACTTTGGACAAGTACAAAGCCCGCCTTGTTGCTCGAGGATATGCTCAGAAGGCAGGTGAAGACTTTGATGAGACATTTGCTCCTACAGCCAGGTATACTACCATCAGGATTGTTTTGGCTCTGGCTGCACACTTCAGATGGCCCGTGTTCGAGATGGATGTCAGATCTGCTTTTCTGAATGGAGATTTAGAGGAGGAAGTTTATGTTGAGCAGCCTCCTGGTTTTGTGATTCAAGGACAAGACACCCATGTGTATCTTCTGCAGAAGGCTCTTTATGGTCTCAAACAGGCACCCCGTGCTTGGTATCAGAAGATTGATGCCTTCTTGTTATCTCTTGGCTTTGAGAGGGCATATGCTGACAACAATCTCTATGTGCTTCTTTCTGATGGAGATATTTGTGTCATTGTTTTGTATGTTGATGACCTCATTCTTTTTGGCTTAGGGTTCGTCACACAGGTTCAATCCAAACTTTCAGAGGTATTTGAGATGACTGATCTTGGCCTTCTACATTATTTTCTTGGGCTGGAGGTTTGGCAGAAAGATGACTATATCTTCATTTCTCAGCAGAAGTATGTGAAGAAGCTGCTCTCATTTTATGGGTTGTGAGATTGTACACCTCTTTCTTGTCCCATGGATCCCAATGCCAAGTTATCCAAGGAGAATGATACACCCTTGGTGGATTCCACAGAGTACCGGCAGATTGTTGGCTCATTGCTTTACCTAGCCAACACCCGTCTAGACATCTCCTGTGCTATGAGTGTCCTTAGCCAGTTCTCATCAGCCGCTCGAAGGTCTCATTGGCAAGAAGCTTTGATAGTTCCTCGTTATCTTTGAGGTACTTAAGATTATGGCATCACCTACTCCAGTGGTGTTGTTTTGGCTGGCTTCATAGATTCTGATTGGGCAGGCTGTATTGATAGTCGGAGGTCTACATCTGGATATTGCTTCATGCTTGGTTCTAGATTGGTTTCTTGGAAGTCTCAAAAGCAGAGGACTGTTTCTACTTCTTCCAACGAGGCTGAGTGTAAATCCTACCTTCTCTCCTCCACTGAGGCACTGTGGATTCATGAGATTCTGGAGCATTTGTGTTCTGCTGACACTTCCTATATTCTCGGATTCTGAGAGTGCTATTGCTCTAGCATAGAATCTTGTGATATGGGGACGATCCAAGCATATGGAAGTGCATTATCATTTTGTACACGACTGGATCAAGACTGATCTCACCATGGATGGAAAGTATATCAGTTGGACATAAAGATTGCCTTTCTTAATGGGGATCTACATGAGGAAGTTTATGTGAGTCAGCCCATTGGATTTATGATACCAAGTCACGAAGACAAAGTGTGCAAGTTACGGAAGCCTTTGTATGGTCCCAAACAAGCTCCATGAGCTTGGTTTTTATAATTGAACTATCATTTGTGCAAGCTTTACTAATCTATTTTAATGGTTTTACTTATCTGTTGTAATGGTTTATCTTATTGTTTGGTTTTATTGCTGAATTATTATATTTTTTTGGCTGGCTAGTATTGCATCTCTCTGATTTGTTGCCGGAAGTTTAAATGTACTTGCAGGTTCGATTGGATCCTGATCCTTTTTTGAATGAGCTCACTAAGCTATATGAGCAACATCGAGAGAAGGGCTCAGTATGGGTTACACTCAAACGTGGTATGTATCTTCAAATCTCCCAGATTGTAATACTACTAGCTGCTTTATTTGTTTTGTATAGTGCAAAGGTCTACATTTCATGGGCTTGCAAGAGTTTCTGATGGGTTGTGGATCAACCTTTCTAGAACCACAAAAAACTATTTAATTTTCTTTCCCCAAGAAAAGATCCTTCTATCAATAGAAAAAAGGATGTCTGCATGTGGACGGACTACAATTTTTCCAAGGAGACAAAGGAAAAAAGAAAGGGGATGAACCATTGGGATTTGGCCATTCTGGGAGTTGCCCAAAGGTGCCCAATTGATACTTCAATAAAAGCTATGGAGTACCAAGCTTTGTGGGCTGAAAGGAGATTTCCTAAGACAGATAGAGCTTGAGAAGATCCAGGATACTCAAAGTTGGGAGAGAGACTCCTTTTGAGCTAGTATATGCTCGTGATGAGGATTTCTTTGTTTGGTATTTAGCCGGAAAGGATTTCAATAATACGAAGGGGCTCATATTAGCCCAATGTCTAATCTAAAGGGTTTTTCAAACTACTTGGCCTAATTTTCATGTCCTTCTTGGCTTTCACACACAGTCTTATTTTCGCCCAATCAAGTAGTAATACAAGAGGAGGAATATAGAAAGGTCTATAGTTGATTATTTAGCAATCTATCAGGTTAATGCTACATAAAGGCTTCTAGAGACTTTTCACCATGCACAATACTCCATAACTTACACATGGGCTAATGTTTAGATGTTTAGATGAGATTTTATCTGGTATTATATCGATGTTATTTTACTATCCTGCAAGAAAGATTAGCCCAATGTTCTACACATTTATATAGAGTACCCCCTCTTTTTTTTGGTGATCCAATGAACCGGCTTCAACATCACTTTGCTTGATCATTGTATTCATTGCTTAGTTGCACTGGAAATCTAGTGATCATCCACAAGCTTGTTCTACAAATACTCCTTTTGGTAATAAAATACCTTGTTTGGGTTTTGGGGTGCGGGGGGAGGGGAGGGGGTGTGTTGTCGGCCCATATTCCTATTATAGTGTTGGTGCTCTTGTTATTTTCCTTTGTGCCTAAATGTGTGTTTAGTCAAGTGAATCCTTAAGTGTGCTCTGCGATCCGTTCTCCCCGTTACATGTATGGCTTGTTGCCCAATTGTATTATATAGACTGTACGATACAAACTGTGAAGGCCCACCACCCATACAACCTGTTTTCAACTGTTTTTCGATTATCTTCATGCTTGTCATGGTGTTTGGGGCTGTTCCGGCCTTGTTGATCGTGTGGAGAATCAGGCTGTCCCAGGTGAGGGCAGGCTGCGTGGGACAGGCATTAATAAAGCTTATGGAGAACTAGGCTGTTTCTTCTGTGGGAGATTGCAAGGGGATTGTGGGAAACAGGTCTGTGACTGTTTTTTTGGGAGAGCCAAGTTGTCTGATGGGCAATCCTGTGATGGAGCTGTTATCACTCTAGGGTTGCTGTTGGGGTATTTCCAGTTGTGCTAGGGCTTTCGATTACTTGCCTCAGTGGTATCTAGCAAGGAGATCTTGGAAGTTTAAAACATCAGCGTTGGCAAGTCTTGCTTGCTGATTGTATTCATTGCATAGTTGGTCTTGGAAATCTGGCGTGTAGGCTGGGATTTTCCTTGGACACGGTTTGTATGAATTGATACTTCTTTTGGGTAATAAAATACAAGTGACCGGGGGGCTGGTGCGTGCGTGCATGCGTGTGTGTTGAGTTTGATCCGTCTTTGACCTTTAGTGTGGTGCACTGAGATCTATTTTTATGTGGCTTATTCAATGTGGTTAATTGTATTGTTAATGTGAATGATTAAGATATCTGAGAGACACTGCCCATTACAGTAGATTTCCCATAATGTTTTTTGTTCAGTAACATAAGGTTTATGCCAGAAATAATCTTGAAAGGTTCTCAATTCTGAATCTTTGCCAGAAATAATCTTGAAAGGTAATCTGAAATATGTTGTATAAACAAACGGATAGCTTTCAGAGCCTTCATTGACTTGTAATAGAAAGTGAAACGATTGTACGCAAATTGTATTATGACCTTGTGGCGTTCTAGGGACACATGAGATAAAATCCGTAATAATGGACTTTGAAGTACCATTTGGTACTGGCACAAAGTGCAACAATTTAAGTCAACTTTGTCTTTTGGCAAACCAAACATGACTACATTTTCAAATTTAGAACTATTGTCAATTGAAGTCCCATGCTCTTGATGTACAAAAGCACTAGGCAAGCCCAGGTAGATGTTTTTCCCTGCCCTCTCGTATTATGCTGGACTGCTACCAGAACCGTATCCTTGCAACAAGCGTTTGGGAAGTAAAAGCAATATCCTTATTTGAACAAAAGAAGAATCATACGGCTTCGTGATTAAGGAGAGAGAGGGCTATAGTTAAGCTTCTTGAACAATTCATTGTGGGCAATAATCCTCAATGATTTATAGATGTGCACTTTTGATACTCTTAGCACTTTTGGTCAGTAGAACGTCAAACAAGTAATAGCCATTGTTTAAAAAAAAGGATTTTCTTTTGGGTATGTGTACCCGACGGTGGGCCCTTTATTTGTGATGTCGCAGCTGCTGCAGTGAACAGGGGTTGAAGTCATGACTTGCATGTTGGGACTTCGACATCCTAATCACAAGAATCCAGGGCAGGAGACGCTTCTAGTAGCGACTTAAATGTCTAGTGCTTTGTCTAGTCTTGTGCGCTACCTTCTGGTCTGATGGGCTAGACTCACCTTTCTGCTACTTAAAAGTATGTTATGAGGGGTCATGGGAATTTTTGGACAGAGCACTTCACTTTGTTGTTGCCTTTAATGCTCTCAAAGGGGGGGGAAGGCACATCAAGGTTACTATTATGTAATTCTATTAAGGGGGGTAGGCACATCAAGGTTACTATTATGCATGATGTAAAAGTTGTGCTTTTTAAAGTTCTAATAAAAAAATTTGACTTCTATTTATTAATCCCAAGATTTAATTATTTTTGTGTGTTGTGTAGCACCTGTGGACTGGAAAAAGAAGAGAAAGGCTGCGCTTGAATCTCAAGATGAGACAATTGAGTACCGTTGCCTTGTACGAGCAACCGATGGCAAAAGAAATATTAGTACAATGGTATGTTTTGCTAGACTCCTGCTGCTCACAGTAGTCCTTGTTGTAACCATGCATCAAAAGTATGTATAGTTTTCTAATGTGGAATTGATTGATGTCATGAACTAAAATGCTCAGAAAATGAAAACCTACCTCTAGCTTAGTCCAAATGATTTTTCCCCATCAAACTCTGGATCCACATTAAGCTTGCTAACTTTGCAGGTGCCATATGAATGCGCTTGATTGAGATGTGCAAGGGGCTGCTAAATATGCTATACCAGATCACCCCAATTGACTAGGACTAGCGGGAAATCTATTTTGTAACCTTTGCATTTTCCGTGTGACATGCCATCAGCTTGTGTGCAGGTCCCTAGTTCAAGTCAAGCAATGCCTTGACCACTCACATCGGACCCTAGGCAATGCAACTTGGTTTTTTGTGGCAGTGTTGTCCTCATGTGACTCGGTCTTGCCGAGTTTTTCCAGAGCTAGCTGAGCTTAACAAGGTTTTTTGAGGCTCAAGCAGCAACTCAAAATAAGAGCTCGGCAGCACTGATGAAGCAAGGTTGAACCCTTTCAGCCAGAGGAGGAAATGGAGGAGCTGCATGGAAGTTTTAAAACAGTTGAGACGTCCAGATGACAGTGGAGACTAGTGTACACTGAAGTGTGCCAGCAACTGCAAGCAACATAGTGTGTGTTGACGGTAGGGCCTTTTCTTGGAGAGGTGGTTGATTATCTCCGCATGAGGTAAGTTTTCACCACATGGCCTACCCTACACACGTATCGATGTTTGGCTAAGGCCCACACAGGTGGGCACCCTTGGATGTCCACGTATTGTTCAATTGGTCTTGGCTACATTACAAGAGTTCATACTATCAAGTTATAAGTTGATAAAACCTTATTAAAATAGGCCTGGTTCTGTACTTACTACCTGCAAAGCACATCAAGTTGTCTTGCCAAAGTAAGCCTCGTCAAAATCTGTAAGGTGGTTTTGCCATAATTCATCTCGTCTATAGCTGTCTAGTGTCCGTACTAAGGTCAAAAGTCATCCTTGATTTCAGGTAATGTGATTCTTGTCTAGAAGAGAAGGTGCCTTTTTTTTGGGGGGGGGGGGGGGGGGGTGAGGTTCAATAATCTGCATTGAGCATGCTTTGGCTTTTGCAGCTATCAGCCAAGGACCATCAGCGATTTCAAATGGCATATGCAACTGTGTTGAAAGCTCACATGGATGCTCTGAAGAAACGCGAGAAGAAAGATAAAAAGGAAAAGAAATCGGCAGCGATTGTGAAACAAACAACATGATAATGTTAGGCTTTGTAGATACTTTGTATGCACTTGTATAACTTTTTCTGAGGGGAGCCCACATTTAATAACAAGGAACAGCTCATGTTGCATGTGCACATTGGTTTCTCATGAAGCTTTCTCTTTACGTACGGGTGTTCCCCATGCATGACTTAATTTTCTATTTTACAAATATGACAGTAAATATGGCTTAACATGGGTGCTTTGATGCGTTTGTTACTTCAGTATATACAGACCCTGGTAGGTAGGTTTTCAGCCTCTGGCAGTGACAAGAAAATTTCGAGTGCACCTTCCAATTAGAACATGGTTTGCAGCATGTTGAAGGATTATGTTAGAACATTCTCCAATCGCACATTAAGTAGCTCCGTAGTTGGTGGAGGTATTTTAGTACGTTGAAATAGCTAGTTTTACAGGTTTATATCAACTTGGCAGAGTAATGTTGGCCTTGATTTTAAAACATTTTTCTAATTTGGATGGATACATGGCCATGAAAAGGGGGAGAAGATGGCCTCTCAAATGAAGCAGAAGCTTAAGTGCCTTGCAAGAGAACTGAGGGTGCCCTTGGACTGGCCTTGTAGAAATGGAGTTTGCACTTATGGGGTATTGGCTTGATGCCATGAGTAACGCTTATTTGTATTGGCCAAAAAAAAAAAACCAAAGTTGTGTTAATTAATGTCATCAAGGAAATTGGTCCGACTCAAAAAGTCCCAAATTAGATACTAATAATTTTTCAACCAAACTCCATGAATCTTGAGACGTGCTTGTAAGTTGAAAGCTTGTTTGCCATGCAATATTATATAAATTTATACAAGCATAGAAAATTATTGGAGGTATATTGCTCTGGTATTGTAGATTGAGTTATGGTAGGTAAGGAGATTTCCGATCAGTTGGAGAAAAGAAGTCATATTAACCATCTTCAAAAGACCAATGGGTCAATGAGACCAAAAGTGGTACAAGAATTGCTTGTACTGTTGGGACATGGATAAAGACTAACAAAACTCAAAAAGAACTCATACAAAGATATACTAGCTGAATGTCTCTCGTCCTCATCATGAGAGAGAGAGAGAAAAGAAAGAAAGATAGGAAGATTTCAAAAGATCGAACTCGGCCTATGAGACAAATCAGTGTACCTATGTGGGGTATCCTCTATCATCCCAACAAAATGAAAAAGTACTGAACTAAAAAGCTGAATTTGGGTGTGCAGTAAGTACAATGAGTGGGGGAGGGGATGGAGCTCTACTATATGCATGGAGTATACAATCATGATATGCAACCTAGCTAGCTCCATCTTGTACCATACTGGGGGTATAAAATGGTATACATCAATGAAGGGGGTGTCCACAGCTCCCTGAAGAACATGCTTGGGTCTACTCTGAAGCGAGCCAGTCGTTTCGCACCCTCTCTGTGAAACTGAGCTCTGATCTCTGTCATCTCTCTCTGATATACGCGTGGTGTTCGAAAGCCAGGTGTCCTTTGTCTCTTGCGGGCTCTAGAGTGTCTCTGCTCTCTGGAGAGTAATTCCCTGCTGTGTAGGGGCTGGGAGGGGTGGATCTTTGAAAAAATGTAGTAATTTGTGTCTGTCGTTTCTCCTCTGGAGCTGTCTGAGCTTGTGATGTCTCTCTGTGACGTATGTCTAGAATGAATCTCCCTAGTATGCGTTGGTCTGCTGCCTTGAAGATCTGGCATAGGGAATGTGGCTCTCTAAATAAAATGGGATATCTCTCTCTGATGGTCATATATGCTCTGCATCTGCATACATAATGCTCCTCACTCTCCACCTCATCTCTACACAATCTACATACCCTCTCCTCTCGGGGGATCCATGCTGCTCTGCCAGTCTCGATCTCCAATCGATGTGATGAGACTCTAAACTGACCAATAGCTACTCGGGAGCCGTGTGGTAAAAAGCCCTCCATGCATCTAGGCCTCTCTATAAATCCATCATGAGTGATACTCATGAAGTGATCTCTGTAGTACAGCATCTTCGGTGGAAGAGGCTGTGTAGGCGATATCCATGTCTCTCGTGTATAGAGCTGCCATAATTAGGATCCTCCTATGTCATTACAGAGGACATGCAACAGGAGGAGACAGGAGCCTCGCCATACACTTGTCTGTCAGAGGAGATTTTGCATTATTCTACACTAGGGGAAGTATTTCTTATGGGTGACTTCAATGCCCACACACAGAGCTGACAGTGTGAGGTGTATGACTATGATGACATGGAGATCCTCCACCATGTGGATCCAGAGGAGATAGGGGCTAGTCGGGCATCAGAGGACACTCGACCAGACAGAGGACATTATGGGGACCACTTACTAGAGTTGGGAGCCAGGCATCGTCTCGTTATTTATAACGGATGCTATAGTGGCCGGGATCAAGAGGGATAACATGCTTCCCACATGGAGGTCATACACGGACCGGAGGCACGGTGGTAGACTACATTATGGGGTCTTTCGAGGCATCAGAGCTTGTCACCTCATTCTCCATCCCACCTCGTCCTATTGGGGCAGATCATACATACTTGGCATTTTCACTAGCCGGATCACCAGTATCACCAGCCCCCCACATACCGACGCCACACACTACCATCTACTTCACACATGACAGGGCAGACATATACACTGGCAGAGTAGAGGATGGGCTCCTACTCATGGATCCCCTGGCACCTATGGATACCATTACAACCCAGCTGGCATCACTCCTACACGGCTGCATTACAGAGCTTCCCACATCGTGTCCACTCAGGAGAGCCTGCAAGATCTGGGACTATGCCCCAAAACAAATGGTATGATGACGAGTGCACAGCCCTATACTCACGGCTCCGCATACAGAGAGCCTTGGGAGCCATCACAGAGCAGGAGTCGAGGAGAGAGATGAAGAGACTTACTTGCCGCAAAAGGCACGGCTTCGCAGAGATACAAGATCTAGAGATCTTCCATTTCTTCATGAGTAGAGATAGCCCTATCTCATGGCGGCACTTTCAAAGAGCCCCGGACACTGACACCCATTGCAGACCCACAGACATGGCACACATATGCAGAGGGCCTATACCATGCCCCACAGCAACCACCTATACCTCACCCACAAGAGCCTCGACCTACCATAGCTAGCTTCTTTACCCACTCGATGGCAAAGGAAGCTATCCGCCACCTACACCATGGGCGGGCCGTCAACCATATGGGCCTACAGGGTGAGCATCTCATATATGCAGTAGATTCTTTGGCTCCTTTTCTTCCACACAGAGGGTTTGCCTGCGGAGTGGACGATGCACACCATTGTGCCGATCAACAAAACAGGGGATATGCTCGATCCGAGCAACTACAGGACGGTTATGGTTGGCCACGTGTTGGCCAAACTCTATGGTGTAGTGTTGGAGCAAGAGCTTAGCTTATATGCTGAGCGAGTCTCCAGGAGGTCTACAACAGCATCTACATGCACTCGATGATTTCTGCACATAGAGGGGTCTTACTATGAACCTTGGGAAAACCAAGGTTATGGTCTTTCATACATCGAGACAGGGCAGGAGTCAACTGACATTCACTCTCGCAGGACGCCAGGTGGAGGTGGTTACATCATACGTGTACCTAGGGGTTACCTTCTCTACAACAGCCACGTGCTTCACCATGGGTTCAGCAGCCAGAGCTAGATTGACACGAGGAGATGCAGCATTGGCTATGCTAGAGAGACAGTGCCACCACGCACATTTTCAAGTGCCCGGACGAAGGGGTGGCTATTTGACACATTAGTCACACTGGCACTGATGTATGGAGCAACGGTATGGGCGCCAGTCCTTGCTACCCATTGGTGGACATAGATAGAGAGACCACAGGCCCTCGTGATGGCCCCGAATGATACGCAGCAAACTGTCAGTACCTCATGACATTATCCGAGCTGAGTTTGCTGCGCCTCCTATGATGGTAGAGGCCATATTCCAGACTATATGCCTGCTAGACACATTGAGAGAGATGCCACAGGACATATTGTCATACAGAGCTTTTGAGGCATCTAGACAGCTGGCTGAGGCAGGAGACAGAGGATCATGGTATGCATAGGTCACACATTGGTTCTCATAGCATGGAACCCTGTCTTGTGAGAGCTGTAAGCTGATCCACATGTATCTGGGCTCTAGATCCTGTGCTACCACTCTCAGTCTCCCATGTAGCTCCTGTCTAAATAGAATTGCTACTCCCCCCGACCCTCTCGAGGTACCATGGCATGTGGTCCTCCTGTATGCTGACTCCCACTGGAATCCCTCTACTCGAGGTAGTCCTCTCTCTGGGCTCTAATGTGTCTCTGTCAGAAGTATGATGTCTCTCCTCACCATAACATGCTCCAGTCGTCCAGGCTGCACCCATAGTGAACCATTACAGTTCCATACTGCCATGTGTATCTCTGTCAGTGGCTTGGTCTGTGTCCCAGAGAGAGAGCAAAAATTTTGCAGCCTTGTGGTTCATTCATCTTTTCTCAAGCGATCGTATAGATTGTGCTCCAAAAGGTATTGGACTTATCTGCAAACCAATGTAGTGCAAAAGGCTAGGTTCCAAAGTTTGTGGTTCCTTAAGGTTGGTTACACATGTAGAACAAATTGTTTTACAAGTATTGTGTGACCATTAATTGTGCCATATGCTATGAGTTCATAAATGGTTGGTTGCCTTTAAATGTATCGTGGGCATATCTCCTAGATAATTAGTACATGATAGAGTAAGGTAATTACAGTGACATTTAAAATTAAAATAAATTAGAGAAGGGACTTTCAGGAGAGTAACATGTGGATGATTTGAAGGCCAAATAAAGATGGATAAGGTGCTTCCCAAAAGAATAGATTAGTGTAATATAGCGAGAGAAAGAGATGATCAACATGGGAGTAGTAGTTGGATATCGATGCTCCACCCTCACTCATGGTTGTATGGTTCCCAATTATGAGGAGCCGCTGTGTTGAGCAATTCGAGAGCGCTCATTCTCATATCACTTAAGAAGGTAGCCTACAAGACTAGATGGTTTAGAGATGGCTTCGATTAGATTTGGCATAATGCCGAATAGGCTATAGGCTATATTGGACCGTTATCTTACAATGGTTCATACATGGAGTGGATAGACTTTACTCTTGGACATCTTGGTTGACATTGTGAGGTCCAAATAAGGTCCAAGATGAGCTCGGGTGGTCGTGTAGCAGGTTCTAGTCCAACTTTGTAAGATTCCTCCCTCCGGCTTTTGAGGTTTGCAGGTGTAAGAACCTCCCTTTCTGATCTTATAATTATTTCCTTGTTTTTACCCTGTTTTAGCCTAGACAAAGAAAATGTCTAGAGAGAGGTAATTCAAAATTGAGATATTTTTGGATATAAAAATCCTCCTAGTGTCTAAAATGGTTTTCCTTGAAACAGAAATTCAAAAAGAACTTCCAATGTGCAATTGGAATTAATTAAAAATAGGTATAAAAGACCTTAGCTTAAGGATCCAGGATTTTTTAAAAATTTTGAATTATGCTCCAATTAAGGTTCCTATGGACCAATAAGATTAATCCAAATGTAGGGAGGAGATAAATTGAAGAATAAAAGAAAATCTCTCAAAAATGAGTAAATGCTCACATAAGATGAAGAGTTGACTAAGAACAAGGTTTATTAGTTAAAAAAGAAGAGATATTTAGAAGAAATGATGCATTTTTTATACCTCAATGTGGGGATCTCTCTTAATGAAGGAGACGCCTATTTCACATGTGTGGAGGAGTTTTAAACTAAAAAATAATGAGATATTTTCATCTCTCCTGTTTCAACTAGATCCAAAAAGTAAGCTAAACTGACCTAAAAATGATCAAAAATTGACCAAACTGATCTGGAAAATTCTAGAATCAATTTGCTTGGTTAGAGGCTCATTTTTTCCTATAAATAGAAGCCTTCCCCTTTGTAAAAAGTTAATAGTGTTTATGCACTGTTACTCTACTCGTACCCAGAGTCAATTACATTGAATTTTCTTGATAATTCAATTGTTTTTGGCTTAATCCTCTCCAAAGTAATTGGTGGCCACTCTTGATCCAAACAAGAGTATAACCCTCAATCCCTTAAGCCAAAAGAAAGCTTACAAACTCTATGTAAGCTAAATTCTTCTTACTTTTAAATTTTAAATCTATGGTTTTCTTAATCTTCTTGTTTTTTTATAGTTGATTAAATTAAATTCTGATGCTATGCCTTGATGAAAAGGCAATCCCCTTCTCTTTCTTACAATTCAGCTTTTCTTTATCCTAGAATGATTAACAAACAAATTGATTAAACTTTTCTTATTGTTTACTCTCTTGAAGTTGAAAATTGTGTAGATTAGAGTCCTTTATATCTTATTGGGGTTAATTTAAATAGAAAATAGAATGTTAAAATTTGAGAAATGGTCAGCCATACAAAGGAGGTTATGGCAAAATTTTCTTGAATTTTGTGAAAAAGAGTATTTTTATGTTATTCTAAAAGAGTAAATTTCTATGCATAAAAAGATGCATAATGAAAATTTTTATTATAAAAGTGTTGTTTTCATTGAATATAATTTCTATGCATAGAAAGATGCATAATAAAAATTTTTATTATAAAAGTGTTGTTTTCATTAAATTTAATTTCTATGCATAGAAAGATGCATAATGAAAATTTTTATTATAAAAGTATTATTTTCATTAAAATTAATTTTATGCATAGAAAGATGCATAAAGAATTTTTTTTAATTTTAAAAGTGTTATTCTCATTAAAATTAATTTTATGCATAGAAGATTTATTTTTATTTCAAAAGTCTTATTCTCATTAAAATTGATTTTATGCATAGAAAGATGCATAAAGAATTTATTTTTCTTTCAAAAGTATTATTCTCATTAAAATTAATTTTATGCATAGAAAGATGCATAAAAGATTTTATTTTATTTCGAAAGTGTCATTCTCATTAAAATTGATTTTATGCATAGAAAGATGCATAAAAGATTTTTTTTTAATTTCAAAAGTGTTATTCTCATTAAAATTGATTTTATGCATAGAAAGATGCATAAAGGATTTATTTTAACTTCAAAAGTTTTATTTCATTAAAATTGATTTTATGCATAGAAAGATGCATAAAGGATTTATTTTTATTTTAAAAGTGTTATTTTCATTAAAATTGATTTTATGCCTAGAAAGATGCATAAAGGATTTAATTTTATTTTAAAAGTGTTATTTTTTTAAAATTAAATTTATGCATAAAAGAATTTTTATAAAAGTGTTATTCCCATTGAAGTTGATTTTTATGCATAAATAGATGCGTAAAGAATCTTTATATCAAAAATTAGAATTCTCTTAAATTCTATGGATAGATGTGAATGGATGGATGTGATGTGAATAGAGGTGACGAGATGTGAGGTGAATAGATGTGATGAGAATTAGATAGGTGTGAATGAATGGATGGATGGATGTGATGTGAATAGAGATGATGAATAGATGTAATGAGATGTGATGTGAATCAGATTAATTAGATGTGAATGAATGGATGGATGGATGTGATGTGAATAGAGGTGAATAGATGTAATGAGATGTGATGTGAATCAGATAGGTGAATGAATGGATGGATGGATGTGATGTGAATAGAGATCATGAGATGTGAGGTGAATAGATGTAATGAGATGTGATGTGAATCAGATTAGATGTGAATCGATGGATGGATGGATGTGATGTGAATAGAGGTGATAAGATGTGAGGTGAGTAGATGTAATGAGATGTGATGAGAATTAGATAGGTGTGAATGAATAGATGGATGGATGTTATGTTGAATAGAGGTGATGAGATGTGAGGTGAATAAATGTGATGAGATGTGATGAGAATCAAATAGGTGAATGAATGGATGGGTGGATGTGATGTGATGTGAATAGAGGTGATGAGATGTGAGGTGAATAGATGTGATGAGATATGATGTGAATTAGATAGATATGAATGAATGGATGAGATGTGATGTCATGTGAATTAGGATGTAAATGAATGATATGGGATATGAGTGGATGATATGTGATGAAAATGGATGTAAATGTATAAGTGAAGAATGGATGTGAATGTATATGTGAAAGAATGGATGTGGATGTGTATGTGAAAGAATGTGATGTGAATGTGTATGTGAAGAATGGATGTGAATGAGTGAAAAAATAGATATAGATGTGTATGTGAAAGAATGTAATGTGATGGAAAGAGATATAATGTGTCATAAATATATGTGGATGTGAAGTGATGGATATGAATGAATGTGATGTGATGGGATGTGAATCGCGATAGATGCGAATGAATGAGATGTGAGGTAAAATGAATGAGATGTGATGTGAGTGAATGTAATGTGGTCTGAATGGATGAGATGTGAATGAATGTGATGTGATGAGATGTGGAGAAGGGTAGATGCGAGTTGATGAGATCTGATAAGGAGAAATGAGAAAAGATGTGATGAGATGAAAATGATGTGATCGGATGAGAATGGAAATTCTTATGAAATGGATGTGATTTAAATAATGTGGATTAATGTGGAAAGACGAGAGTTCATTTTAGAAACTATATTTATGACCTGTTTGTAAATGACTGTTTTATGTCAAGAATGCTGGGGAAGTATTTTGACCGTCTTGTGAAGATCTAATCTGATAAGTTGCAACAGACGGAGAGTCAATGGAGGACGTCTCGCGTAGCAAGGTCGGTTGACCAGCCTCGGTTTGATTCAAATGGTGAGCTTCCCGGTACGGTGGATGAGGGACCAAGAAAGTGGCCTATGAGTGAAGTGCTAGGTCACCTGCGAAGGATCCTAGAGGGTGCTGACCATATGGTGCTCGGGCTCTAGGTCGTCGAAGATACTCACACGTGCGTCGTGGAAGATATTGGAACAAGAAGTAAGGGTTGTTTTTTGAATTCGGGCATGGATCTGGTTGGTTGACCTTGCTGGTTCTCAACGGATGAGTCCATGGCTCTTTTATATGGATCCGTTGGTTGATCTTGCTGATCTTCAACGGAGATTCTATTTTGATATGTGAATATATTGTCGGTTACTATGAGCTAGGAACTATCGAAAAAGCCCCTGAGTGGACAGGTGGTGACCGTTCTGGTTGCCAATGATGCCATAGGTACACTAATGAAGAAAAAATTAAAAATTAGGATTCAACCGGATATTTTGGAGGATTATGATCAGTGACACTATGGCTTCATTAAATGATTGTTTTAAAGACAGCTGATTCTATGGAAAAGGTAATTTCATATTGGGTGTGTAAGTGGTGTGACTAATTTTAAGTTTGCATGAATATCTGGCTAGGGAGCCTAGGAACTCTTTTCCCTGATACCCGAGACAAAACCTAACCAAATTCCTAATTGGATCCCATGACTACAGTGGTTGGGCGATTGGCTAACCCATGGTATTGGATGGGGTTTGGCTGGACTGATGGATTCCTAAAATGAGACTCAATTCTGTTATGATATGATAGATGAAGTAAATCTCGGATAAAAATTGTTCTATAAAAAAGAATCAACGGCGGCTGTGTCTCTCAATGAAGAAAAGAGCGTTGGTCTCTATGATCCAAGTGCAATCTTTTCCTTGATCTGATTTTGATACTTACGGATTGGTCAGATCAATTCAGTTAGTTAAGGCTTTTGACTACGCTAGAGTAAAAATTTATCCTGGAGGAATCACCCGTGCTTTTCGGGCGAGAAGTTTTTCTTCCGGGTTCGGTTTTGAAAGAACCGACGGATTAGTCTCTTCTCCGGATATCCGTGGGCGAGGGACCCTGCACCGCGCAAGAAGTGCTACTTCCGCTGCTAGCACCACTGAATTCGTTGCGCGGTGGGGACACGGATTTCACAGCTGGTATTAGAGCAAATTGGCTAATGTGAATCAACCAAGAAGTCAAAAATGTCAAAAATTTATGGAGTAGCAGTAAGGTTGTAATTGTGATGAAATTTATACAAATTGATATTCAGACTGAAATTCATAAATTTGTAATTGGGTCTTCAAATGGAAGTATCACAATTACATGGAATCCCTGACTTACTTGAGGCCTAGACATGATGATATTTACCTTATAGTTTCAAGGACAGTGACTACGCGTATATACCGAGGATATAACTGCAACTCTTTACTGGTAGTATATATGAGTAAATCTAAGACCTTGAAATTATAAGCATAAATGCTATCTAGATGATGAATTTGAATGTGATTGATATGATTTTTAAATTTTGGTTGAGAACTGATGAGTTGATTTGAATTCTGATTGAAAAATGATAATTCTTGAATTTTGGTTGAAATGTAATAAGCTGAGCAAAACCACAATGAGGATGAATGGGACGAGTCCCTGTGATGATGTTCATAACTGGAATAACATTAATGACTTCAACAAATCACTATGAGATTAGTTGATTGTGCTGACAGATTTCTGCTGTTAACACTTGACCCAATGGATCAAGTTAAGAGATGTCAAATTAAAAATCTGTATAATTGAAAATTCCCATGGAGGACTGTTCAGATAAAAATTTTGGTCTAATGGACCATTATTGTGATAAGGATTTGAATGATATGATCTGAGTGAATTGTTATTTGATGATGAGTTCTATATAAGGGATCTTTATCCCAGGATTTTGTTGGGTTCACCAGACTATAAGAAACCCTGAATCAGTTGGGTTCACCAGACTATAAGAAACCCCTGAATCAGTTGGATCTTAAGGGAAAGAGTTGTCCTCTAGTTGCGAGATGAGGACATCTCATGTTTTTTAAGTGGGGTGAGATGTAAGATTCCTCCCTCTGGCTTTTGAGGTGCATAGGTGTAAGAACCTCCCCTTCTGATCTAATAATTATTCCCCTCTGAAATAAAAGAAAGATCTTGTTTTAGCCTAGAGAGAGAAAATATCTAGAGAGAGATAATTTAAATTTGAGATATTTTTGGATATAAAAATCCTCCTAGTGTTTAAAATGGTTTCCCCTAAAACAGAAATTCAAAAAGAACTTTCCAATGTGCAATTAAAATTAAATAGATATAAAGAACCTTAGCCTAAGGATCCGGATTTTCAAAAAATTTTGAATTATGCTCTAATTAAGGTTCCTATGGACCAATAAGATTAATCCAAATGTAGGGAGAAGATAAATTGAATAATAAAACAAAATCCTCCAAAAATGAGTAAATGATCACATAAGATGAAGAGTTGACTAAGGACAAGGTTTATTAGTTAAAAAAGAAGAGATATTTCGAAGAAATGATACATTTTTGATACCTCAGTGTGGGGATTTTTCCTCATAAAGGAGGCGCCTATTTCACATGTGTGGAGGAGTTTTAAACTAAAAAATAATGAGATATTTTCATCTCTCCTCTCTCCTATTTCAACTAGATCCAAAAAGTAAGCTAAACTGACCTAAAAATGATCTCAAAAATTGACCAAACTGATCTGGAAAATTCTAGAATCAATTTGCTTGGTTAGAGGCTCATTTTTTCTTATAAATAGAAGCCTTCCCCTTTGTAAAAGGTTAATAGTGTTTATGCACTGTTACTCTACTCCTACCCAGAGCCAATTACATTGAATTTTCTTGATAATTCAATTGTTTTGTGCTCAATCCTCTCCAAAGTAATTGGAGAGGATTGATAATTCAATTATTTTTGTCTCAATCCTCTCCAAAGTAATTGGTGGCCACTCTTGATCCAAACAAGAGTAGAACCCTCAATTTCTCAAGCCAAAGGAAAGCTTACAAACGTTATGTACGCTAAATTCTTCTTACTTTTACATTTTAAATCTATGGTTTTCTTAATCTTCTTGTTTTTTTATAGTTGATTAAATTAAATTCTGATGCTATGCCTTGATAAAAAGGCCATCCCCTTCTCTTTCTTACAATTCAGCCTTTCTTTATCCTAGAATGATTAACAAACAAATTGATTAAACTTTTCTTATATTGTTTACTCTCTTAAAGTTGAAAATTGTGTAAATTAGAGTCCTTTATATCTTATTGGGGTTAATTTAAATAGAAAGAAGAATGTTAAAAATTGAGAAATGGTCAGCCATACAAAGGAGGTTATGGTAAAATTTTCTTGAATTTTATGGAAAAGAAAGTTTATTTTTATGTTATTCTAAAAGAGTAATTCTCATCGTTTGTGCATTCTAAAAGAAATATTCTAATTTACTCCATGTACATATTCACCTATAAATATGCATGGATATCACTGATATTAATTATAAATATGCATGGATATCACTGATATTAATTATAAAAATTAATTTCTATGCATAGAAAGATGCATAATGAATTTTTTTATTATAAAAGTGTTGTTTTTATTTAATATAATTTCTATGTATAGAAAGATGCATAATGAAAATTTTTATTATAAAAGTGTTGTTTTTATTAAATTTAATTTCTATGCATAGAAAGATGCATAATGAAAATTTTTATTATAAAAGTATTATTTTCATTAAAATTGATTTTATGCATAGAAAGATGCATAATGAAAATTTTTATTATAAAAGTATTGTTTTCATTAAAATTTATTTTATGCATAAAAGGATTTATTTTTATTTTAAAAGTGTTATTCTCATTAAAATTGATTTTATGCATAGAAAGATGCATAAACGATTTACTTTTCTTTCAAAAGTGTTATTCTCATTAAAATTGATTTTATGCATAGAAAGATGCAGAAAAGATTTATTTTTCTTTCAAAAGTATAATTCTCATTAAAATTGATTTTATGCATAGAAAGATGCATAAAAGATTTATTTTGACTTCAAAAGTGTTATTCTCATTAAAATTGATTTTCTGCATAAAGGATTTATTTTTACTTCAAAAGTGTTATTTTTATTAAATTTGATTTTATGCATAGAAAGATGCATAAAAGATTTATTTTTATTTCAAAAGTGTTATTTTCATTAAAATTGATTTTATGCCTAGAAAGATGCATAAATGATTTAATTTTATTTCAAAAGTGTTATTTTTCTTAAAATTGAATTTATGCATAAAAGGATTTTTATAAAAGTGTTATTTCCATTGAAGTTGATTTTTATACATAAATAGATGCGTAAAGAATCTTTATATCAAAAATTTGTTTAAATTCTATGTATAGATGTGAATGGATGGAGGTGATGTAAATAGAGGTGATGAAATGTGAGGTGAATAGATGTAATGAGATGTGATGTGAATCATATAGATGTGAATGGATGGATATGATGTAAATAGAGGTGATGAGATGTGAGATGAATAGATGTGATGAGAATCAGATAGGTGTGAATGAATGGATGGATGGATGTGATGTGAATAGAGATGATAAGATGTGAGGTGAATAGATGTAATGAGATGTGATGTGAATCAGACGAGATGTGAATGAATGGATGGATGGATGTGATGTGAATAGAGGTGATGAGATGTGAGGTGAATAGATGTCATGAGATGTAATGTGAATCAGATAGGTGTGAATGAATGGATGGATGGATGTGATGTGAATAGAGATGATGTGATGAGATGTGAGGTGAATAGATGTAATGAGATGTGATGTGAATCAGATTAGATGTGAATGAATGGATGGATGGATGTGATATGAATAGAGGTGATGAGATGTGAGGTGAATAGATGTAATGAGATGTGATGTGAATGAATGGATGGATGAATGTGATGTGAATAGAGGCGATGAGATGTGAGGTGAATAGATGTAATGAGATGTGATGCGAATCAGATAGTCGTGAATGAATGGATGGATGGATGTGATGTGAATAGAGGTGATGAGATGTGAGGTGAATAGATGTAATGAGATGTGATGAGAACCAGATAGGTGTGAATGAATGGATGGGTAGATGTGATGTGATGTGAATAGAGGTGATGAGATGTGAGGTGAATAGATGTGATGAGATGTGATGTGAATAAATGGATGAGATGTGATGTCATATGAACCAGGATGTAAATGAATGATATGGGATATGGGTGGATGATATGTGATGAAAATGGATGTAAATGTATAAGTGAAGAATGGATGTGAATGTATATGTGAAAGAATTGATGTGGATATGAATGTGAAAGAATGGATGTGGATGTGTATGTGAAAGAATGTGATGTGAATGTGTATGTGAAGAATGGATGTGAATGAGTGAAAAAATAGATATAGATGTATATGTGAAAGAATGTGATGTGATGGAAAGAGATGTGATGTGTCATAAATATATATGGATGTGAAGTGATCGATATGAATGAATGTGATGTGATGGGATGTGAATCGAGATAGATGTGAATGAATGAGATGTGAGATAAAATGAATGAGATGTGATGTGAGTGAATGTGATGTGGTCTGAATGGATGAGATGTGAATGAATGTGATGTGAGATGTGGAGATGGGTAGATGCGAGTAGATGAGATATGATAAGGATAAATGAGGAAAGATGTGATGAGATAAAAATGATGTGATCGGATGAGAATAAAAATTCTTATGAAATGGATGTGATTTAAATAATGTGGATTAATGTGGAACAATCTGGAAAGACGAGTTCATTTTAGAAACTGTATTTATGACATGTTTGTAAATGACTGTTTTATGTCAAGAATGCTGGGGAAGCATTTTGATCGTCTTGTGAATGAGGTCATGGAGACCTAATCTGATAAGTTACAACAGCTGAGATGGAGAGTCAATGGAGGATATCTCGCGTAGCAAGGTCGGCCGAGGTCTTGACCAGCCTCGGTTTGATTCAAATGGTGGGCTTCTAGTATGGTGGATGAGGGACCAAGGAAGCGGCCTATGAGTGAAGCGTTAGGTCACCTGCGAAGGATCCTAGAGGGTGCTGACCATACGGTACTCGGGCTCTGGGTCGTTAAAGATACTCACACGTATGTCGTGGAAGATATTGGAACAAGGAGTAAGAGTTGTTTTCTGAATTCAGGCATGGATTTGGTTGATTGACCTTGCTGGTCCTCAACGGATGAGTCCATGGCTCTTTTATATGGATCCATTTGTTGATCTTGCTGATCTTCAATGGAGATTCCATTTTGATATGTGAATGTATTGCCAGTTACTATGAGCTAAGAACTATTGAAAAGGTCCCTGAGTGGACAGGTGGTGAGCGTTCTAGTTGCCAATGATGCCATAGGTACACTGATGAAGGAACGATTTAGAGAGAAGGATTCAACCGGATATTTTGGAGGATTATGATCAGTGACACTATGGTTTCATTAAATGATTGTTTTAAAGACAGCTGATTCTATGAAAAAGGCAATTTCATATTGGTGTGTAAGTGGTGTGACTAATTTTAAGTTTGCATGAATATTCGGCTAGGGAACCTAGGAAATCTTTTCCCTGGTACCCGGGACAAAATCTAACCAAATTCCTAATTGGATCCCATGACTACAGTGGTTGGGCGGTTGGTTAACCCATGGGACTGGATGGGGTTAGGCTGGACTGATGGATCCCTAAAATGAGACTCAATCTGTTATGGTACGATCGATGAAGTAAATCCCGGATAAAAATTGTTCTATGGAAAAGAATCAACGGCTGTGCCTCTCAATGAGGAAAAAGGCGTTGGTCTTTATGATCCAAGTGCAATCTTTTCCTTGATCTGATTTTGATACTTACGGGTTCGGTCAGTTTAGTTCAGTTAGTTAAGGCTTTTGACTATGCTAGAGTAAAAATTTATCCTAGAGGAATCACCCGTGCTTTCCAGGTGAGGAAAGTTTTTTCGGGTTCGGTTTTGGAAGAACCGATGGATTAGTCTCTTGTCCGGATATCCGTGGGCGGGGCCCCGAGTGAGGGACCCTGCCCCGCGCAAGAAGTGCTACTTCCACTGCTAGCATCCCTGAATTTGTTGCGCGGGGGGACATGGATCTCACAATCTTTATGGGCCTAACCTAGCCTACCAATGGTGGCACCGACTATTATTGTAGACGTGTGTTCATATCATAGCCACCCCATAATACATGTCTACATAGATACATGCCAGTCCCTTCTCCACATGGTTCCTTAGTGAGCCATTGCCGTTTCCTTGAGAGTAAGTCCGAATGTTAATATCTATTTGTTTCCTTGAGTGTAATTCCTTAGGTTAAGTTCATATATAAGACAAACCCCTAATGAAATAAATAAGAATTGAATATTATTTGATGTGTAAAAATCTCTTGCATCCACATTAATAAGGATCATGGTGTATGTCAAAATAAGTTCTTAATTTGTAAAAATCTATTGCATCCCACATAAACGAGAATCACCATGTACATCGATTATAAGATCTAATGATTCTCTCATTTAAAAAAATTAAATATTCGCTTTGTGTCCCAAAATCATGTAAATCTTAGGATTGGATACAAGGCCAAAACCTATACACTTAAATATTTAATTTAAAAAAACTATCTACTACAAGTGCATTAATCGTTGTAGCAATAAACAAAAAAGAGCTTTTATGCATATGTAAAAGTTAATGGCTAGTTGTTGTGTGGTAATAGTAGTAATAGTAGGATGTGCACAACATTCAAGCACTCTTTCAATTTTTAAGCAATATAAAGAGTTACATGCTTCTTATGTTTTCAACTTAAATTTTAATAACCTATATTCTTAGAGATTATCCAAGTGGTTTTGGTTATCCTTATGGTGCAAATTTAAATTTCAACAACTTATATTCTTAGTGATTATCCCAATAGTTTTGATTTCCACATTTAGGTCAACATTGAACACTTAACATAATCTAGATTGAAGTGATTCCAAATCATTTGTTTCATTTGTTATGTCAAAATTTCAAGTTTTAGTAAAAAGCCTTCAAGACACCCCCAACTTTATAACCTTATTTATTCTGTTATATATTTATTTAACATTGTATTTAATGCTACCCTAATAAAGTAAAATATACATAAGCCTCCCTTTTATATACCTCAATGTACTCTACAACTTATTTGTTAATATGCATGAGATCTACACAAGGAGGAGGCCTTGTATACATAGGATATCATCATAGTTGTATAATTGTTGTTGATACTCTAAAGTGTGCGTCCAAATTAGATGGATAATATTGCTCATATTCTAGAAAAACCAATCTTTCAAACTTACTCTTTGGGACCACCACCATTTTAAATCTATTAATATATCTTTTTTTGTAGTGTCAATTTTTATTTGTTGTTGTACTCGCTCCTCTTAAATCTTTATTTTCTATTACTGAGATATTGGCACATGCAAGCCTCCTCATTTCTTTTCTCTTTTTTTTTAAATATTAAACTTTTGTGTCCTTAAAATCTTTAAGTTTGAAACTACCTTTGAAAATGCATCTGATAGCATTGAGCAAGAAGGTTGATGATTTTCAATATCAAACGATCCACAGAGTCTTTTAGAGAATCATAGTCTTTTGGTGAAAGTAAGAAGGGTTGCTTACGTGCTAAAGATAATATGCATGGAACTCTTATCTTCTCCATATTATAACACAACTCTTAACACCCTTCCTAGCATATGAGGAAGTATTTGGTTGAAGCACAAACAAGTGGACTTCCTCTCTCCCCCCTCCCCCCTGAGTGCCCCCCCCATTCTCGTTATAAATATTCTACTATCACAACCACACTAGTACATCATTGATCTCACAATGTAATTCAATTTTCATCTTGGCCATGTTCGCTTCAAATTTAGGATCTTTCTCCTTCGCACTTAAATTAAATCGAACACCATGAAGAGGACCAAAGAAATTAGTAGTGGTGACATACACAACAATGAAAACATGAATTGTGAATCTATGAAACTTACAATGACTAATTACATCAAACACCTTGAAGAGGACCAAAGAAAGCCAACAAATAATCAATTTGCATTGACATTCACAGACACAAAGAGGTGGCAAACCACAATGCAGACACTTCAATGACCCAAATCCACCAACACATTGACCAGATGGACAATTTCTTGCTAGTCTCCCTTACTAGTGCTTTTCATTAATAGTTTGAGTCTGCTCAACAAAGGGGCAAAAATTGTTAGAGCATTGTAAATGGCCTCCATGTCGTCTCATTCTTACAACACCTTCAAATCCATATATATTACTTGTTACCTCATCTATGCACACATGACTATCATAGTTACTTTCAATCCCTTCACCCCTACCCCCATGCAATTTAGATGGAAGCTCATCCACTTGTTGGATTGTAGTGACCAAATCAGATGCTTTTCACAGTGAACTCTTACATGGCAATTGTCTTAAGAAAGGCACCACACTTAAGGAATCCTTAGTAGATTCCAGATCTATTATTGTTTCGGTGTTGGTGGGGCAGGTAGCAATCTCACTCCCTTGACAATGAAGGTGTCTCCAAACTGAATATCCAAGTGAACCATACTAATCTCTCCATTGTATACACTAGGCACTTCAAAAGACACATTATTGCAAGTGGCCACAGATAATTGGTAGAGTTTCAAAGAACGTTTTGAAATACCAAAAGTAGAACATAATTGCTCCTTAGTAACAGTTGCAACTCCATTCGTTTGTAACAAGATGCAAATTCTTGCTACGATCTTCATTAGTCAAGGTTGCCAATTCCATTACTCCCTTTTGTATGTGGAGAGACAAGGGTGAAGTGGATGATGGTTCAAATGTAAAGTAGTTAATATGAAAATGGGTGGAGTGAATGATGGAATAATTTTTGAGGAGTTAGATGACTATTTATATAATTAAGTTGTAAATTGGCCAGCATATAAATATATTTTTACATAAAGTGATTACAAATGTTTGCTTTCATTGAGGATGGATTGTCTAAACAAGACATGCACGAATTGATTATAAAGATTTTGAATAAAGATTCTTTAAGAGCATTGAGTTTAACACGTTATAGGTAGCTGATATTTTGTATGTATCACTAATAGCTTGCAACACACCCATGCAAATAACTAATGAGTTCAATCGTACAAAATATTTAATGACAATAAAATTCTCATGATTTGGTCACTTTTCCAGATTATAAATCTTTACCTACCATTGTTCAAATAATTCACACATACACTTTCTCCAATTGTCACTTGCCCACTATAGTTAAAATAAAACTAAACAATTTTTGTTCTTGAATTTTTAATCTACAAAGTAAAAAGTATTTATTATGTTACTGAGTTTCAGAATTTTAAAATTTTATTATATGCTTCAAAGAAGATGAAAATTGAAGGGTTACACCTACCCTTCATTAACGATTCATTCTAAACGAGGAGCTAAAGAAGATGAAAAGTGAAGGGCTACACCTACCCTTCATTAACTATTCGTTCCAAACATGAGGAGGAGGAGCTACTACACACAAGTGTACGCGGAGAGCATTGCAAAGGAACATCTCAACAAGGTGGGCTTCCCCCCTCCCCTCTTGAAATTCCCCCCCTCTTCTTAGTATTTCGCTGGCAAAATAGGAGTTATGAGTAGAATCTGCAATTTTGTTTATGCATGCATTAGACATAATCTAGCAAGGAGGAGTTTCAGTCTAAGTAACAAGGAGGAGGAGATTTGAATTTATGAGGCAAGGGTAGCCTTTGTTTACCATGCAAAGAACTTAATAAAACTGGGTTAGCACTCTATTTCGATGGCAAAATACATTTGAGAGCAACTATGAAAGTAGACGCGATCATGAAGACCCCGAAAAATCGCATGGCTAACATGAATTCAATTGCATGGCACTAGCGGAATATACATGGAGTGAGAGAGATGAATGAGAATAGTGACGTTTTGCCTTTGCAGATTTAGCAATAGTGATCATGAAGACCCCGAAAAATCACATGGCTAACATGAATTCAATTGCATGGCACCGACGGAATATACATGGAGTGAGAGAGATGAATGAGAATAGTGACGTTTTGCCTTTGCAGATTTAGCAATAGTGAAATATATGTTAAGTGAGAGAGAGAGAGAGAGAGAGAGAGAGAGAGAGAGAGAGGTATTAACGTCAGTAGAATGCAACACGAGGGCATATACAACCAACGGTGAGAGAGATTATACAATAGTGTTGGGTTTGCCTTTTGTAGATTTAGTAACTTTATATTATAAAGCTTACTAATAGGCTTATAATATAAGCTTTAAAGCTTTGAAAGAAAATGACGCTCTCTAGAAACCACCACGCAGCAACATAGAGTAGAGAAGGAGGGCCACCGCCAATTAGAGAGAGAGAGAGAGATAATTTTCAGCTTTATTATTAAGCTTGTGTAAAGCTTATAAAACCTTTATCTCAAAGATTATACTGTTGATCTTTTAACAAAGCTTATAAGCGTTGAAAAAAAATAAATAAATAGCACCTTCTTTCTCTAGAACTAGTGCAACATGACTTCATTAGGAAGTGAATGGGGTCTTCTTGGGCCCTTTAATTTGCCCAAGCCTAATCAAGGTGATTAAGGAATAGCCAAATGAGGGGTTGCCACGTGGACTGAAATGTTGGGTTTGTAAGAGAGGTGTAAGAGTGGTCAAAGGGTGCACTTTTTTCCCCAAAAAGGGGGGGAGGCAATTTTACAATTTTTGGACCTCCATAACTTCTACATACAAGCTCCGATTTGAGCGGAGATTATAGATCCGTGATCTACGCATCAAGAGCTTTCCATAGATATGTTACATGATATGGTTTTGTCTGCTAGATTTTAAATTCTATTTTTCCCCCAAAATTCAAATTCGAATAAAGTAGCCGTTTTGAAGCTTATAATTAGAAAATGTTTCTTCTTAAGAGAAAAGGTTTGACTCCTTAAACTGCCAAATAAAAGGGCCCAAGCCTTTAAGCCTTCAATTCTTGTCTCCATCTTCCTAGATCCTTGCTCTGATACATACCATTGTCACGGATCTAAACTTCTAAGAAAATAGAGTTAAAAAAAACTAGCCAAATTTGATTAAATCAAATCAAATAACTTATCAAATACCACGTTCAACATATTTCAATATTTTAGAGAATAACCAAAAATACCACGACTCCAAGATTGGGTGCAATCTTCTTCCTCATGCTGCATGTAGCTCCACTTCCACGACATGAGTATTTTGAGAATTCTATTCAATAAATATCCCAAGGAGTTATTAATAGTTGTGCATACAAAATTGGGCTTTGCTTTTACACTTTTTACAAAAATAGCTTAAGCACTAGAGCTTGTTCACACACTAAGTGTAAATAATCAAAACTCTTCTAGCATATGTGCTAGGAATATAGCAACGCCATGCACAAGAGTGCATAAATAAGTTGTACAACGTGGCCAACAAAAATAACTCATAAAATAACATTGTGCGCATTCGCACATAACCTTGTGTACATTTGCACATTCCATTAAGCTGATTTTTGCACACATTAAATCAAGCATATTTTTCTATGATCATTATGCATCAAACATATGATAAAATATATACATGTAACGGGTATAGTCTATGGGCTTTCTCTATTTGGGATACCCATATTGGTCTTATTGTTCATAGCTTTTGCAATCTCACGTTCAATTGGTAATGTCCATAAAATACTATAAGATTTGCATAGTTCTTAGTGGGTAGGAGGTTGAGGTCGTAATACCAAAGATGGTATAGGCACATTTTTTGGTTTCTTAATAGAAAGGTTCTAAACCATTTAACGGTATTGAGCAATCTAATGGTTGCTCAATCTGATGGTTATAAACCATTTAAGGGTATTGAGCAATCTAATGGTTGCCTAGGTGGAGGAAGCATAAAACATTATC
Source organism: Cibotium barometz (assembly GCF_041138505.1). NCBI lineage: Eukaryota > Viridiplantae > Streptophyta > Polypodiopsida > Cyatheales > Cibotiaceae > Cibotium > Cibotium barometz. The sequence continues at coordinate 35,780,558 of NC_141073.1, read as the reverse complement.
CTTGCTTTAGGTTCTAGCATTGGTAATGCATTCAATATACTTAAAATCTAGGTATTAGATTTGGACATTATGTGTTGGTATGGATTTTGTGGCAAGCTACTTATAAATCATATCTTATCTTGGGTTGAATGAGTACATTTTATGAGTAGAAACATCCAAGCGAATTTTTTTGAGCGGACATTTTTTAGCATTTCAAAAAGCATATTTCTTAAAGGAAATATATATATTTCTTCGAATGGACATTTTTGAGCATTTCAACAAAGCATATTTCTTAAAGAAATATACATATTAAGGTAGCACAACTACTATGTAAGTAACTATGATTTTCACTACAAATTCACAAAACTAGATGTAAAAAGAATATAGGCCCAACTAGTATGCTAGCAAATATGATTTGAACACTAAATTCACAAAATATCGATGTAAATTCTTCATTGACACCATGACATTTCCCATTCTAGGAAGCATGAGTTCAAGGGCAAAACTATATATGCTATATCATAATTGTTCATAGTGTCATTTCTATTATATTGGGAAGCATGAGCAACAAGGCATTTTCCATTAAAATTTCACCCCAAGTAACGCAATTGAAACCTTAATGAAATTAATATTTCTTATAATTGATAAGAAAAAATAAACAAGATCTAATTGACAACCATAAGTTCACTTTATTGAGAGTAGGAAGCATGAGTTCAAGGCCAAAAGTATGGACTCACACATGTTAGATGGGATCCCCATCTCCATTAGAGCTTTGCATTAGTTTTGTATATACTCTATCACAATTGTTGATAGTGTCATACTACTATGCTAGTAACTTTGATTTCCACTACAAATTCACAAAACAAGATGTAAAACTTCATTGACACATCAAATTCCTTTATAGTCTCCCGCCAAATACCATAACTTAATACTTAATGGTTTCAAGGTTGGCGACAATAAGCTCACTTCATTGAGTAGGAAGCATGAGTTCAAGGTAAAAACTTTCGTGATACCAAATCAATAGAGAGATATTATAAAACAAATCAAACATTGATGTTTAGGGGAGAAAACCATTACTTACAAGTTAAATCTTTGCAATGCGGCAACGAGGTGCATCTCGTCCTTGGCTTGTGGAGAGATAATTTGAGCTTGCACCCTAATATGTCAATACTTTATTTTACTATAAAGTTCTTCTATACTTTGCATCCAAGAAATTTTTCAATGATTCCCTTCCCATACAGAAAACACCTTGTTCGAAAGGAAGGCCCATGCTGCATTATTTGCAATTTCAACCTCAAACTCATCATTGACCATAAGCCAATATTTATCCCATGTAGACCTTATGTTATCATCTTCATCCTTTAAGGTTTCATTTGGCATTATGATTGAAAGGATAAAATATCCCTTCGTGCTAATATACCCCTCTACTTGAAAATCCCTCTTTAGAGTGGTAAGATCACTTCTTAATTGCCTCACAATTGGATTAACAAGAAAACTACGCAAAGGAATGCAAGGGGGTACAAGCCTTTTATGAATAGTAATGTCCTCTAGGATATCCCCACCTTCAGGCTTTTCAATGCTAGCTAGCATAAGATCCTCCACATCATCTTTTTGCTTCTCTTGTTTACTTGCTCTATTATTGTTCCCTTGATCATCTTTCTTCTCTCCCTGGCCCGCAATTAGGGCAACATCAAGAGATTGGGTTTCCATGTCTTGAATATCACTCCCTTGCTAGCCAAGAGCATCCTCATGCTCTTGGCTAGCCTCCTTCTCTTCTTGCTTCTTCTTCCTTCCACCTCCTCTAGATGTGCTAGGAGAATCTCTCCTCTCTCTAAAGAGATCAAAGACACAAGGAAGACCCAAGTCAACAATATAAACAATCCTAAACTAAAACATTTGTGAAAACTGATTTTATAGAGACGCATGCTTGTGCTAGTGAGTGTGTGTGAGTAGTTCTAGCATGGAGAGAGAGAGAGAGAGAGAGAGAGAGAGAGAGAGAGAGAGAGAGAGAGAACCGAGCCACACTAGCTTCATCAAAGGAGCGGCCTATGGAGCACTAACACCCATTGAAGCTCTAGGTTTACAACCTAGAAGGAGGGTGGAGGTAAGATTTTCGACAAGAGGAGGTTGCTTCAATAGGTAACATCTAACCACCCATAATCAACAAATAGATTAAGAGGTAATAATCTAAACTACTAAAAGGCTCAACATGACACCATCACTAGAGATTCATTGTTTCTTTTTCTTTCTCCTTCTAATGATTCATGCCAGATATTAGGTGTTGGTGGATAAACATACACAATAATAAAAGAGTTAACATTAAACATTATGGAAGAATAAACAACAGACAGCTGATTAATACATACTACAGAGGAAGATGATACAATGTGAAAACAAAAAGTAGACTCAAAGCTCTTCTCCTTCTTGATTATCCATTCATCCATTCATGATTATAATGAGCACTTGTGAAGAGCAGGTATATAGTTATTGGCTTTTAGAATTAAAATAACATATATGACTATTCGAATCCTATTCCTAAACTATCCTTAAGCTATAATAATATTATGGTGGGTTATTTCCTAAGCTGGCACACCTGGCACACCCCCAGTGGGTAGTTCACCCTATGGACAAAAGTCAAACCCACTTATTTATGGCTAGGATTATTTAAATAAGTGAAAATGAATCCAAATTTTGTAACTTCTTTATTATGCAAATTTTGTAACTTCTTTACTATGCAGATTTTCTTGAAAACCTAACCTGGATTTATCTAATTGTTGTCTAAAATCTATTTCTATAACATGAGCTAAACGATGAACTTGTTTATAAAATTGAACTATAGAATGTAAATAATTTCAAATTTTTATCTTTTGCTCTCAATATCCTGAGTGAGGATTTTTTGCACTTATCTAGATGGTTACTCTAACCATCTAGCTAGGTAATTGCACCTCTTCTTCGTGAACGAGTTGGAGCTGATGGAGATCCTCTATTAGCTACGGAAGGTCTTAGATTTGCAACATAAACCGAATTTTGCTGACGACTTTTTGGAGCACTCTGACATGTTTGTTGGACCAGTGGAGCAAAACTTCCTTGTTGAAATGAGCCACTACATTTTGTACAGTATGCCAATTTATCGATACCAGCATCTGTTTGGATCGTAGAGTTTCCACTGCACCTAGTATGCAGGTGGAATATTTTTCCAGCTCTTGCCCCAATACATTAATTAATTTCTTCAATTCAGTGACCTTTGTTTCCAAAAGCTTTTCCTTACTTTCCCCATCAGTTCTTCATATTCTACATGTTGACTTTGTAGCCTTTGAATATCCTCCTCATACTGATCAAGTTTCCTAACTCCATCTCTCAATTCTATGGAAGCAATAACTTTTTCTCTCATCTTTACAATTCTCATTGAATCACGAACTCATTGATTTTGAAGCTCAGAAATTATTTTCCCAAGTTCTTGATTGGCAATTCTCAAAGCTTCAGCTTCATTCTTGAACTGTGTTGAGTTATAATGGAATGCACGAGCATGTTCTTTAAAAATGATGCATTCTCTTTGAAGTTTTTAAAGTTTTTCATTTGGCTCTATCATTACCTTCTTGTATATGTCTTCTAAATTCAAATCCTCCTGACAGATCCATCGCCTCCAGATCCGTTGCCTCTAGATTTATGAACTAGCTTTTTCTATTGAAGCTAATCTAGACGGTATGCAGGATGAATGATATATTGAAATTCTTTAATATATCCAGCATAACAATCTCTCCATAAGCTCACAGATTATGATTTTATAATTATCTACATCATTTATAGACATTTCATAAATTTCTATGTCATCATTGGCAGTTAAAGCATTAATTCGGATCTGTAAAATTTGGAGATTTCCTCTATTTTCTTGAGCTTCCTTTTCATGTTGTTCCATATAAAGTTTATGTTGTGTTAACAAATGTTGACATTTAAGTTTTGAATCTATGTATTTTCTTTGGAACTCTTTTATTTGCTCCTACATTTGCACTTTATCTTGATTGGCCTAGTTCACTTCAAGAACTAAGATTTTGAACAATTTTCTTTAAGCACACCTAGTCTGCTCCCAAGGTTTTCACTTTTTGGTTCACCACCGCAAAGAGCTATGTTAACTCCCCTTTAGTCTTATATAGCTCAGCTTTGATTAAACTTAGTTCATGTTGTAGGGCATCCTTCTGAGCTGTTATACTTGTAACTCTCTTTGTGGTTTTGGTGGCACACTATGTTATATATAGACAGGCTTCCTTTAATAAATTTATGTCCACCTCTTCTGGAAAAATAAATGCTCTAGTGGATGGGCCAGCACCATTTTCTCTTTCAAAATTCCCAGATTCTTGACTTCCTCTAGATTGCAAGAAATATGTTAGTCTTCCCTCTGCATCTCTTCTTCTATTTAAGCAGTCGGCATGTCTTGAACTTCCTTCATCTTCTTTTCCCTAGGAAGTAACCCTTGTGCTCCTCATGCTGCTGTCAGTGGGTCTGGTATATTCTTGAGAACTCCATGATGTAGAAATTATAGATACTTGCCAATTTTTATCTTTGCTTGTGGGCCTATGCTCTTGAGCTCTACGTGATGGGGATGTGTGCCCATGCAATAACAGGCTTTCGGGTCATTGCATATACGTACAATTCCATTGCCCTCTTTGACATGTATGTGAGCTTGTGGGTAATAATAATCATCTCAATGATAAATCTGAAGTGTAATTTGTTACAAGCACCTCTATAATTTGCAAGCTTATATTCCTTACCTGCTCCTTTAGAACCAAGGTAAAATTCCATATTATCATTTGATGCTACAAGAATATCCACGGCTCCCTTTTTTTGCACCTCCTGGAGCTAGTCCATTAATCTACACTGTGTCTGAGGGTTCCATGGAAGAGAAGTGAACTGTAGAGACCAACCTTTTCCAGCTAGACATGGTTATGGGTAATGTTCACATCGAGTAGTAGTAAGCTTCTTGAATTCTACCACGGTTACAAATAGAAATAGAGAACAACAAAAGGGATTGTGTGTGAGAGAGAGAGAGAGAGAGAGAGAGAGAGAGAGAGAGAGAGAGAGAGAGAGAGAGAGCAAGATGACAATGAAGTTGCGAATGAAAAAGTGATTGTGAAGAATGAAAGGTTTGATAATAGAGATTTAGGGTATGGCGTAAAACGTTCAAATGGCAAAAAATTTGACACACGAATTGATGATGACTAGATTCACAATGCTGCACACAATTCGATGTGATAGAGCGACTAAGAGATATGAAGCAGAGGCCACCCCATGATGATACAATAATAATATCCCAAAATGGCTTTGCACACTAGCCAATGCATAATTACTATGTGGACATAGACACGTGTCATGTGAGTGCATGATAAAAATAGTGCACACTGGCACAGGCCATGGTTCTAGTAGCCTTTCAAAGTAGGGCTTCAATCTGAATCCATTTACAAGCTTTAGCAATTTCTCCCATCCAATGTTACTAATTGAAATGTTTTGGTGTCGAGATTTACGGATATCAGGTATGGGCCGGTCCATCTTAACTTGAGCTTACCCAGATGTGGACCCATTGTAGAATTAAACAATAATACCGAGTCACCTACATCAAAAAAAAATTAGTATTTCTATCAAACAAAAAGCTTCTTCCATTTCTAGATGACATCATCATTCTAGCTACTCTATAGCCTTTTCTCGCCCAATGCCAGGCTAATCGATGGGTGACTGATTCCTTCAGCAATAATCTATGAGTCACTGCCACCCAGAAACTAGAGATTATAAATTCCATTGGCACTATTGCTTCCAGACCATATATTAATGAAAATGATCTAATTTACTTAACACTAATCGATTATGGGAGGGTCCCAATAAAATTATGCACTTATTGCCTTAATCCAATTTACTTAATACTAACCCTAATCAGTTGTCTAAATTTAATTTCTCTAGTTCTTGATCTTTCCTCATTAATTGGACACTTTTCTCTCTATAATATGCATCATAAATAGCAATACCCCCTGTTAATTTATCACATGGTAAGAGGTATATTAGAAAAGGCTCCTTCATTAGCTCTAAAATTAGGTTTGGGTGGATAAATAAGCGCCTACGAATGGTGAAAATTTGGTAACTATGGGAGGATCTTGGGCCAAAGGCCAGTTGAAAAAAAAAGGTTTGGGATGCATTCAAGAAGGGTTAGTGGTTTGTACTCAACCACTTAAGGGTTGGGTCTAACTTAGCATTTTTGTACAAGTTTTTTTGCGTGTTTTACCTATTATTTCTTCAATTATAGGCTGGGATTTTCTTTTAGAATTTTAGAAAGGTTGAAATAGTTTATTATGGTCTTCCTCTTATTATTGAGAGCTAGTTTGAGCAAGAGATCTCAAGCTATCTAACTAAATGATGAAGCTTTAGAACTCTCATCCAAATTGATTGTTACAATGTTGTTCTTGACAACTTGCTACATGTTTCATTTTTGCACTCTTTGAGTTCTTCTTTGGAACTAGTGGATTCGGTCTGTTTTCTGTTTTTGGGACTCGCACCTCATGCTTCTAATTGCTTTAATGCCAAAACTTAAGATTTTTGTTTCTATGCAACCGTGGAAGCTTTCTTGGCTCCTATAATCATTTTTAACTAAAGCCTTGTGACTATATTAAAGGGGATTTTGTGAGTGAGTCCTCCTTGGACACTCAACAACACGTTAAGGCTTGTAGGCAGATGAAGGTTTTGCCACTAGGGAAATTGTCACCTTATTGGGATAATCCTTGTAAGCATACTCAAATGCACACTTATAACATGTTTCCTCATAAGGGACAATGTTAGAATCCGGAATTGGGAGTTGGTGTGCTTGGCATTGGAGAAATTTAAAGACACTCAACAACATAGTGCAGGCCCTTACAATACAAACATTAATAAAGTGATGGCTTACATGCCATGTTTCTTGAGGTCTCTTGCCCTTGGCCTCAAATAAGGGTGTATAGTCTATGGGCTCACTCTACTTGGGATACCCAAGTTGGTCAAGTTGCTTATATTGGTTCTATGTCTCATAATACTTATATCTCTCATATTTGAGGCTCTAAAAGTTTGCTAATAGTGTTACCAAATACTATTGTACTGGCATGTTTATGATGGAATGGGCTAGGGTGGTAATACCCCGGGGGACCGCAAAGGCATGGTCTATACATCTCTCATATTTGAGGCTCTCAAAGTCTACTAGTAGTGTCACCAAGTACTATTGCACTAGTATGTTTTATGATGGAATAGGCTAGGGTGGTAATACCCGAGGACGGCAAAGGCATGGTCTATACAGCTCTCATATTTGAGGGTCTCAAAGTCTGCTAGTAGTGTCACCAAATACTATTGTACTGGTATGATTTATCATGGAATGGGCTAGGGTGGTAATACTCCGAGATGTTGAAGGCATGGTCTATACATACCTCATGGTGGTAAAGGGCTTTGATAGAACATTTGGAGGTGTTTGCAAGGCTAAAGGATCTGCCTAGGTGCAAGAAGCATAAGGTATTATCCTTGATTCCAAGCTTGCATGTTTCCTTAATACTAACAAGGTGTTATAGGCTTCCTTCTCTCCCTCAACTTTAAATTTATAGAGATTGTTTCTGCTAGCGTCTTGACAGAGAGCTTGTCTTGCTCAAAGCTTGTGGGCTCCTCGTCACCTTTATTGGCCACAGTCTTGGCCTAAAGGGTGATCTTGTAGGCTAGCTTCCATCTCATGTGAATCCAAGACCTCAACATAGCAAAGCTAATGAAGATTTATCTCTTATCGGGAGAATATACTTCTTAGGCTTTCTATGTGGTTTACTCCTTCTTGGACTAGAAAAACTATGGGTAAAGTAGAAGTTGATCCTTCCACAAAGGAGTCCTTGCTAGATGGATCACTAGCTACTCCTAGTTTAATGTCATTGTTTGATCCCAAAACAAACGTTGTATAAAGCATGGTCAAGGAGCTTATTTCCATCCTGTCAAGTCTTACAAGCCTTGTTTTAAGCTATTGTGGAGGAAGAGTTTCCATGGTTTTCCAAGACATGAATCCAATCCTTAGTCATCAGGCTATGAAAGAGACTCGGTCAAGAGTGGGGAATACAAACAAAGGCCAAGATATGAATCCAATCCTTAGAGTCATTGGGCTATGGAAGAGATTGGGTCGAGTGTGAGGGGAGTAAGGATGGAGGCCAAAATGGAATTTTTTGAGGGCAACGGATTGAGTGAGTGAGACTAAAGGAGCTGGAGTTGATGGGGGAGACATGAGAGAATGGGGAAATCAATATAGGGCCACTAGATTTTAGCAATAATGGGGCATTAGTGACACTGCATGAGTTAGTGTAGGCTTAATATCTTGAGTGACAATGGTGAGGAGGTGTAGGCACTACTACGAGATGCAACGATGACATTAGATAGTCGCCAATAGATATAAGTGAGTCTCCAACAATGGAGGACAGACACAATGGTAGGGTGACGGCATGCAAGACTGAAGCACTACTAGAGTTGTCAACTTTAGTACTTACGTTGGAAGCTTATTAGAGGCCTATATCGTTGAAAAATGTAGGAGAGGAAAGCACAATTATGGTGATGTGCTTATGCGTGGTGATAGATGACCTAACAAGACAAGACGAACCTTGATGGACATCAACGTGACAAACGTGATGTGGATGAAAGGCAAACATTGATGTTAAATGGAGTGGAGTATGTTGATGGGATCAATATGTGGAGGGTGATGATGGAGATTAGGTGGGGTGTAGGGATCGAGGGGTTGCTAGCATTGAGTAGCCAAAGCCACTTGGAAGTCTAGGACTTGCCCTAGGCAATGTTAATAGAGAGTGAGAAGGGGGCAAAGGTGAGGTGATTCAAAGCTCGGGCTCCTTCTTGTCACTTGTAATATCCCAATATCCTTTTCCCATGAGGAAGTTTGTCATATTGAACTTCCATGCTTGGAAGTTCCTTCTTATCTAACTTCTTGCTCATAATTTGGGATATACATTAGCTTTTGCCTGTACCAAATATGGTTTTGATAGGCCAAACAAAACTTGCAATAACTTCTACACTCATACAACAATACTATAATCGCCAATAATATGTCTAATAGATATATACATAATCCAAAAGTATTGTAAAGCTGTTATATACAATCACTTTATGTAAACTCATCACATCAACTTTCATATGCTATATATGTGTTTAAACGACTCTATAGGTTAGCATGCTTTCACCCGCTCGACCTACCGTAAGCCACCTGTTGTAAGTTGCTTGGCTATCTTACCTACTCAAATGGACACTTATCCTTTATAAGGAGGTGCTAGAACATATATAAAGTGGCCTTACCCTATGCTTATTGGTGAAATAGGGAAAGTCTACAGACTCCTTACAGATACTTACGCTAGTAATAGAGGCCTGATAATTTTTATGTTTGCTCGACCAAGTGCAAAAACTAGTCACTTCTATAAAAGTCATTTTTTACAATTAGCAAAAAATCATTCCCTTATAAGTGTGAAAACTTGTCACTTGTATATAAGTCATTTTTTACAACAATAAGCAATACACAATCATTCCCTTACAAGTGACTAGTTTTCACACTTGTATATAAGTGTGGAAAGTAGTCACTTGTATATAAAGCATTCCCTTACAAGTGTGAAAACTAGGCACTTGTATATAAGTCATTTTTTACAATAAGCAATACAAAATCATTCCCTTGTAATCAATATGATACTTGTGAGTCTTCTCTTCTCTACTCTTTCTTGTTTATATGCTATTAGATTCATGCATGCTACTTGAATAGGTTTGCTTGTAGGTTTCCAACTTCCATTAGCTCCTTCTTTCCCCACCATTTTGTAAGAGAGAACCATCATGAAGGACTATCTCTATTTGCCTCCATCTAGGTGAAGAGAGCTCTCCTCCATCTAGGTGAAGAGAGCTCTCCTTCATCCCATCGACAAGGAGCAATCTGATGTGACAATGAAGTGAGGACATACGGGATGAGCTAGTGCACCCACATAGGGAAGTTACACTATGGCTCTAAGGCAAAACCCAATGACACATGCATAATTAAGGCTAAGGTAGTCTCTTGACTAGAATATATTTGGAACTACTACTGTTGTAGAGGCCTACCCTAGGCTTAGCTCTGTCCATCCATCCATTCAAGCTATTAGGATTACATAATATTGCCCAATTTTAATTAGGAGGTCACACTCTCAAAAAAGTATAATTTTTAGTGTCTTGAATGTGTTTAGGTTTTTGTTTTTGTTTTTTATTTTATTTGCATTAGCGCATTCTAGTGTCATCTTTTGGAAGGGAAAAACCCTAATTTTATTGGTGATTTGCATAATTTCATTGGTGATTTGCATGATTTTGAAGTCCAAGAGGCTTAGACTTTATTGCAATGAGCTAAGGAATAGCTTAAGAATTATGATTAAGAGTGGGAACACGAGCATTAAGCTCTATTAGGAGTGAAACACAAGCATTAAGTTCCATTAGGTGTGGATTAGAGTGGGTTATTTATCTATATTCATGTATTTATTTCATATTTTTTCATGCATTGTTTAATTGGTAGCTTAGAAAATTCCCTTTTTCGAAGGCTAAAGGCCATGTTTTGTACAGTCTTTTATACTATATGATAGACAAAAAATACCCCTATCTCTCTATGTGCCATGTATACATGAGGAGAAGACAGAGAGATGTTGAACTCTATTCTTGTGCGTGCTATATGATTGGAATAATGCTTTGGGCTGACCCCTTAAGGATTTATTAATACCAAATAGAATGTCTTCTGAGTACAAGATTCTAATTCCCTCTAGAGATTTCTAAAGGTCATCGCACGATGCCAATAGTCTCATGGACCATAGGACCCAAAAGCAGCCCTGGCTCGACACAAGGTTATCTTGCTTGCTTTACCTCACCTGAAGGGCACTCAAAGGTCTATGGTGAGGGATCTCGCCCAATCAAAGATTTTTGTGACCACCTAGGAAAATCAACCATCGAACCTTGCATGATGGAGTAAGGATGGCCTCAATATTGGTCTAGGTACATTGGGGAGCTTTATTATAGTACATCAAACTTGTGGTTGTACAATGATGATGATGCAACCGGCCTTACAATATAACAATGATGTCATGTGGGTCAACAATGGTAACAATAATGTCACGTGGGTCGACGATGGTAACAATAATGTCACGCGGGTCGATGATGGCATAGATGATCATACAAATAATGACGTATGTGGATGAAGCAATCCTTATAGAGATGGTGTGGAGAACTTCTTACTCTTGACATATACGGATAAAGCAGTCCTTATAGAGATGGTGTGGAGAACTCCTTGCTCTTGATGAAGTAGTCCTTATAGAGACGGTGTGGAGAACTCCTTACTCCTAATGATTCCATAATAACCCAAGCCACATATTTGTATGGGTTAGGGTGCTTTTCTTTAATTTAGTTTTTGATAGAAACAACGTATATATTTTTATATCTTGCTTTCCTCTATAATCGACCACTCAATCTCTACCTATATCCAAAATAATATTAATTAGTGTACACAACTGATTAAACACATTAATCCTACATCCTAATATTAGTCATTGCACACAATTGATTAAACACATTAATCTTGACCATATCATGCTAACGCACATAGCTAATTAATCCTGGTAGACATCATATCAATGCACACAGCTAATTAAACACATTAATCTTGGTAGATGATATAAATAAAAGGTGAATCCAAAATAAAATATCTTGTTTCTTCTCCAAGTCTCATAAAGGTCATGACAATTAGATGGTGAACTCCAATAATAAGGTCTATGATGTGATCCTCATATGTTTCAGGGAGGCAATTCCCTTATTAAGTGGTGAACTCCCACGAATAAGGTCTATGATACAATCCTCATATTCTTCGCAGGCAATTCCCTTGTTAGGTGATGAACTCTTAGGAATAAGGTCTATGATATGATCTTCATATTCTTAGGAGGCAATTCCCTTGTTAGGTGATAAACTCTCAGGAATAAGGTCTACGGTATGATCCTCATATCTTTTAAGAGGAAATTCCCTTGTTAGGTGATTATGAACTCTAAGGAATAATGTCTATGATATGATCCTCATATCTTTCACGAGGCAATTCCCTTGGAATAGCATATGTAAAATAGTCATTGAACTGCTTCAAGGACTTGAACTCCTTGGAATAGCACATCTGTATAATAGTCCTTGAATTGCTTCAAGAAAGCAATCCGCTCTTTACCCAAAGAACTAGTATCAACCATGTCACGCTCAAGTGCATCTCTCACAAAATTAAAGTATCAAGAAAATATATTTTTTCATTGTGCAGACACAATAGGTATGGTGCTTCCCGCTTCATTAGCTTGGATACAAATTTCCCTATTCCTATGCGGACACCTTATCTTCTTATCCTTCGAAGTCATGATGACATCCAATCTGTAGTGCCATGGTATACCAAGAAAAACAACACAAATTGCTAAAGGAGTGTACGTACCTCTTGGTAAGAGGTTATGGTATGCAAGCACTACAGATTGTGCTAGTTCAGTGGCAAAATGGGGCTAGTAAGGCTAATGGTTGGCACTGGGAACATTTATCATAGGTGTCAAAGTTTGCCTTATTGGGTTTTCTTGGAGCCAACAATGAGTTATATCATGGTTTCTATAGCATTGGTAATGAGCACAAAACTATCATTCTTGACCTTAGCATTCGACACTCTATGTTTATATGATTTTGGATGAAAATGGTGCACCAATATCTCTTCGTGGAAATAAGTGAGGGTGTCTAGCATGCTGGGAGAACTACTTGCTAGGTTGCCCCCCTTGAGGTTACCCTTATTAGGGCTAGCCATGCCAATGTTGGCCTAAATGGTTGAGCAGATTGTCTTGCAAACTCATCCATATATATATCCTTGACTAGAATCCTTTTTAGTAATGTTTGAACTCCCTTAGTTATGGAGATGCATCCCCTATCTCTTAGTTTGGGTGGATGAATTCTACATCCCTATCTTGCAGATTGTTTGTAGGTCCACTACCACATGACTGTAAGGCAAAGCTATAGTCTAGACTTGTAGAGATAATCATGAAACCTATTGTAAGGCTTATGGTTGCTCTTGGCACCAAGAGCAGCTATCTTGTTGTCAAAATCTACCTTGTCAAGTTTCCCTAAAACTAGAGATGAGTTGTATTGCGGTTTTCATAGCTGTTAATCCCATTTTGGATTAACAATGATGCTCCTCCAATTGAGGACATTAATAAGTGTTATGTAAAGGCACTATCAAAGTTGTACATTTTGAGATACTGGCCACCCAAGGCCTTAGTAAGTAAGTTTTGGATGCCCAAGTGTGAATAAGGGCCAAATGTATAAAAGGCGATTTCTCATAATAATGAAAGAACATAATCCCCCTTTGTGATATGAGAGCTCTTGCTTTGTCTTATGTGTGTGTGAGAGAGAGAGTGAGAGTATACTCTTGTGCATGTTCCTCTTCTATGCATGTGTGTGGGAGAGTGAGAGGTAGATTGCCTTGCATCGTTGAGAGCAGCTCCGCAGTGATAGCGTGGAGGTGGAGGTGGAGATTGGAGGAGTGAAGCTTCCAAAAGCAAGCTTGGGGATCATCAAGGGATGTGAGCTTGAAGCATTGGTAACATTTTTGGCGTCGTTACCAGGGAAACACCATTGTTTCTTCCATCCTCTTAGAGCTCCAACTCCCATTATGTAAGATTCACTATTGCCTTTGCATTTGGAAGATGAATTGTGAAGAAATTGTGTAGATAAGATTTGAGTGGTAGAGAAGGAATTATAGCAGTTTTGGAAAATCGTGTGTTGAAAGTGTGGGTAAGTACTTGGTAGTACTTAGAGGAAAGCTACACTTAGTTTTATATTCAATTTTGATGTTTTCTGTCACCAATTCCTATAGCGTGAACTACGAAAACAAGGAGCCATTAGTTGTTTTTTCTAAAAATCATGAAAACTACAAAAACAAGGAGCCATTGGTTATGCTCATGACTTGCATTGCGTTCCTAATCCTTGTCACAAGCTTTCTATATCATTTGGATAGGGAAATCACCCTCTAACCATCATTCTATCGACGGCTGTTAAACATGTGAAAGTGCAAGAAACCATTCACGCCATGAACCATAACCTGCTACTTCACGAAGTGAAACACTTTCTGCAAATCAGCACTGAGAATCTTGGGATTACCTTACTAAAATTAGGGCACCTTATCCTAACACATCTAACACAACAAAAATAGAAAAATCTTATCTCATGAAATAGCAGCGAAGCACTTCACGACATGAACAACATTCTGTTTCATAGTGTGAAGCATAGTCTTCTTCACAACACGAACTATAGTCTGCTATTTCACGACGTGAACCATAACCTGCTACTTCACAGGTTAATACTTCACAATTTAACCCTTCACGTATTAACACTTCATGTGTTAGCAGTTCACGAAATAACCTTTCACGGAATGCTGGTTCACGAATTGAGGGTTGTCAGACCAGAGATAAGAGAGTACCCTAATTACACCATTGGAGTCTATCCGGCTCAAATTAAAGTAATTATGAGCTAAAAATTCAAAACATGAAAGCCACAGCGTGAAAAACAGTTCACGACGTGAACTGCAGTCTGCTACTTCATGGTGTAAACCATTGTTTGCTGTTTCACCGAGATCTGCTATTTCATGACTAGAAAAGATAGCTCGACAAAAAACTAGGTGAAATGGTTGGAATAGTGATTTCGCCTATTAAAACACATTCTCATGCACTTGAGGTCCAAGAAACTCATTGGAGACGACCTTACCCCCGACGACAGTGCATCGAATCACCCAGGTTCTTCCCACCAAAAAAGTGTTGGCTCAGGCCGCTCGGTGAGCACTTAATTGAGTGTTTCGGCTTGGAGGAATCTGACCACCATAGAAACAAGTAGTGAGGAATCCAAGGAAGAAGGGCTAAGATTCTCTTACCTTGGAGAGGAATTAAAACCCTCTTTTCCTGCGAGATCCAGCGGAATCTTTAATATGCGCTCTTCCAGCACGGCATGGAAGAGCGCAATATCTGCAGACACGGGCCCATAAACAAAGCGCGGGACATGGTCTAAGACCGGATTTACAACCTAACCTCCTGGTCCCAGGATTGCTAACACAGTGAGGATTAATGGGATGACCCCCAGGGTTAGAAGGGATAAGGAAAGCGCTGCCAGGACAGGTCAAGGCTTCTTCACCACATCGGAGAAAATGAAAATGGACTTAGAGGGCTGAGGCAGAGCGACAATTGTAGCTATTGTTCTTAAGAAAACAAGAGCTCGATACGAGAAGTACAAGGGAAGAACAAAGGGAAATGGAGGATTTGAATCCGTTTCGACCACGTGGCAAAGAACCAAATACATCTAGAAATGCCACTGGTAGTATATGGATGGGAATAACAGGAGTGATACCAACTCTAGAACCCATCAATGAGGAACCAAGGGCTCACAAAAGCCTTAAAATATAAGATCCCATGTTCTTGTGTAGAGCAAGGAACTCCTAATCCAACAAAGGCAGGTTGAGGCTGCTAACAATGAGCCAAGCAGTGAGGAGTTACCCGGACTGAGCCATAAACCCGAATTGAATAGAAGAACGTATCTAGGAAGATGACTTGGTCTAGGTAAGGGGGTAGCTCCTCGGAGGCCAATTGTGGATCCCAATGCAGATTTAAACATAGTCACAAGGGCGGATTTGCTGAATATGGCCGCAGAAATGGGTCGAGGTATGGTTAGGGAACTAGGTACTACCTTGGAATACATACCATCCCATATGAAGCCACATATCATTTCAAATAGTCCAAAATCATAAGATGTATGATTATCTAGTGTTAGCCCAACTGGCCACTCTAGATATTACATCGCGAGTCTCCAGTCATCAGGACGACACAGGAACCAAGAGCAAGCAAGTTGGCAATATGACAGTGGAAGAACTCAGTAATGCCATCTTGGAGAAATTAAAGGTCAAGGATAGGAGAGAAGCATCAGGGAATGCTCATCTCTATCCTCGGAGAGAATTAATTTGGTGCTCAATTTGTAGACAAAATCACGTGAGCACCGAATGCCCTCAGTTAAGACCAAGGCAATTACTCTATTATGCTCACTGTCAAAGATTGGGAAACCATGACACTGCCATATGCAGATATCCAAGGGTCCGGCCCTTAGCACAACTGCCAGCACACCGAGAGTGCTACTAGCCTTACTAGCACACCGAGAGTGCTACTAGTCTTACTAGCACCACCTGTGCAAACCAATGTGATTGCAAGGCAGCCAAATACATCCTACCTACCAAGAGGGATGTTCCGAATGCAGGACATGTCGCCTTTTTCGCCACCTCTGTTCTACCTCCACAGCCACCATAGGCTAAATCAACCAGGTGTTGATAGAGGAGCCCTTGAAAGAGGGAGAAATCATGCATGAGGTAGAAGTCAATAATGACTGCTACGAGGAGCCCATGGAGATCACACCAGAGTATTATGTCTTACAGAACCGCATGCTAGTACTAGTGTTGTAAACCACAGTGCAATGGAAAGGAAAAAACATAAACTCAACTATGAGAAGGAGACCCATACAATGTTTTCATTGTAATGGACCTCATTGAGTAGTGAAGTGTCCTCTAAAGAATGTGGTTACTGCTGGCCAAACCCAGTCAGTCGTTGCAACATAGACCAACGTCATGCCTACACTTTCATGTGTGAAGTGTGGTGTCGATGATTTGATCAAAGATTGCCCATATCGCGCTAGTGGTTCCGCTTCTACTTCTAACCCTGCCACTATCAAGACTATAAGTGTGCAACCTGGAAATATCATGTCACTGAATGTCTTAACACGAGCGCAAGAGGAACAAGTGGACAAAGGAAAAAACCCAGGCGGTGTGGTGGGCAAGGGAAATACCTTGGTCATAATTTAGGACATATCCGAAGAAGATACCATTCACACCCGATCCACTCAGTCAAAGGAAGAAGGTGACCAAGTGGCGAAACATGATCAGCATGCCTAAGAAACTGCAAGGGAGAGACCAACAACCCCTAAGGGGATTGGAGAATATCCAAATGTTGAAGAAGAAATAAGGAATATTAAAGAATCTAAGGCCTTGGTTGTGATGAGGAGTGTCAACACAGTCACGAAGCCAACAAATTGAGGGCTAATCGGGCTAGGGATACAATGTATCCAAGAACTAAGCTATTAAAGTAAAGAAGATTGGACGTGCCTACTCCAATTCCAAAAGAGTCTGAGGAAGGGACTCAAAGTGACCTCATGGAAAGAATGTTTGAGGAAGCAGATCAAGATTTATCAATCCATTCATTCCCTAGGATTGAATATGCAAAAACAAACATGTGTAAGGAGCGCTCACTTTCTAGGGAACCTAGAGACATAGGCAGTCTCGCAGCCATACTATCCACAACTATCAAAATGCCGCTAGGACCATTGCTACACAACACACCGGCATTGTGGGAAAATGTCAAGGACTAGGTAGAAGGAAGATTAAACCCAAAATCCACTACAAAGGAGAACGAATCACCTCTGACATAGAAAAACCTGGTGCATGAGGAGGAAGGAACACCTAGATTCATCAAAATACTGATCAAGCAATTGGGCTGATATTATGAGGATACGAATGCCACAATTCCAATCCACCATAGCAGGTATCAAGCCCTCGCTATCCTGGATGGTGGTGCGGGTGTGAGCATTATTACTAGACGATGTTGGAAAAACTAGGGAAAACCAAAATTGGAAAGAGCAGATCTAATTGTTCAAGAAGGCAGATGGAACATCCTCAATTCCAATGGGGCTGTTGAAAAACATTAGGCTTAAGGTCTTTTCGTTCCACTATCATCATACATTTGTTGTAATGGACTTCTTGCATGCTAGCGGGATCCATATGACATTATCTTGGGAAGACCCTTCATGAGGGAAGCCAAATTGGTATATGATTGGACGTTCGATCACGTGTTCGACAGGATTCACAAATTTTGAAAATCGATCTGCATACGTGGAAGGCACACCCCATGAAAGGATAATTGTTTGGAAATGATTCAGTTCACCATAGAGCAAACCACATTCTTACAAGTCCGCCAACCACAGTTGAGGAGAATTCATGGGAAGAGGAAGAGACCGCAATGTACGCGTCGCTTCCACCTCTAGATTTTAGTGAAAACTAGATATACTTGCTTGCCACTATAGATGTGTTGCCTCCCCAAAGGAACCCAATACATTGAATCGGGAAACATCTCTACCACCTCAATGTGCATGGTAGATGTGCAACCAAGAGAAGAGGAAACAGAGGATGAAACCTCGAGCATAGAAGGGTCTGGATCGCAAGGCTACAACACCCAACACCTCAAGAGATGGCATAAACAAAAGAGGTATATCGCTCGACAAAATGCCCTATTATTACGAAGTAAACCCACAGACTCCTAGTGGCTAAGATATCTTGAGGTCACTAAGGTACACGAGGAATTTTCTAAGAATTGGGGTGAGGAGTTGAGTAAGATAACCCTCGAAGGAAAACGAGAGGAGAAAGCTACGTCACCAGAGCCGAAAACGCCTAAACTCACTAAGTTAAGACATAGAAAATGAAATAAGGCTCTTGCTGAAGCTGAGTGCGAGGCAAAGAAGGTGATGGCTCAGACAAAAGATGAGGAGAACGACAAGCCATACCTACTCTCAGTGTGCCAGAACATTTCAAAACATACACCATGGGGATGAACGAAAGGTAGTCGAGTGCGAGGCAAAGAAGGTGATGGCTCGGACAAAAGATAAGGAGAACGACAAGCCATACCTACTCTCAGTGCTGGACCATTTCAAAACATACACCATGGATGAACGAAAGGTGGTCCAATTAACGACCAAAAGAGTAAAGGAAATTGGCCAATCCATGTCTTACGATACACCAACGAAAGTTAAGGAGGTAGAAATTATAGAGCTAGGAGAGGATACCAAACCTGTCTACATTGCTAAAGACTTAACTGTGGCTAAAGAAGAAGAGCTCATTTCTCCTTAAAGACTGTTTCGCTTGGAAATACACGGAAATGAAGGGTGTACCACACAAGGTGGTTCAACACATTCCAATCATGGAAGGATCAAGATCATCCAGGCAAAAACCGTGCCAACAAATGAATCCGAAATATGCAGCGATTGTAAAGGACGAAATTGATAAGCTCACTGTGGTGGATTTCATCTATGAAATTGAGCACATAGATTGGCTTTCACCAATCGTGATTGTGCCAAAGAAGAATGGAAAATTGAGAGTCTATGTTGATCTCAAAAAGATCAATGCAGCCACCAGGAAAGACCGCTACCCACTACCATATATGGAACATGTATTGGAACGAGTGGCAAGTGAAGAAGACTACAGCTTCTTAGATGGTTTTTAGGATATAATGAGGTGTCCATAGCACCAGAAGACCACCACAAGATGGATTTCAATATGATATGGGGGACATATGCTTATAAGGTTATGCCTTCACCAATGCCCTAACAACTTTCCAACGATGTGCACGGCCTTCAAGGACTACTCGCAAAAGTGGCTAGAGGTATTCATTGACAATCTGTGTGCACACTCATGCTGGACTGAATAATTGGCTTACTTGAGGAAGGTGTTTGAGAGATGTTAATTATATCATATATCTTTAAACCCTTTAAAGTGTTAATTATGGGTCAAGCACAATGTAATCTTAGGACACATTATGTCTAAGAATGATATTTCCATTGATGAGAGCAAAGTAAAATTGATTTTAGAATTACTGCCACCAACAAACTACAAAGGTGTACAACAGTTTATGAAACACATTGGGTATTATCAATGTTTCATTATATTCTATGCTGAGATTGTCAGGCCATTGTATAGACTACTTATTGTTTTTGAATGGACTAAGGAAGGCCAAGAGACATATGATAGGTTGAAGAATGCACTCGCTAGTGCACCAATCTTGAGACCACCCAACTGGGATCTTGTATTCCACGTGCATCAAACTTTGCTATAGGCTATGTATTGGTGCAACCTAGGGAATTCAAATTGGATTACTCAGTTTGCTTTGCCAGTCGTCAACTAAATGATGTAGAAATAAACTACACCACCACTGAGTTTGAAGGGTTGGCCATGGTCTATACTATAAAGAAATACCGACATTACTGGCCAACAAATTTGTATTCTTTGTGGACCATCAGGCCCATATTATGTCTAGTGAACAAGCATTGCACCACGAGAAGAATCACACGTTGGTTGCTTCTACTTTTGGAATTCAACTTTATGGTCACAGTGAGAAAAGAAACACAACATGTTTTCGTGGACCATATGTCTAGAATTACAAATAGAGAACCCGCAACCCGAAATTGAGACGATGACCTCCCAGATACTTGTTTGTTTAAACTTGACATGGTGCCTGAGTGGAGTGAGGAAATATCCGACCATCTAGCTCATGGGTTCCCACAAGATCGACCTTTAAACAAGGATAAGATGCGTCGTCTTATTAAGCTAGCTGCACCTTATCATTTAGTTGCTAGAGAATTTTATAAGTTAGGCAAGGATGATATCCTCAGAAGATGTGTGTGAGAGGATGAGTTTATCACCATCTTAGAAGAAGCACACGTAAGAATAGCCGGAGGACATTTTGCTGGAGAAGTTATAGCTCGCAAGGTACTTCCAGGGGGACTATGGTGGCCTACGTTATTCGGGGATGCCATAGAATTTGTAAAGAGATGCAAGGAATGTCAACGATTTGCTATTCCACAACAAAAGAATAGGATGCCACTCATCCCTATGATTGTGAGACAACCATTTGAGAAATGGGGTATTGATTTTGTTGAACCCATTAGTCCAACAGCGCATCTATCACAAGCCCATTATGTGATCATGGCCGCATATTATTTCATTAAGTGGGCACAGGCGAGAGCCTCTAAAAGAGCTGATGCTTAGAGTCCAGCCAAGTTCTTATATGAATAGATCATTCCCAGATTTGGCTCCTTACTTGAATTAGTCAATGACCGGGGTTCACATTTCAATAATGAGGTGATTGAACAATTACTTAGAGGATTCCTTATGGTCCATCGTAAATCATCACCTTATTACCCACAGGAAAATGGCCAAGCATAGAGCACAAACAAGATTTTCTGTGCTATCATAACTAAAACCCTTAGAAGCCAATCTTACGGATTGGAAGCACAAGCTGAATGCAGCACTATGGGCCTATCGTACATCATATAAGGTAGCATGTGATAATGCCTGTGGAATTTTTAATTCCAAGCCTATGAATTTTCATACAGGAAAGGATCACTGAAAATGAGTTAGTCGAGAGGTTGGTTGACTTGGAGAAACTCGATTGATTGTATCGCATGGGCTAATGGTCGAAAAACTACGGAGAAAACACTGGTTTGACCATAACATGGAACACAAAGAGCTGGAAATGGGGGACCTCGTCCTCATGTATGGTGTTGGGAGCACTAAGAAATAGAAACCAAAATACAGAGGGTTAGGACCTTTTAGAGTGCTTGAAATCACCCCTCAAGGGTCACTCCAAATTGAAACCATCGAAGGGGGTGGAAATGGAAGGGTATATCAACGGCAAACTCAAGAAATATTATGGACCTAACCTAGGAAATGCTCACACAAGAACATCTCCTAAAATAAAAGAAAGAGCTAGTCAAGGAAAAGATCAAACAAGCTCAAGAGGAATCCAAGGCGAGGGAAGCCAAAGCAAAACAAAGACTGCAGGGAGAACGCTACACATAAACATGGCTTCACTCACCTTGCTTGACAAGGATGATCTAGATATTGAATCTACATGACTTAGTGTAAAAGTCTCTACAAGGGGTGGTCACACGACAAGCATCGCATTAATTAATACAGGGTCAAGTCATAACTTGATTTCTTATGAGACACGAGTAGCCTTAAACAAACCCCCCCTATAGGCAACTAACACAATTTGCATCCATATTTTACACAAACAGTAAGACTTTTGAATATAAACATCTCAATCAGGTCAGGAAGGTGTTTGTTATGCCTGCAACAAGAACCATGAAAGAGGAAATGCTTCTAGGACGACCCTAGATTTGCACCAGCAACTATCACATCCAATGGGCACAACAGGAAGTACAACTCAATGATCACAAGGGTACCATCACCATGCCATTATGGAGTCCATTGAATAAGGGAAAATTCACAATGGCATGCGACATGGAGTCTCCAATGCCTTAATAGAATAATCATCCACATCAAAAGATTATCCCTCTTCAAGAGAACCAAAGCAAAGGCAACAAAAGAATCAAGGCAAAAAACAGTGGGTTCCCAACGCCTGTTAACCTATGACGGACATTGAGACGTACTATGTTTTACGTCATTAATTTAAATATTTTGAGTCATGGGCCGGGCTTGTCGGCACCATATGTTAAGGATGAAGGGATTGGGTGATCGCCGATGAGAGGCGCACCTTGAATATCAGTAGGATAAGGGTTAGGGTCGGCCAGCCATGTATGGGCGCCCAAGTGTGAACGGCCAAGTCACCTATAAGAGTCAAATGTAACCCTAAAATCCTCATTCTCATGTGTTGTGAATACAAGAGTGCTCTTGCCTTATCTCTTTGGTTTCCTTCTCCTGCGTGTGTGAGAGAGAGAGAGAGAGAGTGAGAGAGCGATCGAGCACTGTGTAGCGGCACGGCGGCGGAGAGGCGGTAGAGCGGTGACGGCGGCTCCTTCTTCACTGCGACGCGGGAATCCTTCAAGGCGGCGGTTGAGCGGTGAGTGACACACCTTTTGCATTCTGTTTGAGCTTCCTTCCCCGATTGTATGCTTGCAGCCATTCGTGGCTCGCATACGGTGTCCGGCAAGTCCCCAGCTACGACCTGTGCGGCAAAAGCGCACATTTTTGGCGCCGCTCTGCCGGGGAGTTGCCCTGCACCAAGCTCCAGTTTGCAGCTCGGCTACTGCGTGAAGTTTAATCTACACTGCAGGAAAGCGACTGTGTGTTTGTTGTTGAGGTGTTTCTGTGTTTTGCAATCTGTCTTCTGCAATTTGTCTTCTGCATTTCTGTTTCTTTTGTTATTTTTTCGCTCCGCGTGTGGGCGTGCGTTCTGTTATCTGGTTATCTGAGTGCGGGGGGGATTTCTGAATCCCCAGATCTGTGCTATGTGCGAACTGCACCATGGCCAAGGCTGAACCCTAAAGAAACCTTAGAAAACTTATCTAAAAAAAACAGAAAAAAAATTATAAAAAATTAAATTTTATTTTTAAAGAAAGAACCAAACGTGTGGAGAGGAAAGATTTTCTAATTGGAGAAAAAAAATTTGAAAAGAAAGAACCCCAATTGACCCACGACCCACGACCCTCGGCCCCGGTCTCGGTCTTTTGATATATATATATAGGAGAGTGAGCCTCCATAGCTTTCTTTCAAGTGAGAGCTTATGGGAAGTCGTGCCCTATATGTAGCCCACTCCCCAAGGAGTAAAGTGAGCATGTGGGATAAAGCCCTCACCTTTTCCTCCACAAGCAAATAGGCTTTCGCCCCTTCCCCCCAAAGGAAACGGACTGTTTTGAGGACTACAGGAGCTCTAGATAGGCGAACACGGTGCTGTAAAGCACACTAGGACCCTTTAAACGATACGCTCGCTTCGAGCTATCACACGTCCTAGTCCAAGTTCGACCGTAAGTAAGGTGGTAAAAAACGAGTTAAAAACAATCTAAAAACAAGTAAAAACGGGGTGCGAAACACCTAAGAAACCACTTGTGTGAGTTTCAAGGGTAGTTACCAACGCACGTAGGGTACCCACGTCACATGCATCTACGTTCTGGTCGGGTGCTAGAGCCTGAGCCACTAGAAAGCGTTTTAGTCTACGCAGGCTCACACCATCCCTCCACGTTGGCATCTTGGCCTTCGGCTGGAACCCAAGGGAGTGCAACCCAAGATCCACGAATAGTGGATAGTAACTCGTCCTGACTCAGAAGCCATGGAAGGGTACCTTACCAAGAACTCTGAGGAGACAAGCCAAAACATGCCAGGTTGGGCCCCACAACTCGGATCTAGCATGTTTAGTCGTCTAATAGAGACCTTTAGTAGAGCTACACGCTCTGAGCATGCGACAAGCGAAGTAAATGAAGAAGGAGGGGTAGTGGATTCGCTATTCACATCTTATGTAGACCCTACCCTCCCAAAGAGTGTCCATGTGGATATTCTACCCACTTCGTTTAATGAGGGCCCTACTGAGCTACCACATTCCGATGCTCTTCCTAAAGTAGAGGTCCCTAGAAGCCAATCCATAAGAAGTGACATTGCGTCCACTTCAAGAGAACCGTTTGGTACACCAAGTCTAGATGGGATATTTCTCAATGAAAATTGGGAATATGATCTACACACAAAGACTCTAACTGACCTATACATGGGCTACACATACCATGTAGGTTGGTTAGAAGTCCTACGATCTACATCTAGCGCCACTAATCTAGAGGAGCAACAACAAATGATATGTGAGATTATTCATAGAATTATCCAAATTGAGAGCCAAAATAGGGGAGTGAACTTAGTTTCCACTGGCCCTATGAGGTTTTTGGATACGGGCAAGGCCAAACAACCAACCCTATCACAATTGGGGAGACTCCCTCGGTGAGTCCCATAGACCCTTCATATGTTGTTTCGCCTGGAGTCTCAATGCAGGTTGAGCCCACGAGCAGTAACTTTAGCTTTCCAACCTTGGCTCAACTTTCCATTAAGGAATCCACAATGCCTACCCCAATGATGAGCATGACAGAAAGTGCACCTGTTACCACTGTAGTTAGTACGACACCACTACCTAGTGGAACAGTACCTACAACAGTGTGTGCCAGTGCCTATCGACCCTATGTACCTATGGCTACTCATGCTCATGTAGCTCCTACGCCTCTTAGTGTGCCAATGGCGTATTCTCCACGACCGCCTTATCACAACCCTTATCCAAGAGGAGCTAGGCCTAGCCACATATCATATCCTACGTCATTTGCCAACATAGTCAGACCAACGCCAACTCCTATCAGCCAGGCTATCCCAGAAGTTCCTCCACCAGCTATGCGTGCTCACCTAGGTGATCTCGCAACGTTTGCTCAGACGATCGGACGATCCATTGCAGAAAACATGCGAGGTATGCCTGAGAGAGAACCTAGAAGCAAGGCAGTACAAGTGGCTAAGCTCACTCAAAACTTCAGTGGTAACGAGGATGTTAGGAAGCACATTGAAGTCTTTGAACACGTGTGTGATTCCTTGGAAGAGCACAATGAGTTGCATAAGTGTAAAGCCCTAGGCTTAACCTTGAGTGGGAAGGCCGGAGATTGGTATCGAACCTTAAGGGTTGAAGAGCGCACTCACTACCCCACTCTCAAGAGATTGTTCTTGAAAGAATACATACGTGAGGGTGTGCTTTGGGGAGTAGCATCTCAACTCCAAAAAGTTGAACGCGAGGAAGGGGAGTCAGTGAGAGACTTTATAAGTCGATTGAAGCATCTAAATTCTCGCTGCACTCCCGATGAACGCTTCAATAACAACCAACTCCTCGATAGATTCATCCGCCGAGGATTGCGCCACGAGGACATTTACAATGGCCTAGTCATTAGAGGCCTTACAACGTGGGAAGCAGTCACTGCCAATGCAATCCAGTTAGAAGACAACTTGATGATTGCAGGTAAAAAGGTGTCTTCAGAAACAAAATCCGTTAGTTCGCAAGTATCTGGGCACGAGCCAATGACGGTAAAACCTATTGCCAAGGAGCCCAAGATATCTGAAATGTCTGTGATGACCGACCTTACTAAGGCTCTCCAAGAATACTTTAGGGGTAATCGAGCTCCTCAGAATAGCCATATGTACCCAAGGAGAGAGCAACAATGGTGTTCGGTGTGCTTAGGATCACATAACACGAGTGAATGTCCCACATTCAGAGTCAAATTCAATGGGAATTGCAATGCATGTGGTAAGTATGGCCATCAATCTAAGGATTGCCTAGTACTTAAGCGAATGTTGGCAAATCAGGCACCACTAGCCTGGTCAAACACACCTCAAGTACCCGCGCTAATGCCTGCACAACCTGTCGAGCAACCGTCACAGCACATAGTTCCAAGGAATCCGAATGTAGTCCAGTCTGTGCCGTTACCATCGCCAGTGCTAGGACCACAACCTCCACATCCAAGGATTACCCCAATAAACCAGATGGGTTGTGAGTCACATAGTGCGGGTGGGTATTATGAAGAGGAGATAGACCCCACTGCTCCATATGGGATTGATACGTTTGAAATGATTCCCCAGTACTACATGGAGGATCATTTCGGGCAAGTTAAGCCTGTATATCAAGCGGCTGCTCTCGCCACAAGAGGGCAAAACCTTAATACCTTGGCGAGGAGACCACCTCTTCAATGCTATGAGTGTGGTGGACCGCATCGTGTAGCGGAGTGCCCTAATAGGCTACAGAAGATCGCTACTCAAATGCTACCAAATCAAGGGAGCACATCGGGAATGCCAGTACTTACATGTAATCGTTGTGGCATAGATCATTTGATCGCTCAATGTCCACATAATCCTAATGCACCCAAGATTACGCCATTGAATTTGGTTGAGGTCACCAACCAAGCACGAGGAACCACACCCATTGTACCCGCGAATGTAGTTACACGGTCAATGCTTCAAAATCAAAACTACATTCTTGAAGAGAGGGATACTGCATCAATCGCTCAGGCAAAGAAAAAGAAAACACGGCGAAAGAGATCGCTTAATGCCACGAGCTCCAAGCCTAGTTCAAAGACTAACATAGGGACAGGAGACGACCCCGTGTATATGAATGATCCTGAAGATGATTCTGATTCAATAGAAACCATGGGGACCAAAGCCACTACCTTAAGGGAGGAACCCACACGGGAGCTCAATGAAGGAGAATCAAGCGAGTACATAAATAAGGGAAAACAGAAGGAAACTTCCTTGGCCCCACAACCAAGTCAGTTAATGCCCTCTCGACCACCCAAACTGACTGAGACTCCCCAAGACAAGCCACGTGGGCCAAAAACCCTCAAGAAAAAGATTGGTACTTACCCAAACCCATTTGAGGAGATTGAACAAGTGCAACACTTAAGGGGTTTGGTGGAAGAAACACAAAGAGAACTGGAGCCAAACCCGAGAAAAATCAAAATTCCAGACACAATGTTTCCTACGCAAGTTCAGCCTCACCGGAACCATAAACCATTAGCTATACCGAGTATCATTCGGGAGAAAGTGAGGATAGGACATCCGGAAGTGGGCAAACACCCTTCTTGCTGGAAAGAATGTTTAGTGAGGGAATGCCTGACCCCATCGAAGAGGAAGTGATTCCATCTTCACCAGTCCCTAGTCAAGGGGCGATGTCTCGAAAAGTACCGTTGAATGTGTCCAAGCTAATGGATTTCATGTCCTCTGAGATCAGAACCACGATCATATCCAAATTATACGGAGATCCTGAGCTATTCTTAGCTCTTCGGGCATTTCTCAATGGAGAACTAAAGGCGGGGTTACCACAATTTGCAAATATGGATAGACCCGACACGCTTCAAGATGAAGGGGAACATTGGGATCTACAACCCAACCTAGATGAAGACTCGGTCGTTGAAATACCTGTGAACAAGTTGGGACAGTACTTTGAAGGTGACGAATCTAATGCAACCCTCCCCATTACTACCAAGGGATTAACTCTAAAGGGAATCCTTGATGGTGGTGCTGGCGTGAGCATTGTGACTAAAAACTGTTGGGAATCTATGGGGAGACCTCACCTCGAAGTCACAAACATAGTGGTTAAAATGGCAAATGGAACTATTGCTAAACCTATTGGAATGCTAAGGGACCTTAAGATCAAGGTTCTGGGATACAAGGTACGACATACCTTCATTGTAATGGATTTCTCCAAGCATCCTATGTCATATCAAATGATCTTAGGACGTCCTTTCATGAGGGAAGCACAAATGGTACATGACTGGTCGAAAAACCATGTCTACCTACAATTCCAGGACTCTGTCATTCGAGTTGATCTTGAGAATGGTCGTGCGCATCCTTTAAGAAGCAAGGTTATCATCGATAATCGATCGGATACCACTGTTCACTCCGCCCCATTAAGGTATTGCTATACATGCAAAAAAGAGACTGATGATGGGAAAGATTCTCCTTATATGGATGTCCTACCGGGTATGACTGAGTCGGATAACGTGGATTGGGTACACCTAGCGGCAACCATAGACACATGGGGGAATAGAGGCACAAGCTGGGTAACACCTGAGGGGAAAGATATGCCACTGTTAGTGCCAATGAACATGATAGGTGTTATGCACTTGACTCCTGATGGCGAGAAAGCGGCACACTCCACTGACACTGAAAGTAGCGAAGACTCGGACCAATGTAACTCTGAGTATGAGTCTCAAGAACAAACTGACCCTGAGCCTGATGGAGAAAATGAATCAAATATTCACCCAAATGTGGAAGCAAGGTGCTCAAGGCCTAGGACAGTGGCCTCCTGCAGTTCATCCGAAAGTGAAGATCGACCAAGTGAGTCCGAATCTGATAGAAACAAAAATCAAAAACTTGGTAAGAAGAAAACGAGACATAAGCGCCAATGCTATCGAGCTAATGTACGAACTGCAATAAATAAGGAGAGATCCACTGCAGAATGGCTTAGTTATGTAGGAGCCATTGACGCTCATCGAAAGATAACGGATAATTGGAGACAATACCTCCAAAGTGTCATGTGGTGTATTCCGCAACCTCATGACGTCGCCCAATTAGAAATCGAAGAGAAGCCAAAACTAAGTCGTACTGCAAGAAGGCGACAAAACCAAGAGTTGGCTCAGCAGCAAAAGGAAGCGGAATTGAAAGAAAAAAGCCTGGCACAACAAGAACCAGTAGACTTACACCCCACCCCCGAGCATTTCAAATCATTCACTATACAGGGGAACGTAAAGTGGTCTACACAAAAGTCCAACGAACGCCTACCAATGGGAGTAGCGGTGTCTACGATGGCCCTGCGGTAGTTAAGGAGATAGACTTAGCAGATCCGGGTGAGGAGTCTAAACCAGTTTTTATTGCTCAAGACCTCACCAAGGCAGAAGAAGCTGCACTTACGAAGCTTCTTAAAGAATTCAAGGACATATTTGCTTGGACATATCATGATATGAAGGGTGTGTGTGTGTTCCACCCTCGGTGGTGCAACACACGATTCCAATGATTAGCACCGCTAAACCAGTCCAGCAACGTCCCTACCCAATGAATCCTAAGTACGCAAAGATTGTACAAGAGGAAATTGAAAAGCTGGTAAAATGTGGATTCATATACCCAATTGAGCACTCAGAATGGGTTTCTCCGATAGTCATCGTGCCAAAGAAGAATGGGAAACTCAGAGTGTGCGTTGATCTCAAAAAGGTTAATGCAGCTACCAGAAGGGATCATTACCCCTTGCCATATTCTGAACATGTGCTTGAAAGAGTGGCAGGCAAGGAGGCATATAGCTTTTTAGATGGGTACTCGGGTTACAATCAGATCACAATTGCAGTCGAGGACCAAGCTAAAACAGCATTTATCACAGAGTTTGGAGTGTTTGCCTTTCGCGTCATGGCTTTTGGCTTGACCAATGCACCTGCAACATTCCAACGATTGATAAACACGGCCTTTAAGGAATATCTAAGGGACTTCTGTGAACTTTGTTAGATGATCTTTGTGTTCATTCCTCTTGGGACGAGCACTTGATGTGTTTACGAAAAATATTTGAAAGGTGTAGATTATATCGCATCTCATTGAATCCTTTCAAATGCCAATTCTGGGTTAAACACGGAGTTATCTTAGGGCATATAGTGTCCAAAAATGGGATTTCCACTGACGAGAGTAAAATCAAGGTCATTCTAGAATTGCCCCCACCCACCAACTACAAGGGAGTCCAACGCTTTATGGGCCACGTTGGTTATTATCGAAGATTTATTCTATTCTTCACCGAGATAGCTCGACCATTGTATAAGCTTCTCATTGAGTTTATTTGGACCGAAGAATGTGATCGTGCCTATGAGCTATTAAAGAAGGCCTTGGCGAGTGCTCCAATCTTGAGAATGCCTAACTGGGATTTACTCTTCCATGTGCATATTGATGCATCAAACTTTGCTATTGGGTGTGTGTTAACTCAACCTGGAGAACACAAGCTAGACTACCCCATTAGCTTTGCCAGTCGCCAGTTGAACGATGCTGAGATGAACTACACCACTACGGAGCGAGAAGGGTTGGCAATGATATATGCAGTAAGGAAATTTCGTTATTACCTCCTTGCCACCAAGTTTGTTTTCTATGTGGATCATCAAGCATTGTTGTATCTGGTAAACAAACCATGCTCCACAGGAAGAATCACACGATGGCTATTGATTCTTCTTGAGTTTGATTTCACGGTTGTTGTGAGACCTGGCAAGAAACATGTTATGGCTGATCATTTATCTCGCATACCCAATGGTGAGGCTCCTACAGGGATTGATGATGACTTACCTGACACTTCCCTGTTCATGGTGGAGACAATGCCTGAATGGAGTGAGAAGATTGTTAACTTTTTGGTTAATGGCTTTCCACCCAAGGAGCTTCGTAAAGATCTAGCTCGAAAGCTGATCAAAGAATGCGAACCCTATTGCCTGATAGCCGGGACTCTTTATAAAAGAGGAAAGGATGACGTTCTTAGGCGTTGTGCCCGAGAGGATAAGTATCTATACATTTTGCAAGAGGCACATATGGGCGTAGCCGGTGGTCACTTCTCAGGAGACTTAACTGCGCGAAAGATCTTACAATCAGGGTATTGGTGGCCCACTATGTTCCAAGATGCATCACTCTTTGTGAAGGGTTGCGATGAATGCCAACGATACAAGAAACCCCAACGGAAAGATCAGATGCCCCTACATCCAATCAAAGTAAACCAACCATTTGAAAAGTGGGGTTTAAACTTTGTAGGTCCGATTAGCCCATCGGCCCGAAACACACAATCTCGCTATATTATTGTGGCCACTGACTATATGACCAAATGGGCTGAAGCGAAAGCGACACGTAAGGCAGATGCGAGGATGATTAAGGAGCTCACATTAAATTTCATGATATCCCATCATAAATCTACTCCTTACTATCCGCAAGCGAATGGCCAAGCTGAGAGTACCAACAAGACTTTAATCTCTGTCTTGACAAAGACAGTTGAAGCTCATCGCACGGATTGGGATCTAAAGCTTACGACAGCTTTATGGGCCTATCGTACTACGTACAAAGTAGCTATTAATTGCACACCATTCAAAATGGTATATGGCCAAGAAGCAGTCATGCCGTGGGAATTTCCGTTATTAGAGGTAAGCCCTCTTATCTTATGATTTGTTTTCCTTATTTCTTTTTACAATTATATGGCCACATAGCCTTTAAAGGTACATATACAAACCCTAATCCATGTCCATGAATGCATGTATGTAGATCATGAACGAGGGATATAGCCCGGTAATGACCCCCAACATTACCCCCCAATCAATCATGCCACCTACTCCACATATTATGAAACCCAACAAATTTTTGTCTTTTCGACAGGTTGTGCAAGCATTAGCGCGGGTACTTGAGGTGCATTTGACCAGGCTAGTGGTGCTTGATTTGCCAACATTCACTTAAGTACTAGGCAATCCTTAGATTGATGGCCGTACTTACCACATGCATTGCAATTCCCATTGAATTTGACTCTGAATGTGGGACATTCACTCGTGCTATGTGGTCCTAAGTAGATTACTTGCATGATAAAATTAAGCAAATAAACAAGTATTAGTAGGGAGAGGTAAAAAAGGGCTTGATATGCATGGACATGGTTTAGGGTTTGCATATGTACCTATAACATAACACTCAAGGCCATGTGGCCATATATTTGAAAACATAAATAAGGGAAAAAAATAATAAGAGAGCTTACCTCTAATAGCGTGGATGAGGAAAGTTGTGGAGTACTTGCATGACAAAATCAAGAAAATAAACAAGGATTAGGGAGACGTAATGAGGGATATTTGTGTGGATTACAAGCCCCTCAAGGCAAAAGGCATCATTATACCCTTCCTTTTCAAGAAGAAGATGATCAAGTTGATGACTATCGTTCTGATGCTGATGCTTCTGGTCTTCGTGTTGCTACTCAAGAGGGTTGGGATGGTAATCCCTTAGCAGAGCGTCTGTATATCCTTGAGCGGCTAAATGAAGAAAGACAATTGGCTGTGTACAATGCCCTTGTGGAGAAGGATAGAAGGAAAAAATGGTTTGATCGCCACCTAAAGGACAAGGACATCAAGGTTGGGGATAAAGTCCTGATGTATGGAGTGCGTAACGAAAAGAAGAAGCTCAAATATGCTGGTAAGGGGCCATATAGAGTATGTGAAATTACCCCGCAAGGTACCATCAGAGTGGGGACTCTCAACAGAGTTGAAACCATTGGATTCCTTAATGGGAGTAAATTCAAAAGATACTATGACCCCCTGAGCCAGGAGGAGTTACATGCAATCCATCAAAAGAAGGCAGCTAAAGAACAAGCTGAGCTTAAAAAGATACAAGTGAGAGTCGAAGCCAAAGAACGTCAACAGCGTGCTAGGAGACAACGAGAAGCCAACTTGGGAATTACGCAAGTATTTTTCGAGGAAGCAGAGGAGGATGCACTGGAATCTGACCCACCTCTAAGATACCCAATTGAGTTACAGGGTCCTTACGGGGAGGTGCTGTATAATGCATTATTGGATACAGGAGCTCAACACAATTTGCTATCATATGGCGTGTGGTGTCAACTGGGAAAACCACCTTTATCCAAGAGTTCTATCCAAGTTCAAGGAATCAACAAGAAGAAAACCCCTGTCTCAGGAATTCTGCACACTCCGGTTGCTTATGATAAGGGAACCATAATTCAAAGCTTTTTGGTTTGCCTGCTGGTACCATGGAAGGGACTGTAATCTTAGGACGCAAATGGATGATGGCCACCAAGTGCAATATCTATTGGGCAACCAGACAAGTCACAACGCAAGAACCAACACTAGGTCTGACCGCTCAAAATCCCGCACCTAAGTCATCCACTCAAATATTAGATAACAAAAAATCACAAAGTCCAGTGGCAAAACCATCTTCGATTGTTGGCCACCCCTCTAATGCTTCAATGCCAAGAGTCGAAACAGGCAAGGTGGTCCCTAAAGCTTCGCTTACTATGCCAAAGAGTACATACAAATGGGTCCCCAAAGCTTCGTTAACAGCTACTTCCCCTGCTCAATCTCGTTCAGCCACCAAGAAGCCTCGTAAAAGGAAAGCAGCTACCCACCCGAGAAAGGGCAATGTAACATCGCGATGGATCCCTAAAAAATTATTAGTAGCCCAAGGGTACTACGAGGGGAATGACCAGATTTGGGTCCCTAAACATAAGTTGAATCCCTCTGCATCACCTGTAAAACCTTGCAAACCAATTGTTGCCACCCCAATGACAATTCAAGACCGTGGTAAGGGAAAGGTAATAGAGTGCTCCGCACCACTTCTTCCAGAGCTAGTTTGGATTCCCAAACGATATCGATCATTACCACCTAGCTCAGGAAGGGGGGAGCCACATGAAGCTTCTAGCTCCTCATGCCAGGCACACACTCATATAGAAGTTTCTACATGCTCTACACCTACTCTTGTCAACACCCAACAAAAAACCGATGAGTCTACGTCTCCCCTTGTAATAGTATCGTCGGAAACCATTTCCTCCATTCGTCAATGGGAGCGTACACTACCATCTCTGCAATTGGATGTGGCCCACAAGGGTCATAAAAAGCTATCTGTCCACATCACAACCTATGACCCATTGGACAAATTGATTCCAAGAGGCTGCAACATCATTGCAAATAATATGATCTACCCAAGGAAAGGGGGAGCATGTACTCATGCTCGACATTCTAATGCTTCCTCCTTAACCTTCTCCCCTGACCATGTAATTGCCAAATTCAAGGGGATGTATATATATAGCTTCATACTTTTTTTTTTAACAAAGAAAAGAAAAACAAAAAATAGTAAAAAGAGCAAGAGCACAAAAACAAGAGAAATATCCGTATACAATCAAGAACTAGATTGACCTATCATAAACCTACTGATGCTATATCTGTGTTTGCAGATATGGCAGATGCCCGATCATCATACACTTCATCCACTCCTACCTTTGGTGAGAGGTATCATCTGTACCTTTCTCAGATATTCCACATGTGCTATCCTGTAATTGAAACTGAATAGGATCATATAGATGTACTAGCCAGAGAAGAAAATGTTGAGGAATTAGAATGGCTAATTCGCCTATTGACCATGACTGACCCCTACTCCGTAGAGGACATATCCTCGATAGCCCAATGCTTTCCTTTTCCACAAGATGACTATCCTCGCATGGTTACATTTTTTATGAGTTTATGTGGATGGGAAAATGAAAAGGAAATATCTGACAATGATGAATGGACGGATGAAACTCATGGCACTACTGAGGTTGACTTTATTTGTTTGGATGATGCGGATAGAGGCTTAGCCTTAGGGCTAGAGCCAGGACTCTACAACATCCTCTTACCGTATCCTCAGTAGTAGTGTGGTGACTGGTAGGTAGGTTAGTGTTTTCAAGTTTTTTCTAGTTTAGATTCCTTAAACAAGTCTTGAAATTTTCACACTGATGTGCCTCTCGAGGTATAGTGCTTGTTAGTTGATTGTACAGTTGAAAAGTTTGAGGTGGGTTCGCTTTCAAGTCCTGAGACTGCCGCAACGTTCATCAAAATATATCTACATCAAATTGCAAGCTGTCTCGTCAAACCAAGGAGATCTCCAATTACATGTGTAATTCTTCCATACCCACTCTCTTTCGTTTTTACTGTTCAAATAATTGCATAAACTATAATGCATGACCACATGGAAATTGTCAATGTACTACTTAGTTTTTGAAGTTGCTTGCATGCTAGTGTAAATCATTAATGAGCTTAACTTTATTGGAAATATTCCTAGGCAGCATGACGTCTTTAGTTAACCTTGGAATACGATTGTCTTAGGTCTAGGGTCAAACCATCTTAATGTTTGACACCTGGCCATGTGTGTGTTGACCTCTAGGACATAGCTATTACCCCTTTGTCGAAAGGATGCAAGACAAATTATAGTTCAGGAGCGAAGATCAAAAGAAATAGATTTTAAAAAAAAAAGCCTACAATAAATGGCAATACAAGTCTATGATGTGCTTTAATGTTGGCCTATCGCCTTATTGATACTTGGTAGGCAAGGAGTATTCTACTCCAGACCGATGCCTTGGTTGGTAGGGGGTAGCCTTGCCTAAAGTGAGCTAATAGATTCCTGGATAATGCCTTGTGTTAAACATGGTACCAGGATCGATGTTAGTTTTGCCTTAGGAAGGTCGCCATTGTGTGTAAAAATTGTCACGTGCAAAAAAAAAAAGAAGGCAAAAAGCTCCTGTAACTCTGATGTTTCTTGTTTCCCTAGGCTTGTGGTATTAACTTGTTCTTAGAGTAGACACAGTGTGGTCATGTGTTTATTTATTAAGCTTGGTTATTTTCCTTGACTTAGGCCAGTTATAAACCTTGATTAACCTTTGACACCTTGCTTACTCTTGATTTACTTTCAATAATTTTAAACTCCTGT
The DNA here is from genome assembly GCF_041138505.1 of Cibotium barometz. NCBI lineage: Eukaryota > Viridiplantae > Streptophyta > Polypodiopsida > Cyatheales > Cibotiaceae > Cibotium > Cibotium barometz. The sequence goes on along the minus strand of NC_141073.1, from coordinate 35,744,950 downwards.
TAATTTGCTACACTAGCTCATTCTGTTAATTTGCTACACTAGCTCATTCATGTGACCCTTAAACTAAGTTCTCATAGCAACATCCATTGTGGTCTAACATGCTTGAATTTATACACTTTATATCTTTTGAATTCCAGCATACCTTCACTCTACTTCCCTGTTTTGCAGACGGTCTACCACAACAACCCTCTCAAGCTTACCATACCATAGCTTCCGAGGACGGAATCTACATCAGGAAGGGGGACATGTTAACCTATGACGGACATTGAGACGTACTATGTTTTACGTCATTAATTTAAATATTCTGAGTCATGGGCCGGGCTTGTCGGCACTATATGTTAAGGATAAAGGGATTGGGTGATCGCCGATGAGAGGCGCACCTTGAATATCAGTAGGATAAGGGTTAGGGTCGGCCAGCCATGTATGGGCGCCCAAGTGTGAACGGCCAAGTCACCTATAAGAGTCAAATGTAACCCTAAAATCCTCATTCTCATGTGTTGTGAATACAAGAGTGCTCTTGCCTTATCTTTTTGGTTTCCTTCTCCTGCGTGTGTGTGTGTGAGAGAGAGAGAGAGAGAGTGAGAGAGCGATCGAGCACTGTGTAGCGGCACGGCGGCGGCGGAGAGGCGGTAGAGCGGCGACGGCGGCTCCTTCTTCATTGCGACGCGGGAATCCTTCAAGGCGGCGGTTGAGCGGTGAGTGACACACCTTTTGCATTCTGTTTGAGCTTCCTTCCCTGGTTGTATGCTTGCAGCCATTCGTGGCTCGCATACGGTGTGCGGCAAGTCCCCAGCTACGACCTGTGCGGCAAAAGCGCACAACGCCCAACGCCCAACTTCAAGCACAAGGATACTATGAGATAGACAAAACCTTAAGGGTATCAAGGCAAAAAAGCCATGCTATAGGCAAGAGACAAGGAAATCCAACCAAGGACATAAAGTTGTCTTCCAAGCAAGCCTGCACACAACTTAGCATTCAACAGCGATGGGTCCCAAAAGACTTACTGGTAGTATATGGCTATTATTAAGGAAACGAAACGGTATGGGTACCAAAAACCCATCCAAAACCCAATTCCACATGTACCTCCAAAAGAACATAAGAGAGCTATAAGCACAGACAGGACCAAGCTCCAACTAAATCAACAAGTGCTAAGGAAGTACCAAAGTTGGTTTGGAGAAAGAAACAAGTTCGACCAAGTAAACAAGGGAGTGCGACACCACCAATGAGGAAAAGTTGAACCAAGACGTGGGGCCTAGGGTAAAGAAGACATCCACCCACATGCACTGGAAGAAAAATAGGTTCACCAGGATTCGGTGGATGACTCCTTTACTGGATGGAAGGAAAAATCAAAAGTTCTCACTCAAAACTTAAGCGGTTGCAACAACACATACCCACAGCTTCCAAGGTACCACATCGGTTCCCGTGGCAATAAAAGGAAGAAGGATGACGAGGGGTACCCAACTCCAAGCAATAAAGGGGTATGCTTTTCATGCCGTGAAACATGTTCATTTGTTCACGTGTACACTACTACTCCTCAGAATGCATAACATGTGGCCTTGGAGTGTTTGAGCATATAGGGTATCAATATTTGCACGCATAAGGGTATAACATGTTTCACGTTGTGAACCAGTTTGGGCTAGTTCATGTCGTGAAACTTTCAAGACTGTTTCACATCATGAAATACTTCAAAATAGTTCACGTCGTGAAACGATAAAAACAACCTCCACGGATCGCAGACGAACACGTGGCATATCCAATTAAGATGGTCGTCTCGGGGTCGACAGCTATATCATAAATACATCTTTTTTTCCTTTTTGTGCATTTTCATTGACCTACTTCCATTGCTTCTTCTTGGTGGCATCATTGTCTTCTAGAGTACGTTCTCATCATTGGTGTTCATTCTCATTTGCGACCATCAATTCTCAGGTAGGAGGTCCTCATGCACTTTCAATTGTTTCATTTGTTTGCGTAAAAGCATTGTTTAGGTTCTTAGGTGCCACATTTGCACACATTTTTGCATTTTACAATGCTTAATCGATTGCATCTATCCTTTCCCTTCATGTTTTAATCATCCCTCCACTTTAGAAGGTGCACCTCCCACCAAATCCTCCTCTCATGACATAAGGAAATTAACCTGTGAAATAGCAGTCTGCTATTTTACGGGTTCCAAACTAAAACTCTCCATTTGGATAAGAATACATTGATTGCTTTAAGTCGGTGGCTCATACCAAGCACTAACCACTAACACTCATTCCACACTGATAAATCGTGACACCACAATCTGCTCTTTCACGAAGTAACTTACCCGCTACTTCACGGGTTAAGCCCTTCACACTTTAAACCCTTCACAGGTTAAGCCTTTCATGAGTTGAGCTTTCACAAACTAACAATTCGCGCATTAATCCCTTCACGGGTTAAGCCCTTTACGCTTTAAGCCTTTCACGGGTTAACGCCTCATGGATTAACCTTTCACGCATAGCTACTTCACGTTCGGCAATTTCACGACTTGCTACTTCATGGATTAGGACTAATTCTCGACAAACACTAATACACACCCTTAATTGATTCATTGCTCACCCCACTAATACTCTTCCCATCAAACATCACTACACACACACACACACACACACACACACACAAAGGAGGACCGTGAGCTCCTACCAGTCACCCAATGACGGATGTTCTTTTCAAATGTTATAGATGGCATCCTCCACTACTTCCAAACCAGAGGTTAAGGGGAACCCGGTTGTAACTCAGGCTAGTACCACAGGGTCTCCAGGAGAAAAGAGGAAAAGAGCACCACGCGGCACCAAGCTCACTTACCTTGGGCCATATGCATAAAAAGTACAAGGTACCGTGATCCACAAAGACATTTAGACAGCTCACGGGAATATTATATTCCAGTATCACACAACCCGGAGTGTTTGAAGACCGATGTTAAGAACAAGATGGAAAAAGTAGAACTTGGCAAAATGGCAGAGGTCCTTCCCCGCACCATTAACCCACACTTGTGTGTGGAATTTCTGAAGACTTATGACAAAAATACCAAGCGGGGTACAGTCACAAAGGTGGATGGCTCCACTGAGCAGGTCCTTGTCATAGAGGAAATGATACGAGAATCTCTATAGTTACCTCCCCCCATACCAACACATGTCATACAATCAATTAGATGCCCATGGAGGACATGCTGAAGAGGGTTTCCTTTAACTCAAATGGAGCAGATGAGAAAGCTTGTAGAGCAATGTCAATGCTCATGTAAGTAAAGCCAGTGGACAGATATAACAGGGTCCCTCCAATTGCATAGCAAAGGTCCATGAGGAAAAAAAGGAGGACTGGGCTTGGTATATCCACCACGAAATGGAGAATCACCTCAAGTCACACCAATCCAAGGTGTTTAATCCTTATCTCCTAACTAAAGTACTCAGCCATGCAGCTAATCTTCCCATTCCCCAAGGCACTCAGGAGGCAAAGGTACCTTAGTCTGAGGGATCCATAGAGCCGTCTACCCTCATTCCAGAAGAGTTGCAGCATGGATAAGCAGTCCTGAAGGAGACTAAGAAGCTACTTCAAGAGTTGAAGGGTGGTAAGAAGATAAAGAAAAGTCAAAAGATGTGGGCAGCCTCCAGCAGGTTGAATCAGAAACGCAGCAACAGTTGGAAGAAGAGGTAGCCCAAGACATCACATCCTTCCAACAGGTTTTGGAGCAATAGGAAGTAAAAGAAAGGGAACATATAAGCTTGATATAACAAGTGCCCTTCCATAGTCAGCACTACACACACCGCCTTCCAATCCTACCTAGTTAGTCTTCAAAAACCTCTCCCGACTCCACGATTGAATAATTTCATATCAGCCCACCTCAGCGGATATTGGTGCAACACAGACTCCAGCAGAACAACAATTGCCACATACAGATGTGGGTGAGAGAAATGAAGAGGCCACCTAAGCACAACCAGAGGAAACTTAAGAAGCTCAAGAAGCAGAGAAAAGAAAGAGGGCTAACAAGACTCCTAGTCCCAATAAGCGAAGGCAAATGGACCTTGAGGACACAATAAGAGAAGGATCCTTCTTGCATAATCTCAACGCTGATCGCTTCCTAGAAGAAACCATGGAAGGCCTCGACGTGCTACTGGTGCACCAAAAAGAAGGCTCAGCCTCCATAAGTGCATATATTTGGTCCCAAGAGTAAAGGTTCTGGAGATGTCATTTGCTTACTGCTCACATGCTACATAACAGGAATGCCGAACTCTGGAGACAGGTCCAGGATTCCACTGGCTAGGTATAGGCGCTTAAGGAGTAAATAGCCGCGCAGATGCCACCAACAAAGAAGTGATCCTAAAGAGTTTAAAGGCAGCCAAAGAACAAGAGGCAAGGCTCCAAACTTTGGAGGGCAATAATAGGTTAATCAGTAAGACTATAGTCCACACCACCAAAGAAAATGAGGAGCTCAAGGCCAGATTAGAGCAAGCCAAGGCACAACTTCAAAAGGAAGTGGCATATACCAAGGACAAAGAAGAGCAACATACATAACAGCTAAGGGAAGCCCATGCCATGTTCCAAGATAAGGAAGAGGGATATACAGGGCAGCTCAATGCACTTAATGAAGCCATTGCTAAAGCGGAACAAGAAGTGGTAAGCCTCCAAATAGAAAGAGAACAACTAAACAAAGCACATGTTGAGAAACTAAAAGCCCTCAATGAGGTGATCACTCTGCAAAGTCGATGGAAATAGATCAAATTATAGTCAGCCACATCAACAAGTGCTTAAGCATGTACACTAGCAATTAGCTAGTAGCCAAAGCTTGGCAGAGGAGTGGCTAAAGCAGATTGAAGAGGCTAATGTTCAAGTCACAGCTTCCAAGATTGCAATGGAGGAAGCTGCAAGAAGATATGAAGAGATGGCTGACTGCTCGAGATGTGTGGGAAAGCAGCCATCTCCACACTACTCCACAAACCAAAGACTCCAAAATACAGGATTTGGAATGCCAGCTCGCCCTCCAACAAAGAACTAATCAACTGGATGAATTACGCCAACTCATTGAACGCGCCTCGGAGATAGGTTTGTTTTGCCAGTAACTCCTCGGCCCCTCCTCAGACTCTAACATTGTTTTTATCTACACTAACCCTCTCTCTTCTTCAATATGAAATTAACTTAATTGAAGATCTCAGTTTAGAGACCTAACCCTAATTTATCAAAATACAGAAAGGGATGGAGACCCAACCATAGTAATGGGAATCCTACGAGGGGAAATAATGCTGACTGACCCAGCTGATATTTTCTTTTCTCCCTTACATCCCATAGTGCTAAACCTTTGTAATTAGTGTCGGGTGCTGTAATAGTCAGACATCCTGGATGACAGTGTCGATAAACTCAACCTGTTTCTGAAGTTTATAATACCCATCAGCATCTAAACCTATCACAATCCACATTATATCATCCTTTTGGTAAAATTTATCGAAATATCCATAAGCATTTGGAGGCTATGCTCATTAATGTGGTTTGTAATTTTGATAAGGAGCATATAGAATATCCTAATATAACCACCACTGATATAATTGACCTCCAAGAATTTATGAAAAACTAACATGCCCAGCCTACCGCCAGAGGGCCAAGAACAAACACTAGGAACCTCCTCATCTTTTACTTATCCAGTGTTCTCTTTCATCGCCAGTAAGTTTTTAAATCCCTTTCTTAGTGTATCTCCTTTTAACAAAACTCAGGCCGATTGTATCTTCTCTTGCTTCTCTTTTATCCCCGTTAATTTTCCCACTAACACTCTCGCCCTCGAGGAGATGCCGGCACCAACTCTATCTCCACCAAGGCCGATCGATGAGGTACGTGACCATCCCCCTCAAGATGATATCCAAGCTTTCACGAGGGCTTCATCTGCGCAGGCAACCCACTCTTGAAAACTCATGTTCAAGGTGCTGATGTAAATCACACCATTTGAGCCTACCAGAAGGATCCTGCCAGATGCATACTCTAACATAGAGCCACAGAGGCAACCTTATGTACCATACCCTCTCCGAGCCCCAATGCCGCAATTAGAAGAGCTATTACCAATGGTAGGAGAGGGGACCTTGTGGGAGAATGTGCTCGTCATACCAAACTGGCCAATCTGCACTTGGCTGATTTGCTGGAGATCTGAATTGTCACATTCATGATCAGCTATTGTTTCCGCAGATGGCACAAACAACACGTAGTGCATACAAGGGGAGGCTATACGACAATCCAAACACATGATACCAACCCCCACCTAACAGATTTTGGCATACAGCCGGATTGGCACAAGGAGTCTTGTGTGTGTGTGAGAGAGAGTGAGAGTATAATCTTGTGCATGTTCCTCTTCTATGCATGTGTGTGGGAGCGTGAGAGTAGATTGCCTTGCATCGTGGTGAGAGCAACTCCGGATGACAGCATGGAGGTGGAGATTGGAGGAGTAGAGCTTCCAAAAGCGAGCTTGGGGAGCCTCAACAAGGGACCTGAGCTCGAAGCATTGGTAAGTACCCAACAGTAGTTGTTGTCTATTACTTCTTCTGATTATGAATGGGTAGAGTTCTCTCTTGGAAGGTGCAATAGCCCATAACAATAACATTAGTAATGAGCATCAAACTATCAGTCTTACCCTTAGCATTAGGCACTTTATGTTTGTATAATTTTGGTGGCAAATGGCGCACCAATATCTCTTTGTGGAAATAAGTTAGGGGTCCAGTCTGCCAACCAGGACTACTTGCTAGGGTTAGCCTTGAGGTTACCCTTGTTGGGGTTGGCCCTCCCAATGTTGGCCTGATTGGTTGATGGATTGATTGTCGTCTCATATGTATGCATTTCCTTAACTATAATGTTTTTGCCAATGGTTTAACTCCCTTAGTTTTGGAGGCTTTGGAAGATGTGTCCCCTATCTCTTAGTTTGGGTGGATGACTTATACACCTCTATCTTGCATATTATCAGCTAGGTCCACTTCCACAATTGTGAGGCAAAGATGTAGTGTTCTAGACCTGTAGAGATGGGCATGAAACCTCTTACTATTGAGATTGATCATGAATTAGAGTCAATGCACAATAAGTTATCCAACCTTTCCCTTGGGTTGCATCTCATATGAAGATACTTTAGTTGTGGTAGTGTAGTTGGTCTCTCCTTCCTCTTGCTTGAGGTTGTACATGTGAGTGATGGGACTTCATCTAGCTTTGTTGGGTGAAAATATCACGATGAAAGTGTGTCTCAAGACCTCATAATTTCTTTTGTTGCCCTAATAGCTTACTGCCTTTCCTTCAAGGCAAAGTTTAAATGGTCAGATCTTGGTGGGATCATCAATCCTTCCCATAGCTTTGAAAACTTGATCGAATTTTTTTAGGTACTAAATGGGATCTCTAGTTCCATCAAAATTTCATTTTCTAGGTACTAAATGGGACCTCTATTTCCATCAAAATTTCATTTTCTTGGTAATATATGGGATATCCATTTCCATGATCATTAGCCTTAAGATGTGGATTGGCTTGGTCTTTCCCAAATTTGGGCCTCTCAATACTATATTCATGGCAATCCCCCTTCTCATTTCCCCAATGCCATCCTTAGCATGTCTTTTGCATGTTCATATGGACGTATAATTTAAGGGAATGGTTACACATAACCTCATGCATTTGGGTTTACAATCATATATTTTGTGGTGTTGGGCTCATCATAGGGTTGGACTATGCAGTGTCCACTAATATTGATTGTGTATCTGCTTGGCCTCAGAGGTTGCAAGCCTACAGTTCCTAAGGATCCATTAGGCACTTAACCTTGTGAAACACCAAGGATCCATTAGGTGCTTGCCCTTGTGAAACACCAAGGTTGGAGGTAGTTGTGATTGGTTGTTACCTTTCCTTGCATTCCAAACAAAGATATACAAACATAGAGAAACTGGAATTTGGTTCCGTAATGAAGAAGAATCCAAAATGGGCTTCTTTAAGAGGAGGTGCTCCTACTTCTACTTCCACCATGTGTGCTTGCAGACTCGGTTGGGGATTACCCTACCCACCCTTGATGGTGTTGTAAAGGAGACATGTCCTAATTCTACTGTTGGTGAAGTAATGGGGCTACTTAGGGTGCAAAGTTGAAGGCATTCCCAACTTGCTATATCAATGCCCAAAGATTGAAAGAGTGTGGTGTCTCACATAGTTTAAGCACTTCCAAATGGGTCAAACCTTGATGCTCCTAGACCTACTAGCATTCCCATACTAGAGAGATTTGCCCTAAGAGAAAGGATGGTCCACACCCTTTTCACAAAATTCATGGCATTATTCACTAATCCTACTTGCCAATTTGGGGCTAGGAGGACTGTAGCACCTCCCTTGAGGGGTTACGTGTGGTTCCTCCACCCATATCTATATTTATTTGGCTTTTATCTTCTCGATACTCCTTGCTTAAGGTAGACTCAAAGGAGTTACCTTCTTAACGAGAAAGCTCTCTATTAAGGTCTAGTTGTTTAATGGGATCGAAGGCTGGATGATCACATGTAACGTGAGCCAAATCAAATGTGACGTGAGCAAAACTAGTTATGACATGAGCTTGGCTATACATAATGTGAACTCGGTCCAAGATGTGATGTGAGCCTAAGAGTAGTTACATCTATAATATTATATCGTTAAGCAGTTAAACCTACCTTGAATACTTAAAATCTACACCAACCTCAAATTCCAAGGAATCTTCTTGTCTATTTAATTAATACCATTTTATTGTAGACTCATGTCTCTGACTCGAGATTTGTTTGGGCCTTGTTTTTGTTTTACATGGTTTCTTGAACTTGATTGGGGGTGTTTATCCTTAATAAGGGTATTTATATAAGTAATGGGATGCTTAATGGTTTTTTATTAATTGATTTTATCTTTCTTTGACCAAATGCAACAATGCATGATTAAGAAAAGAAAATAACTTCCACACACTTGGAACTTATAGCTAATGTTTTCAAAGAGGATGTCACTCCTACACTCATAATTGCTAAGCAATCCCTTGGCTTTATGCAACAAAATCTTGGGCTTGAACTTCATGCAAATGGCCAAGAAAATAGGGTTTTCCCTTCCAAAATCTACAAACAGAATGCCATAATCTAAGATTAAAAAACAAGATTGAAAAGAAAAAATCTAACACATCCACAAAGACTCAAAAAATGAATGTCTTTAAAATGCGACCTCTTAATAATTGGACTAGACAAATTAGCTTGGAATGGATGGAAATCAAAGCTAAGCCCATAATTAAGCCCTTAGGGTGGCACCAAATATGTTCAAGTCAAGAACGTACCCTGCCTATGTGTTGTTGGGAGCTTTGTCTCGTAGAGCCATGAAATGCAACTTCTTGGTTGTGGTGGGTGTGCTGGCCCGTCATCCATTGTTTACTTTTTTGTTATTACATAAGAGAACCACACTACAACATAAATATACCACGTTCACTATTGATGGTATAAATAAGAGAGAGTAGCATGGAGCACTAGTGAATCCTGTGTCACACCTTGCATTGGTGGTAACTTACACAACTACACGCACATGCAAAGGAAAAAATGCAATTTTGATGTAATGCATACATTTATGCTTAAATGAAAACTCTTTAATCAATCAGAACATATTTGACTTTAGTAGCAAATTTATAATCGATTACACATAATCATACCACACATTTTGGAGGACTATATGCTATTACGTAAGGTGACTTATTTTGCGGGCATGCCTTATTCATCACACTTGAATAAGTCATGCCTTATTCCTCACACTTGAATATTTAAAAATGTGTAGGACACCTTATGTAAGGTGACGTTATTATAGACATGCCATATTCACACTTGAATATTTGGAAATGTGTAAAACACAATTGTGAACAGGTAGGGCTTGGTACGGCTCTTCTTGGAAAACAATGAGTTCTATTTTCTCATTGGAAATTTTAATAATAGTACTAGAATTCCAATAATAGTAACAGAACTCCTAATTGCCTTTTTTAGAAACTCTCTACTACATGATTTCGTATCACTTCCACATGATGGCTAAGTGAGAAGGGCAACATGTCGGGTCTAGATTGCCAAACAACAATGAGATTCTATCATAGATTCTACTAACTAGAACTAGCCCAAGATTTAGCAAGAAACTATAGAACATGCGGTATGGGTAATGATAACTCGTTATTATTAGAAAGTCCACCAATGCATGTGCGCGTGCGCACGCGCGCGCGCACACACACACACGCACTATGTAGAAAGACAAAACATTGAAATTATTGTTTATGATGATAATGAAAATATATTTGGTAGAATGTTGTATTTTTTGTTTCAATTTATTACAAAATGACTCAAGTTTGTAAATTACGTCTACACATATTACTTAATGAATTGTAGGATATTCTACTCTTGGACAAATGAGGCATGGAATGCATACACTTTTATTCTATGTAATGACTCATATAAGCATGACTTAAATTTCACCCCTATTTATACTCCTTTACAAGCCACTAACGAATCACAACTTTTAGACACTTCCTACCGAATTTACAATTTCTCATTATACATACTAGGTTTCATTACAAAAGATGACTTGACTTTATCCTAACCTAGTGACTGTAATAACCTAGCTAGTTATCATCGATATCAATTTGATCGCTTTTGCTTGTTCTCGCTCATGCTAATTTGGTGTTGCCCAGTTGCTACCATTCACTGCTTATCCTTGCTTTTGTTGTTGCATCTACTGGGTTGGTCTTTACCTTTAATCCGCTTATGACAACTACTAATTTAACCTCCGATTTTTGGTTGGTATAATGTTTTGAACTAACTAGACCAATGTGTTAAAGCAATATAATATACATTATATTAACCTCCTCTTACTTTTTGGATACATTAATGTTTTAAACTAACTAGAATAATGTGTTAAAACTTATAAAGTACATTCAAATATTAAATGGAGTGAAATAGAGTTACCAAATTGATGAAGGTATGACCTATAATGAGTTGATCTAACTCTACATCTATACTTTACTAACGTGTACACAAAGGTTTGTAGTGAATATGTTTTCAATGGCATAAAGGGACAACCCCATACTCTCATTGCAAAAGATAGAAAGCATAGGACATGCCAACAATGCCTTTCAATACCAAAAATACCAATGCCTCTTCACAATATACTCAACATTAAAACTAGGCATACTAATTAAGTTATGGAGTGGTAAACCTTAATATTAGAGATGACATGGTTAATAGGGCCAATGGTACGTTCAAAAATATGGGAAGATAGTAGTTTACATTGAATTATTACAAAAAATCAGGTGTATATTATAGATACAAACACAAAGGTCTTTACAATGAGACTATTTCATACACTAAAGTGAATGTCTTAAATCACAAAGAGATTCAAGTTAGCAAAAATACACTAAGTGTTGTAAGAAGCAAGCGGTTTCATGTTAAACCAGATGCATCTTTTTCTATATAGAGATGAGCTAACAATGAGAAAACTAGAACTTGATTTAAAGCATGTAAACACACGTGGACTAATCAACAATGCTACCTCAGATAAAAAGTCTAGACAATGAGAAATCTAGAATTTGATCTAAAGCACACATGGACTAATTAACCATGCTACTTCATATAAAATGTCTATGTAAATTCCATCTTTTCAATAAAATTTAAGTACAATAAAATGGACAAATGTTGTTTATCTAGAGAATGAGTAGTTATATACATACGCAAAATGGATTTGTACCAATGTAAACATTGCCACTTGTAAAGAATCTACTCTTATTCTAGAATCTATAAACACCAAAACATAACATTTACTCTTATTTAAGAATCTTAAACACAAAAACACTATTGAGACATTAAACTCTGGGCCCATTGCAAAGGTTGTGGGTTTGGATCCTGCTCATTACAATAGTTGGAAGCAACATGTGGAATGAATGTGACAAGCTAACTAACTCATGGTAAATACCCTCTATAAAAAAAAGTAGATGAGACTCTACTAGCATTAGACATTTTGTGCTTATAAGAATAAGCAACATAGAATTCTTGCCTCCAAACGATTTTAAAGAAATTTTATGCTACCATGTTTTTTAAAACCACTATCACTTACAAGCTCATGAGTGCTTTACTTGTAGGAGCAGTGAAAGCTCTAGTCCTCTTGTGTGTTTTTGTTGGGTTAATTTGCTAGAGTTATGGTAGGTCCGTGCAAGCAACACAAGCCAAAGGAGGTGAGTGTAGAATTTCAACTTTTTATAGAGCCATGTGGGTTGGGTGAGTAAGAGGATGGAGGTGATTGGTTAAGATATCGTGTGGAGAAGAATGTAGCCACGACTTAATACTAATTCTAATTTGTCAATCTAACACTTACGTAGCTAATATGAAGAGAGATAATTTCAATACATATAACAAAAAATATATTGGCGACAAGCCATCTATTTGAAGAGATGCAATTTAAGATTGACAAGCACTTAGTGGTGGACATTACATCAAAAACAAAAAAGCTCCAAGATAGGGTACATATAATTCAGGATTGACAAGCACTTGCCTTTGGGAAATTAAAGGAAAAAACAAAAAAGCTCCAATATAGGTAAGATATGTACGCATCATAGCACTTAGCATTACCTAAAGCTTTACCATATTATAGTTTTTTTGGTGCACACCTGTCCACTTTGGAGGTTGCCAACCAGACACGTGATCTTTCGGCCCCACTTTAGAGGTTGCCAACCACACACGTGATCTTTCGGCCCCACTTTAGAGGTTGCCAACCACACACATGATCTTTCGGCCCCATGCAGTGGGGTGTCACTATAGAGAGGGCTAGGTCCATTTTGAGGGTTGGATGTCCCTGACCCCGAGCATCCTGACCTTATGCCCGACACCGAGCATTTGACCTAATACCCGACCCTGAGCGTCCTGACCTTTCTACTCTCTACCCGTCCATGTTGCAACTTAATAAATAAAATTTCTTAGTTTTTCTTGGTGATTCAAAGGGAAACTACTATGGGCAAATAACAAACACAACAAAAGAAACACAACAAAATAACAAACACAACAAAAGAAACACCTTAGTAGAAACTTGGGTTGGGGTCAAAGGACTTCATGCGGGAAGCGCAGGAGGGAGGAAGTGCTCCCCGGCAAGAAAGAGGAGGTAGCGGGATGCCTTCCTCTAAGGTTCACAGATCCAAGAGCGAGACAAGGGAGGCGGAGGCAGGAGCGGCTGCGGCAGGCGGAGGAGGGTACGTGCCTCTTCCCTTGGTGGGGCAGATACGAGAGAAGGGCTTTGCAACCTCCAGCAGCAGGCATTGGAACCGTGTTTCTGCACCGGAACCTAGAGCTACCCCGTTTCCCATCGCTCGCCATCGCTCGGATGGGCCCGTAAGCTTCTCTGCATCTCCACCGTAACCCTTCCTGCATAGATTTGCTCGTAAACTTAAGGAACTCTATTATTTGTTAATAGTTCAACTGTGCTTGCACACATTAGATGGTATCGATGCTAGTCATGCAAACACTAGATGCTATCCTTTCAATTTGTTAATAGTTCAATTGTGCTGATGCGAACCTTTCGATTTGTTCAATAGCTCATAGTTAATCTCTTCTTTTATGTGACCAAAACATTAGTTGCTATCCTTTGATGCCAGCCATGCCTTTTGCAACAGCACTGGGCACCACCTTCCATCCAGAACGTTCCAGAACCTGAAGAGGTTTCAGATGATAGTATTGGAGAACATCTAGCAGCCAAAGCACAGCCTTTAGTGAGAAAGAAAAAGAAAGCAGTTGATTTCAGCAAATGGAAAACTGAAAACAACGGAAAGGTGGCGCTGAATGTGGTTAGAACTTCGGATGCAGAAGAAAAAATCTCTGGCAACAACCAACTGAATCTGCTTTCATCAAACTCCGAGGGCTACAGCATCAAAAAGGATATTACTGCATCTCTGATCTCCAGCAATGAGCCAGACTCAGAAACCTTCAATGGTTTACAGGTGGAACGTTGTGCCAATCTGGATTCTGTAGAGTTGTGCAAAGATAGGCTACTGTCGATCTCAAGTGCCAATGCAGATAGCAAGATAGAAAGTCCTAGTGGGCTAAGAGAAGACATCGAGGGAGTCAATGGATTAACCTTGCAAAGCATGACAAATGAGCAAATTGTTGCTGCACAACAGGAGTTGGCAGAGAGATTCAGACCAGACATATTAGAAATGTTAAGGAGGCGCGGCAAGAAGAAGGCCGAAGGTCAGAAGGGCAGCACAGAAAAAATGGAAACATGTATGGAAAAAGGATCCTTGTCCATGCCAAAGGTGGAAAAGGTCAGCATTCAAGAACACAGGCACAGTGAGGATGCATATGCTGCAGCCATTTCAGGAATGCAAGGCTCAGATCTGGAATCATCTACTTCAGTACCTCAAACAGATTCATCCGATCACATTCCATTTGGAAGCAGACCTTGGCCCGATAGAGTTGAAGCTGTCAGATTATTTAAGTTTGGCCTTGATGGGAACTTTGTTGGTATTGGTTCTGCAACTGTACCCACTTCAACAGGTGACACCCTAAAATCCCATGGAAGTATTCTGTTTTCTTTTTTTTTTTGTGTGAGTTTCAGCATGTATTCATTTGAACCTGGTCTCTATTCTTGCTTCCTAAGAGGGATTCGGCTAGGTGTGAAAGTTCTAATATGTATCATAGTTGGGTGTCACTTTTGGTGAAATGGTATTAAGGATAAGATGCGGACATTGTGTCTATCAATGGTGCCTGGGAGCTACTTATATTTCTTCCTGAAAGATGGTTCTGATGATCTGTAGAGGCTCTTCTGGAGGAGAGTGTAGAGGTTCTAGAGGAGGAGTTAGGTTATGTTTTTCACGCGGTTGCTATACGGAGGGCAGTTACAGGGCTGGCCAGCTCTGAAAAGATGCATTCTCATCATCGACTGTTGCACCAGTAATAGCTTATAGAGAACTTCAGGAACTGATTGATTGACTAGAATGTTCAATTTTATTTGCTTGTCCTAGGTTGATGTTTTTGTCTGACCTACTTAGTAGATAGCTGTTTTGATGTGCATGTGACTTGGATGCTGATTGGACATGACAGGTTGAGATGTCTAGTGCCGACTGAATGCTAAGATGTGGCATACCGACTAGACACAGCATAGGTTGGGTATCGTCGTGAAGTGCTGACAATGGGAGTTATGCACCAGCTGTGTTTTTCAGTCACAGCATTTATTTGCCAGTGTGACTGCTCACAAAAAGTACGGTTATCTGTTGCAGCGTGCCTGTACTAATTCTAACATCTGCATCGTTCTTCCCAACGAAGTGACTTTGATGGTGTGGTTTGGGACCTGGGTGATGACGATTGGTGTGGTCAAGCCTTAGCTTGGGGGGTGTTCCGTTTGGAGTCCCATCACTTTTTCCCTGTAGCTTTCCTTTTTTTTTTGAAATTCCTGGATGCACACCGAGATTGTTCCAGATGGGCCAAGAAGCTGCACTGGTGGGGATGGTTATATTTGTGAGGGCAAAAGGACGAAAGGACCAGATGTACGAGAGATCAGAGCAAAACACACATCATGAAATATATGAGTGAGTCTATATATAATGGTGAGTGAACATATGTACAAGAGCCCTCTGATGTGAGGTGACTCAGTAGAAAGACCAGTGCAGAAGCAGAGATGATGTCCGAGCTGAAGCATGGTCGATGACGAAGGCTCGCGTCGATGTGAGGCAAAGCACTCTGAGAGGTGGTCAGTGTCAAAGGCTCGCATCGGTAAATGCAGAGGCACTCCGAGGTGGTAGTGGCAGCGGAAGATGAGGTGATGCAGGCTCTGGTGACAAGGGTGCTGCGATACCTGAGGTGGTGGATGAAGAGCAGAGAGGGCTGCCGTCCCAAGTGGTGGTGGTGGTGGTGCAAGCTCTGGTGACCTGGGTGTTGCGTACCTGAAGGGTGCAGGCTTTGATGACAAGGTGCTGTGTACCTGAAGGGTGCAGGCTTTGATGACAAGGGTGCTGCGTACGTGAGGGGTGGTGAGGAGCAAAGAGGGCTGCCGTCCCCAGTGGTGCAAGCTCTGGTGACACGGGTGCTGCATACCTGATGTGATGTCGATGGTGAAGCTAAGCAGAGATTGGGCTGCCGTCCCGAAGGTATGATGTAGGAGAGAGTGGGCTGCTGTCCCAATGGTGAGAGCTGAGGCAAAAACGCTGGAGTGCTGTATAGCAGAGGGGGCTGCTGTCCCATGAGCTGTGGAGAAAATGCAGATGATATGCTGATGTAGGCACTGATGTGAGCCCTGATGTAAGCGCTGATGTAAGGCTGAAGATGGAACGCTGATGTCAGCCCAGCATAGTAATAGGGGACGGAGGGCCGGGACGCGGAAACGCCGTCCCGAATCGACGAAGCGTTCCGACACGGGCTGGGGACGGAGGGGACGCCGTCCCGGGAACGGCGGAACGGGTAGCACATGTTGGGGGATGGGACTGGAATGGGACGGCGAGTCGCGCACCTTTTTTTTTCACTGGTTTTTTGTGCCCTTTTTTTTTGCTTTTTTTTCCCCGCCATTTTTTTTTTGGCTTTAAAAAAAAACCTTTTTTTTTGCCGTTTTTTTTTCTCGCTTCTGCTTGTTGCTTTCCTCCTGTTGGTGGCTGGCAGCTGCCCGTTGCTTTCCTCACGTTGGCATTGTGCAGTGGTTGCCATCACCCGTGACTTGCAAGGCTGCGCTGCCATGAGCCTATAAGGCTTGCGCTCTCCTCTCTCTCTCTCTCTCTCTCTCTCCCTCTCTCCCACTCTCTTGGCCAGCCGCCCCACTCCCTCTCGCCACTCTTGAGCTTAAGGCTTAAGCAACAAGCGCTCTCTCAGCCCGCCAAGCTGGAAAGTGGGCTGTCTACCACGAAGGAAGTGTTGGAAGGTTGGCGATTTCGAGCGTGTGATCTATGGCTAGAAGGTGCCTTGGATTATCCCATAAGTGGAAGCATGGGAAGTTGAAGAGCCATATATAGGCTAGAGTGGCACCTTGTCATAGTCATCTCCTCCGGCCGGTGTTTTGGGAGGCAGCTCATCGGGAGATGGGAGCCCGGTGGAGGGATGCTGCAGTGCCCGTTGGGGGTGTTCGTGGTCTCGATGGTGATGCGTCTCCTACATGCGTTAGTCTTCCGCTGTGTATTGTGACATGGTATCAGAGCCCGGGCATGTGTGGTCTTGGGGGCGACCCCCTCGCGCCTCGGTGGCTTGTGGAGCCCTCGAATCGAGGGAGGGTGTTGGAAGGTTGGCGATTTCGAGCGTGTGATCTATGGCTAGAAGGTGCCTTGGATTATCCCATAAGTGGAAGCATGGGAAGTTGAAGAGCCATATATAGGCTAGAGTGGCACCTTGTCAAAAATACTGTTTTCACACACCCCCTTCTCAGGCCAAAAAGGGGACCATGAGAGAAAATGATGGATGCCAGGGTCCCACACTGACACGCTGGCATAAGGAATGTATCCCCTTTTGGAAACAAAAACTGATAAAGTCAGAGAGGACGATCGTGATGGCAAAGTTGGTGTAGATGAGTGGATGTACATGGGTTGATCGTCTCCCAAAGTAAGATCTTGAACGGGGCTCTCCATTGAGTAAGAAGTCCCATTCCCTATTGGATGTACATGGGTTGATCGTCTCCCAAAGTAAGATCTTGAACGGGGCTCTCCATTGAGTAAGAAGTCCCATTCCCTATGTGGTATAGATCAGAGTTTGGAGAAACAACTTTGGGTGAGAAGAATTGGTCCTCCGGGAGTGCGGGTAGACGATCCATGCCGTGTGCTCTCGAGGTCTTCAATCCCTTTGCTCTCGATAGCTCTGATACCATGTGGGCAAAGGGATGAAAGGACCAGATGTATGAGAGATCAGAGCAAAACCACACGTCATGAAATATGTGTGTCTGTCTTTATATAATGGTGAGTGAACATATGTACAAGAGCCCTCTGATGTGAGGGGACTCTGAGTAGAAAGACTAGTGTAGAAGCAGAGATGATGTTGGAGCTGAAGCACAGTCGATGACGAAGGCTCGCGTCGATGTGAGGCAAAGCACTCCGAGAGGTGGTTGGTGTCAAAGGCTCACGTCGGTGAATGTAGAGGCACTCCGAGGTGGTAGTGGCAGCGGAAGATGAGGTGATGCAGGCTCTGGTGACAAGGGTGCTGTGGTACCTGAGGTGGTAGATGAAGAGCAGAGAGGGATGCCGTCCCGAGTGGTGGTTGTGGTGGTGCAAGCTCTGGTGATGTGACATGTGAGGTCTTTGACCGTCGTAAACACAACCTTAGTCTAACTAAACTGCACTTAATGATGCTTAAGAAAGACAGATAGTGTCAATGCAATGCAATGCAGCTATATTAGATGAATGGGTTACAATGAGATCTGAATAGATCTATGATGTTTGTCCTAGATGACTATCCTTCTCGGGATGAGAGGATTAGGCTGAATGCTGATGCTGAGGACTGTTCCTTGCTCCAATGCTGAGGTCCACCCTTTGATGCCGGCTTCCCTCTATGTAGGAGATAGGAATGATGAACAATGCTGAATATGCTGCCTGTATGCTGAATATGCTGATATACTGAATGGACTGCTGTCCCAAGGTCTTTCCCTTGTCTCCTGGGAAGGAAACGCTGAAGGGGATGGCTGGGAACTGATGCTGAACTGCTGAACTGAAACGCAGATGCTCTCCGGCTGAAGATGATGCTCTATGCGTTTGCTGTTCAGATGGACTGATGCGCTGGGATGCGATGCTGGACTGAATGCTGAAAATGCTGTGGTGAGATGCGTTGATGGACTGGATGTGATGCGCCTCTATTTATATGAGGGATTGGTGCTGGTCGGCCAGCACTGAAATGCTCACGACTGCCATAAAATACCATAAATGCCATAAAATGCCATAAATGCTATAAAACGCTGGTTGGCTGATGTAGATATGCTGTTGGCTGATGCTCACAACCTTGACTTGATGCACCTTAATACCTTATATGCTCATGATGACTAGGATGCTGATGTTGGTGATGAAACACCCCCATATGATGCTCATACTGATATATGCCTGAGTGAATATCCTGACTATATGCCTGATGATGCCATGCTACTTGTACACCTGATGGGTGTGCACGTGACAGGTGACAAGGGTGTTGCGTACCTGAAGGGTGCAGGCTCTGATGACAAGGGTGTTGCGTACCTGAAGGGTGCACGCTCTGATGACAAGGGTGCTGCGTACCCGAGGGGTGGTGAGGAGCAGAGAGGGATGCCGTCCCGAGTGGTGCAAGCTCTGGTGACAAGGGTGCTGCGTACCTGTTGTGGTAAGGAGCAGAGAGGGCTGCCGTCCCCAGTGGTGCAAGCTTTGGTGACACGGGTGTTGTGTACCTGATGTGATGTCGATGGTGAAGCTAAGTAGAGAGTGGGCTGCCATTCCGATGGTATGATGTAGCAGAGAGTGGGCTGCTGTCCCGATGGTGAGAGCTGAGGCAAAAACGCTGAAGTGCTGTATAGCAGAGGGGGCTGCTGTCCCATGAGCTGTGGAGAAAACGCAGATGATATGCTGATGTAGGCACTGTCATCTCCGCTGTGTATTCTAACATGGTATCAGAGCCTAGGCTCTAGATAGTTCTTGGGATTTGTGTGAGCAAGAGGGGGACTGTTGTGTTGCTGATTGGTGGACCGTTTGGGACTGTTTGGGAAGAGGAGAAGCAAGAGGACGGCGGGTTGATTTGCTGGACAGCCACTTGCAAGTGTTAGTTCTTCTTTGTTCCCACCCACCCACCCTTTTCAGAGTACATCCGGCAGATCTGTTTGAGATGGCTGAGAGGCATGTGAAGATCCCGACACTCCCCACGTTCCCGGTGGACCATCAGTTGGACGGGAGCAACTACGGCATATGGAAGGTTATGATGGAATCTGTTCTGGAGTCTTACGACCTCGCTGATTTCGTCGTTGTTGGGGTTCCACGGCCGGGAGTAGAGGAAGGGGAGTTACCGTCGATCCGAAAGGACCGGGAGGCTCAGACACAGATGTGGGATCGTGTCAACGCCAGGGTCCGTTCGTTTATCTTTCTCAACTGCACACCGCAGGTAATCAATCATGTAAAGCATATGACGCTGGCCAGAGGTATATGGCAGCATTTGGCCTCTCTTTACAACAGGGTATCGCCCATGAAGAGGATTTCCTTGGAAGTACAGATGCGGGTTATGAGCCCTACAAAGTCGTCGACGATGTGGGAGCATATTAACAAGCTGTAGGCTCTTCAGCAGGAAGTTCTTCAGGCTCGGAAGGAGATATCGTCTGAGGACATGGCCATAACGTTGCTGTCGCACTTGCTCTCTCAGTACTCAGCATTTTACTCGTCTTTGATTACCAGTGGCAGGCTCAGCACCAGGAGCTTGTGCCCATGGTCCTGGACCAGGAGGAACGATTCACGAACCCTCCTCAGGGTGGAGGTTCGGAGGCCTTAACTGGCCAAAGGCAGAGAGGACATGTAATGATTGTGGCGAGAAAGGCCACTATTGGAGGCAGTGTCCCAAGCGGAAGACCGAGAAGGGGGGAGATTCCTCAGCAGCAATCATGAAGACTCCGGCTTTTGTGCACCTGGAGAGGTGGTGGACACCGATGTTTCATTTTCTTCAGGCAGGGAGGAGATTGGAGGACTCTCCGCAATGGATACTCGGGAGTGGATTCTAGACAGTGGTGCTTCCAGGTACATGACTCCTTCCCGCTCTGGTTTACAGGATCTCTGGTTTACAAGATCTCTGCAGGTTTTCTGGTCACATTCTTACTGGGGATACATCCACTATCCCAGTTCACAGTGAGGGCAGGATGGAGATAGTTCCCAATGGCAAGAGGGGGGAAGCATTTCTCCCAGGTGTTGTATGTTCCGTCACTTGCTTTTCATCTGTTGTCAGTGCATCAGGTTTGCAAGACTGGTTTACGGGTGGAGTTTGATGAGCGTTTTGTTGCTCTACGGGACAAAGCAACAGGCCAAGTGGTTTGGGAAGGCGGAGTGGAGAATGGAGTTTACAAGCTTTCAGAACTCTCTCTCCCAGGTCCTCAGGTTTGTGATGAGTGGCAATCTGGTAATGGCCATTTAAGTGTGGATACGCTGCAGGTGCAGGCTTTCAGGGACCAGATGGTGGATAGCTTGCCAGTAGATGGCAGCAGTTGGCAGGAACTCTCCAGTACTGATATTGGTAGTTCTTGTGTTCGTCAGTCAGAGGAAACTGAATAGGTAACTTATGCTCTGATGTCTTGTAGTATTCTCGGGATCTTCTTGTGTATATAGAGCAGAGTTACACGCCTCTCTCTCTCTCTCTCTCTCTCTCTCTTGTGCTGTGTTTTTTTTTCTGCATTGCGTTTTACTCGTGTACTCAGATCTGGTCATCATCTCCGTTGCGTATTCTGACAGGCACTGATGTGAGCCCTGATGTAAGTGCTGATGTAAGGCTGAAGATGGAACGCTGATGTCAGCCCAGATGTAAGCACTGATGACAGGCTGAAGATAAACGCTGATGTCAGCCCAGATATAAGTGATGATGACAGGCTGATGTCAACGCTGATGTGAGCCTGATGTAAGCCTCATGTAAGGCTGATGTAAAACGCTGAAGAAGAAGCACTGATGTCAGTGCTGATGTAAACGGAGAGAGGGCTGCTGTCCCATGGTGTGGCCTGTAGTAGAGAGTGGGCTGCTGTCCCGTGATGTGGCCACATGAGAACGCTGAGGTGCTGTCCTGTCAGGCAAAGAAGATGAAGCTATGTGGTGTAGAGCCCGGTAGAAGCAGCAGCAGCAACGTATGGTACCGGATGTATGCAATGGAGTGGTACACCATAGAGAATGATGAGGCAAGGCTCTATATACTGAGGGGGGGGGGTGCTGGTCGGTCAGCCTACAGGTTGTAGGCCAGCAGCAGCAGCAACGTATGGTACCGGATGTATGCAATGGAGTGGTACACCATAGAGAATGATGAGGCAAGGCTCTATATACTGAGGGGGGGGGGTGCTGGTCGGTCAGCCTACAGGTTGTAGGCCAGCAGCCAAGACAAAAAACCCCAAATAAATCGAAAAATACCCAAAAAAATCCCCTTTTTAGGGCTGGGAAAAATACTGTTTTCACACATGTAACTCAATTAAGGTGATTATGGAGGACTCTCAGGTCCAAGCTTGTGTATTCAATGAAAGGAGCTTCGATGGCTGATCTACAACCATTGAAAAGTGAGAGGAAGCTAGGGTGCAGTAGATAGCGAAGGTGGATAAGTGGGGTGTGGATGGATTGGAGCCTGACTGTCTAATTAGACCTCTATAGACCACGTTCAGTGGCGAGGCACAATGAGGGGCACAATTCAATCAACACTATCACATTGTACTATCTCACACATAGATTATACTATTATAGATTAAGATTATAAATTTTACTATTATAGTCTATAAGACACTTTTGACCTTCAAGTAATATTCATGAAGCCATCCCCTAGCTAGATAGAGGCCATGCAAAACCTAGCATCGTCAGCATCCACACAAAGTACACTTCCTATACCATACACTCCCAAGGATCACGATTTTCTTGGTCCTCACGACCATGGTCCTCACAACCAATGCGTCTGGGCTATCCATAGCAAGGCCCTTGGGATTCCCCAATCACTTGTGTATCTTTCCGAGCTTCTTTGCACCATACTTTGCTTCTTTGTCAACATCAAAGTTAAAGGTTTATCGCATGATGTCAAGAGCTCAAAATTTAAGAGCATGCTAACGAGGTTTAATAATCAATGATCTTGAGCTCCAGGTTTTTAAGATAGAAATAAGATGCACCATGTAGGTGCTGGCACACAAACATGACATAAATGTGTAGATATACATGTTTATTTTCCATCATCTTGAGAATAGGGTGTCTTGGAGTAAAGTTGATTGGACCCCATGTACGGAGAGTGGACCCATGTGCGGATATCGGTCCACACAAGCATTTAGTCAATTTGTAGTCCGTCAAACCTTCCAAAGCTGTCTACAAATCATTTGGCCTCCATCTCGCTAAAATGTGGCCTTTTGACTGCTTTGCCCGAAAGGTGAGGTGCCGCCAGGTGGACTCGATCTTGAGGATCTAAAAGCTTAGCCAATGGAAAATATGCTACAAATTGATGAATAAATTGCATGACTGCAGCATGATCACACTTACCATCATACTTACTAAAGTTCGGTTGAGCTTGTATGACGATGGTGGTTGGTGTGGTGGAGGAACTCACTCCGTGGTGCGCCAAGGTAGGGAGAAGAAACATCACATTTGCCTGCATAGCGTGTCAAATCCCCATAGGATCTCCTCGTAGAACGCTCCTGGTACACGGCTCGAAACCTGAAAACAAACCAAACAAACGGGAAGGGGGTGCAAGCTTGACTCACCTCCCAACCTTGACAACCGTGGGCAAGCCCACAAGTCTTGGCTGTCCCCACCGAGCCACGAGCTGAGCTAACTAGATGGACGTACTGACCAATCTCTACCTCGTGACATCCCATACCGTCACGAATCTACCCTCGCAAGCCTCGAGATTGTTGCCGGCCTCGGCTGCATAAAGCAGGTGCACGTCTGCACTAGATCCAGGCTCCTGACCATAGAGCTCTCACAAAGGCACGCGAGACTCTATGAATTAATGACTAACCTTGGCCGTCCTTTTATAGGCTCTTGGCCGGTCATCGGGCGTCCACACTTGGGTGCTCGCCCGTCCATACTTGGGTGCCCGCCCGTTAGTCTATCCCTAACTCAGCTCGCCAATCAACCTGCCTAGCTCCAAGCTTCCCCAAACCTCGAAGCTAGTCTTGTGTGCGTGTAGCACATGGTAGATACACACTGTGCACATGACATAGCGGCTATCAACTGTTGGTTCTGGAGTTGTGTAGCGTCACATTCAAGCCTTTCTTGGATAGCTTGGTCTGCTCGTCTTTGGTCTTCTTCAGCCTTGCGTTTAGCATCCTCGGCCCTTCGTTCATCCTCACGTCGAGCTTCTTTGGCCGATCGTTCTTCTGCCTTTTTGGCGTCTTCTTTTTGCCGTTGTTGCTCCATGATGAGCAAAAGTCTTTCCAATTCTGAGCTGCTTCTTGTTGGAAAATATATCATCTCCAGATGGTCTACATGTACCCTAGCATGCTTTACTGATCATTTCTAGCCCTGCATTCGCAAAACTCGTAGGGCATTTTTATAAGTCCTTTTAGGCTATTTATGGCACATTTATGGCTCACGATTGCAGTCGGTCTACTGCAGTTGGACGACTTGCTTATATGAGAGATATATAAGGATTCACACCCTTCTCCTCGTATCTCATCTCGCTTTTGCATGTTTGTTGGAGGTCATTGCCTGTTGCAACAATCTCTTATGCTTGTAAGCACCTACGATGTGACATGTAGAGGTCTTCGACCGTAGTAATCACAACCTTAGTCTAACTAAACTGCACTTAATGATGTTTGAGAGATAGACAAATATGTGTCAATGCAATGCAGCTATATTAGTTGATGAATGCGGTTACAATGAGATCCAAATGGATCTATACTGCTGAATATGCTGCCTATATGCTGAATATTCTGATATGCTGAATATACTGCTGTCCACTATCTTTCCCTTGTCTCTTGGGAAGGAAACGTTGAAGGGATGCTTTGGAACAGATGCGATGCTGACCTGATGATGAAACGCAGATGCTCTCCAACACGGGAAGGTGGATGCTCCATGCGTTTGCAGATCTGATGGGCTGAACTGAACTGAATGCTGATGCGTTTGCTGAAGATGATGCTGATGATGATGCGTTGCTGTTCTCAGCCTTCCTGGAGTAGAAACGCTGAGGGATACTGGGCTGAATGCTGAATGATGAACTTGAATTACTGAATGGAGAGGCGCCTGTATATATATGTAGGACTGCTGCTGGTCGGCCAGCATAATTGCTGTCGGCGAGATGAAATGTCCAAGACTGCTGGTCGGCTGCCCCATAAATGCCTGTAAAATGCCTGTAAATTGCATAAATGCCTGTAAAATACCTGATAACTCCTGATGATGCTAATGATGCTAAAATGATGCCTTGTCACTGTACACCTGAATGGTGTGCACGTGACATTCCCCGCTGCTAAACTGTTGCTGGGTGGTATACCTGGCAACCTTCGACTCCTCTGTGATCCTTCTCCTCTGAACCACTGCCCCCTTCTGTCTTCTGCTGCCGGGACTGAGGTCGTCTGCACGAGTGAAATCCTTTGAGCCAAGACTCCATGTACTGCGGGAATTGAATGGCAAATGCTGCTAAAACTGCTTGGAAATACCTGAGTCACCCTTGACCTGCCTGTGGAAACCTTTCACCTACCATCTCCGTCGTTCCTGAAGCTCTGAACCTCCTGAGGCGATGTTGGAGCAAACTTCCGTCTTCTATGGAAGAGAAACCCCCTGTTGCTGCCAGTTGAAGCCCAAAACTTATGTCCTCCTATGATGATGGATGTCATTTTTTCCCAGAGAGTTCATGGGCAACATGTATGCCTTGCAGATGCAAGACTAACTGCTAAGATGACTACTATGTAAGCCATGTGCAACCCTAAATGCTGTGCAAGAATGCAGATGGGTGGGTTACTGATGCATACCTAAGGGAAAATCCCTAAGGGTGGCCTGCAAGATTTTGAGAACTGGGTTTAACTGTGCGGAAGCGATTAACGTGATGTCTGATTGAATAACTGATGGAATGAACATGCTCTAAGGCTGGTTACCCTGTAACGCTCTGATACCAATGTGACATGTAGAGGTCTTCGACCGTAGTAATCACAACCTTAGTCTAACTAAACTGCACTTAATGATGTTTAAGAGATAGACAAATATGTGTCAATGCAATGCAGCTATATTAGATGATGAATGCGGTTAGAATGAGATCCAAATGGATCTATACTGCTGAATATGCTGCCTATATGCTGAATATTCTGATATGCTGAATATACTGCTGTCCACTATCTTTTCCTTGTCTCCTGGGAAGGAAACGCTGAAGGGATGCTTTGGAACAGATGCGATGCTGACGTGATGATGAAACGCAGATGCTCTCCAACACGGGAAGGTGGATGCTCCATGCGTTTGCAGATTTGATGGGCTGAACTGAACTGAATGCTGATGCGTTTGCTGAAGATGATGCTGATGATGATGCGTTGCTGTTCTCAGCCTTCCTGGAGTAGAAACGCTGAGGGATACTGGGCTGAATGCTGAATGATGAACTTGAATTACTGAATGGAGAGGCGCCTGTATATATATGTAGGACTGCTGCTGGTCGGCCAGCATAACTGCTGTCGGCGAGATGAAATGTCCAAGACTGCTGGTCGGCTGCCCCATAAATGCCTCTAAAATGCCTGTAAAATACCTGATAACTCCTGATGATGCTAATGATGCTAAAATGATGCTTTGTCACTGTACACCTGAATGGTGTGCACGTGACATTCCCCGCTGCTAAACTGTTGCTGGGTGGTATACCTGGCAACCTTCGACTCCTCTGTGATCCTTCTCCTCCGAACCACTGCCCCCTTCTGTCTACTGCTGTCGGGACTGAGGTTGTCTGCAGCAGGAGTGAAATCCTTTGAGCCAAGACTCCATGTACTGCGGGAACTGAATGGTAAATGCTGCTAAAACTGCTTGGAAATACCTGAGTCACCCTTGACCTGCCTGTGGAAACCTTTCACCTACCATCTCCGTCGTTCCTGAAGCTCTGAACCTCCTGAGGCGATGTTGGAGCAAACTTCCGTCTTCTATGGAAGAGAAACCCCCTGCTGCTGCCAGTTGAAGCCCAAAACTTATGTCCTCCTTTGATGATGGATGTCATTTTTTCCCAGAGAGTTCATGGGCAACATGTATGCCTTGCAGATGCAAGACTAACTGCTAAGATGACTACTATGTAAGCCATGTGCAACCCTAAATGCTGTGCAAGAATGCAGATGGGTGGGTTACTGATGCATACCTAAGGGAAAATCCCTAAGGGTGGCTTGCAAGATTTTGAGAACTGGGTTTAACTGTGCGGAAGTGATTAACGTGATGTCTGATTGAATAACTGATGGAATGAACATGCTCTAAGGCTGGTTACCCTGTAACGCTCTGATACCAATGTGACATGTAGAGGTCTTCGACCGTAGTAATCACAACCTTAGTCTAACTAAACTGCACTTAATGACGTTTAAGAGATAGACAAATATGTGTCAATGCAATGCAGCTATATTAGATGATGAATGCGGTTACAATGAGATCCAAATGGATCTATACTGTTGAATATGCTGCCTATATGCTGAATATTCTGATATGCTGAATATACTGCTGTCCACTATCTTTCCCTTGTCTCCTGGGAAGGAAACGCTGAAGGGATGCTTTGGAACAGACGCAATGCTGACCTGATGATGAAACGCAGATGCTCTCCAACACGGGAAGGTGGATGCTCCATGCGTTTGCAGATCTGATGGGCTGAACTGAACTGAATGCTGATGCGTTTGCTGAAGATGATGCTGATGATGATGCGTTGCTGTTCTCAGCCTTCCTGGAGTAGAAACGCTGAGGGATACTGGGCTGAATGCTGAATGATGAACTTGAATTACTGAATGGAGAGGCGCCTGTATATATATGTAGGACTGCTGCTGGTCGGCCAGATGAAATGTCCAAAAGTGCTGGTCGGCTGCCCCATAAATGCCTGTAAAATGCTTGTAAATTGCATAAATGCCTGTAAAATACCTGATAACTCCCGATGATGCTAATGATGCTAAAATGATGCCTTGTCACTTGAATGGTGTGCATGTGACATACGAGCTTCCCTTGTGCTCATTTTCAGCAATAATCAACTATTCTCAGCCTTCTATAGTTTTTGCTTTGGGCCTACAACCCGTGTTTGCTCTTTCTTTCACTTCTTTGGCTTTTTAAACCTCCTCTTTAGCTTTTTTTTCTTTGGCTACTGCTTCTTCCTTGGCCTCTATCTATTGCCTTAGCAATTTGTTTGGCTCCAAGAGTAATTTGATGAAGTCTTCATTGCTTTGCAGAAGTGTTTCTGTAGTGGTTCCGTCTTCTTTTTGTAGCTTTTTGACGATGTCTCTCTTGACATTGTGAAGGCCCCAATGCTCTCACTTTAGGGTAGTCAAGTTGGGTTACAACTTGCATTGTGCAACTCTAATACCAGTGTAGCATGCAATAGGTTGATCGTCGTAATGCGCAACAAAGCCTTCTTTATACCCTTGAGTTTATGCAATTCCACTTTGAGAGAGAGAGAGAGAGAGAGAGAGAGAGAGAGAGAGAGTCAACACAGGATTGGGTCCCAATTACCCATCGCCCCCCCCCCCCCCCCCTCTTGCAAGGAGGAGTATTTGCTTATATTTCTTTGGAGAACTTTGTACAATGAGTATGAAAGATGACTAAGATCTGCCAAATGCAAGGATGAAGTAGACCAAACGCGGGCTGAACCATATGTTGTCCAAGCTCCCTTGAAAGGTCGTTGATGATCACTATGCAAGCCTAGAATTGAGGGATGCACATATGCTGGCTGAATGCTGAAGAAACTCTTCGCGGAGGCCTTGGAAGTTGGGGTTGTAGCACACTAAAGTGTTGCTTTGCTGAATATATGCACAAGGCCAGAGGGCTCTAGGCACACATACTGCTCGACTGCTTGTAGATGATTTTATGAATGAAGATTTATGCGGAGAACTAGGTGACTGCTTATATATGATGTATTGTTGTTGGTCGGTGGGCTTAGAAGCTGTCGGCCTGTTTTATGGACAAATAAAATGCTAGTTAACAGCATTTAATGCTGTGCTTCATTTCCCATGCTGTCCCACATGTTGCCCCACTGGACTGCTGTTTGCTGGCCGACCTGATGTTTGTAGGCATCTTATGCTGTTGGCATTGCTGCTGAAGGCTGCCAACTGGACACCTAGTCATCCTATGGGCTGGCCATGCTGCCTACCATACCTCATGGGCATGGGCTGACCTTTGGCTGGCCCATAGGCTTGCTTAACATGCATCTAAGCTCCTACATGCTCGCTAATGCAAAGACTAAGCTTAGGTGGACTTGTACGTGATCCTATTTGATGATTTCTCCGAGTGGGTAAGAGGACCGACACATGCAAACTCTCTATGGTTGTGGAGACTGACCTACGTAGTTCGTGCTTGACATGTCCCGGACTTGGGCTCACAATGGGGCAATGATATACGACAAAATATTCCTAAAAAGGTAATCCTACTGGATAAATGTTGCACTGATGTAGAGCCTGTGTGTCACATAGCACTCCAGAGCAGGGTGCATGTGACACCATCAAATTTGTATCAAAGAAGAGGATATTCAGAAGATTGATTTTTGTTCTGGTTATGGGCACTATAAATTTTTTGTTCTATCTTTTTGTTATGCACTAGAGGCTAACCTTGACTAATCCTAGGTTTAGGTGTGGTGGGACCTTGGATCTACAGTTCTCTTTCTATCCTTGATATATGAAGAAATGATTGTCTTGAAGATTCCTTCTGATCACCACAGTTCACTTGAAATCTAGGAGTAAATATATACCATCATAAGGCCATCTGTAATTTTCACCCGGGATAATAAGTGTCCGAAAGCTTTTGAAGCTATCAAAGAGAAAACAACTAAGAATTGCATCTTCAAGATTCTTGATGTCACACGCACCTTGCACTATGGTGCTATGTGACGTATTGGCTCAACGTTATATGTACCATCGTACAATATTAAGACCTTTTCAGGATTATTTGTCATATGCGGTGGCCCCATTGTGAGCCCCAATCCGGGACATGTCAGGAACAAGCCTTGTAAGTCAGTATTCCAAGCCTTAGAGAGTCTGCATATGTCAGTCCTCTTACCCACTTGGAGAATTCATCATGTAGAAGTCAACCTAGCACTAGGTCAGTCACATAGAAGCATTTACATCTAAACAGTAGTCGGCCAGCACATAAACATGTCAGCCAACATCAGATAGCAGTCGGCCCAGCAACTTCAGCATTTAATGCTATTTTCAGCAAGTCGTGGGACATATAGACCTTGCCGACAGCATCATAAATGGACCGACCAGCAGCAAAGTTGCATATAAAAGCAGCCCTTGGTCCATTGCATGAATCACTTCATTGATTTAGAATTCAGCCAAGCAGTTCAAGAGAACATGTGTGCTTGAGATTCTTGGAGCATACAAACAGCCTCAATCACTCCGTGCTTCAGTCCAAGGCAGCATAGAAGATCCTCTCATTTTCAGCCAGCATAGAAGATCCTCTCATCTTCAGCCCGCATATGTGCATGTCCTCATCAGTTCTGGATTTGCATAAGTGGCTTCATAGAGTCTTCTACAGTGCTATTGGATCAGCATATGGTTCAACTTGCATTCGGTCTTCCTCGTCCTTGCGTTGGGCAGTCCTTAGTCATCATTCATCATCACTGTACAAGGTTCCCCAAAGAAATATAGGCAAACACTCTTGCTTGCAAGGGGGGGCCCTTCAGTGGGTAATTTAGGACCCAATCTGGTGTCGACTCTCATCTTCTCTCTCAATCTAGCACTTTGCTTCAGTTACTAGGTTTCAAGTTTTAGTTTTAGTTTTTTTTTTGGTTTTTCACGATGGATGATATCCCATGGATACTTGTAATCCAATTTTGTCTCATAGCCCCATTGAGCCTTTTGTAAGATGTAAATATAACTTTCTTTCTTTCTCACTACTCTTCTCTCTTAAAGTAAAGTGGATTGCATAAACTCATAGGTTTTGTTGTGCGTTACGACGGTCAACCTATTGCATGCTACACTTGAGATTGGTAAGCCATTTATGGTGACATGTGATGTGAGTGGGAATTAAACAGGGTGTTTTTTATCTTGAGGTGGGAGAGTTGTTACTTATGAGTCTCAAAAGTTCTATGCATATGTAATTTTTCTCTATGAATAGAGTGATCTTTTTTTTTTTTTTGAGAAAGAAAGTAATTATTATCAAAGATCTCTGTGGAACATAAGTTCTCCTTCAATATGTCTTGATTATCATGATTGTCTTGAATTTTTGTTTGCGTGTAATATCGTGTACGACACAGTTGAAGTTTTCATTATTTTCTTTGTGCAAGCTTATGCTTTCAAACATCTGTGGTGTGGATAGGTTTCCCACAACTGTATTTGTGTGTGTTTTGAGAGTGTGCTGCTATGATAAGCACATTGGCCACCTGGCTGTACTCTCGACATGTGTGCAAGTCACTTAAATGCCTATAGTCAAGTCAACAGGGCTAATTGAGGTTCTCCCCTGTGAAATCTTGGTGAAATCTTGGTGGGAGCTACTTGTTGGTAGCTTCACAGTTAGGGTTCTGGCTGGCTCATTTTGTAAAGGCCATGTAGGTTATAAGGTTTTCAAGCTTTCTTTGTGGTGACTCTTATCTTTCATATGTGCAGATTTTACTTAAATTTGGCTAGCTAGGAGGAGCACATGCAAAAATTTGTAGAGCTTTGAGAATGGTCAGGACTTGACACATACCCTGTAGTTTTCAGGAATTGTTCTTGTCTAACAATCCTCGTTGTTTTTGAATTTTCTAAGTATAAGCATACATCACTATTTAGACAGCAAGGTTGTGGCTGAGGTGAGGAATTCTTTTCACCCTGATGTTAAATTTTTGTATTTAAGGAAACTTATTGCTGCCTCCTAGTAACTGCAGTTTGGATTCTTAGAAAAGAACACCATGATAAAAACAACTAATGAGTTCTCTTGGATTACTAGAAAAGATCACCATGATAAAAACAACAAATGAGTTCTCCTGGAAAGAAGAAACTTGTGGAACAGCAGCCAGTTCACTGAAGATTTTGTTTATTTTATACTATTATAGTTTTTATTGTGTGGTGAGTTACTTTGGTTGTGTACATAGCAGCCATCTTAAATGAATTTGATGTGGGACAGGTGACAATAATAATCAATTGACGATTCTTGTCACTGAACGTGATTTTTTGCGCACGGAAGGAGATCCTGCATTAGATGGATATACAATCAAGGAAGCAGTAGCACTTGCTAGAAGCATGGTTTGTACTCTCTCTTGCTATCTCTTTCTCATTTAACATAACCTCAGAAGGATCCATTGCAAAGGATGAGTTGTGTAGTATATTCTCACTGTGTTTTGTTCACTGTGTATTATTGTTCTAGAAGCTCCTTGAGCTCAAACAATTGCAAAATGCTCTACTAAATATAGAATGTTTAGCATGTAAAGATTTATGGTACCTCCTACAAGAAGCTAATTAGTCTAATGACACATTAAGCACATACTGATGACACATGATTAAGTTAAACCTACGGTGGATGGTGCCTAAGTATACTCATAATGATGAGTGTGTGCATTAGACTCAAGCACAATTAGGTTACAAGATTAAGACTTGTACTCATAAAGAGGCTTGAGATGTGTGCAAGTGCTTCATACTTCCATTGCTTGAAAATGATCCCTTTTATATATGGGTAGAGTACATCTTTGCTTGGTCCATGTATGTGGGATATTCCACTTTTGCCATATGGCTTCTTCCTCACCTACTCACTCCTTGCCTCTACATGTACTCTATGGCACCACACTTCTCAACATAGCATATACGAGTTTCTTTTCTGTCGAGATTTTCTGTGCGACGTAGTTATTTAGTCTCATGAGGGTTAAATGAAACATAAGTAGCTTTTCTAACAAAACCATTAGCGGCTTCCTAACATCGAATTTTTATGTGTGACTTTTTTTCAAATAATTGATAGATTTTGAAAGACTATAATTTCAAGGTTGACAGTCTGTTGGTAAGGCAATAGGGCTAATATTGTCCTCGGCAGAGGATTAGAGTGCTATCATTGGTGACTTCTTTGAATGGGCTTCCTAAAAAGCTTGGTGGGTTTCACTGTGACTCTTTAAGAAGGTATATAAGTGCGTTATTGGAATATAGTATGACACACAAAAGGCACAAGATGAGGTTGCTAAGGATAACACATGTTGCTCAGGTCTAGCTTGGCATGAAAATTTGCTTAGGAAAAGATAATCTGAAACCGATCCCGTCAAGTGGGAAAGACTCCGTTGGACACCCACACGCTTAATAGCACAACTTTAAAACCACAAATTTGAAATGGACAACTTAATACAACTTGAAATTGAAATGAAATGAAATGGAAAGATGGACACCAGCACTGGGGCCGGAACGGGCCGACCCCCCCTCAATATATGATATATTTATTGGGAGTATTTAATAAATACAATGCTCCATGGGTTCCAAGAACCAGATAATGTCCATGTACATATGAAAACAGTACCAAACAAATATGCTCGAAGTCGAAACTTGATGTAGAAGCTTGAAGCAGTTCGACCACTAGTGTGGTCCAATCTCTACGGTCCTGTGCTTTCACTGGACTCCGCGGAGAGCGCCTCACTGGTGTTCCGAGACCACGCACAAACAGGCGCTCTCGTACTAACGCCTGGTTCTCCCGATCTCAGCACCTTTGGACCGAGGTTCGCCAATATAGCTTGGACAACCCGGCACCGAACGGGTGTTGGCCCAGCGGGATGAATTCCTTACCAGATTTAAACATAAAATACTTTACTTAAATCTGAAATTCACTTACTTGTAGATGGTTGATAGAAAACCAATACTTGTGGTGTTTGTGTAGAATATGAAGCCACCCTTGTTGAAGAAACCGTTGCCTCGTGTAGAACCATCAAGACAAGCACCACCACAAAGGGTACAGCCGCCTGCTGTGAGAGAAGAAGCATCCACTTGCAAGGGAGGAGATGCTTGGTTGCAGTGTGGAGGAGCCCAAATAGAGTTGCCTGAGGGCAGTGTTCTACTGGCCGGAACACAAGCGCATAGCCATAGCCGCCTGTAGGGACATGCGTAGCTTGGAGAGGTGCAGCCGGTAGAGAAGAGGCAGCCTGCAGCCGGTAGAGGATGGGCAGCCTGCAAGTACTGTCACCTGGGAGAGTAGCCGCCTGTAGGAAGGGAGAGGAAAGGAGAGAACACTCGCAGCTGCCTGCAAGAGAAGGCAGCGCAGCCTGCAAGGAGTAGCAGCCAGTCGCCTGCAGAGAGGAGCACACCTGGTTGCAACCAGTTCTGGCCGCCTGTAGAAAATCACGTCCGCCTGGTTATTCAGAAACGCAGCCAGCAGCCTGGTTGCTGTAGGAGGAGAAGTACATAAAAATTTGGCAGCAGTCGCCTGGGAGCATGTTTGGTTGCAGCCAGTAGTGCAGTTGCAGCCAGCCGCCTGGGAGAGAACAAGCGCAGCTTGTTGTGTATGGAAAACAGTCGCCTGGTGATGCAAATGATAGAACAGCCAGCGAAGGTGATCGCCGGGTGATGAACAAAACGCCAGATAGAAGCGATGGGTGTCCACGCTTGAAGGAGGGAGTCTTTTTTTAATAAAATTAAAGTGAAGTTACAACTAGAGATGTCCACGCATGCATGTGGGGGGACTAGTGTGGGTAGGTGACCATGCCCACCCCCACACTCACTTAAAAGTGGGGCTCCCCACCTTTGGCCCCTAAGTGGGTGCCCAAAGGGGGTGCCCACTTTTAAATGAATGTGAACACTTAACCTTATAAAACAAAGGTTAGGAATAAAATATTAAAAACAACAAGTGCGACATACTTACCACCTGTTCACATGCACAAAACTCGTCAGAATACAGAGCAGACTTCACGACTCACTGGCAGGCGTCCCCGCTCAGTAAGTAACACGTCAAGCAGGCAAACACACAAATACATGTCATGCGAAAACAGTTTCAAACATGCAAAATATGTGTGCATGTGCAAATAGTAACATGGACATATCTCCCGTTCATGGAACAAGTACAAAATATCTGTCGGCACAAAACTGGCACGACATAAAAACATAAAAACCTGGTCTTCCTATGGAGTGACAGTCCCATAGATAAGACACAGTTCCAGGCACGAGTCTCCCTATGGTGTGACAGTCCCATAGGCAAAACACGGCACGAATACTGGCTCTTCCATGGCGTGACAGTCCCATGGGTCGAACACAGTCCAGGTCATACACGGGTGGCACTGGTCTGGCTCCCGTCCATACGACACCAACCTGCTAACACACGGGTGGCACCAGTCTGGCTCCCGTCCATGTCAGCAAAATACTGGCCTCTTCACACGAGACACCGGCCTGGCCTCAAGTGAACGAGATGCAAAAACTGGAGATGGACCAAATGGTTGGCCAATTGGTGACATCCCCCCGGGCTTCTAAAGAGTTGACCTCAACTGAAAAGCCTCAAGATATGCCTGCAACAATTGCGGATAATCTGCAAAATAATCCTCATTTACCCATTTGGCATCAATAGGCAAATAATTCTTAAACTTCACAAGGTATCTCCTGGAAAGCTTTCCTGTAGGTAGCTTTCTCTTCTTGTGAAAAACAATCTGTTCTGGCTGGAGGATCTCCTCAAGCTCTTCAATCTCTGGCGGATCTTCTGTGACAGGCTCATCAGGATCTGGCCCCACATATTTCCGAAATAGACTCACATGAAAAGCATTGTGAATCTTCCAATGACTAGGTAAAGCAAGCCTGTAGGACACTTCATTGATCTTGTGAATCACCTTGAAGGGTCCATAATAGCGAGGAGAAAGCTTAGGATATGATCCTTCTCGTCCTGGCCTCTTCCGAAGCCTAGCCTTCTCAAATTTCAGCAATACCCAATCACCTTCTTTGACTTCCATGTCCCTTCTATGCTTGTCAGCAGCCATTTTATGCTTATCCTGAGATCTTGCAATGGCTGTCAGCACCTGACCAAAGGCAACATCCAAGTCACGAACATATTCATCAGCTGCAAATATCTCATCCTTTGTTCGAAGGATAGATTGCAAGACCACTCTGCCATAAATAATCTCAAACGGAGCCTTGCCCGTGGAAGCATGGATCGTATTGTTGTAGGCAAACTCAACAAGTGGAAGATACTTCTCCCATGCAGTCTTTTGATCTGCCACACAACATTTCAACAAATCCAACACGGCTGAATTTGCAGCTTCAGTTTGGCCATCCGTTTGGGGATGATAAGCTGATGAAAACTCAAGCTTAGTACCCATATTATCAAATAAAGCCCTCCAAAATAGGCTTGTAGTCCTGGGATCTCTATCCCCAACAATGGATTTAGGCATACCATGATGCTTGAAAATATTAGCAAGAAAAAGCTTTACCATATGATCAGCTTTAATGGTTTTCTTGACGGGCAAGAAATGAGCTTGCTTGCTAAACCTGTCCACAATAGTCCAAATAGCATCATTCCCATGCTGGGATCTAGGCAAATCCATAATAAAATCCATCGTGATACTTTCCCAAGGTTGCGAGGGAATAGGCAATGGCTGAAGCAAACCTGGAGGCTTTTGCCTGTCAAATTTCACCTTTTGGCAAGTAATACATGCACGTACATAAGCCTCAATGTCTTTACGCATGCTTGGCCAAAAGAAATACCTCTGAATCATGTGAGTAGTAGGCATAATACCTCTATGACCAGCATATGGTGGAGCGTGACATTCGTCCATAACCTTTGGACGCAAATCCTTCACCACACATAGGCAATTATCCTTCATGAGATAACCCTCGTTGATAACATAAGAGGCATGTGAATGACCAGCCATCAAATCAGTCCATATATGGCAAAAATCAGCATCCAAATGATACAAATCTCTCATAGCAGATAGATCTCCATGAGAGGCCACTGAGACTGCAGCAACATAAGGCCTCCTAGATAGTGCATCGGCCACCACATTTTTCTTTCCTGGAGTATGCACAATCTGAAAATGAAACATGGAAAGAAAGTTTGCCATTCTCATCTGCTTCTCTGAAAGCTTGGTTTGAGATAGAAAGTATCTCAAGCTTTGATGATCTGTCTTGACTACAAATTCAGCCCCAAGAAGGTAGTGTTTTCAAATCTTTAAGGCGTGAATTACAGCCAAGAGCTCTTTCTCATAAATATCCATATGAAGCTCAGCATCATGCAAACGACGGCTCTCGTATGCAACTGCATGCCCTTCTTGATTTAGGACAGCTCCTATGCAATCACCACAAGCATCACATTCAACCACGAATGACTTGTGCAAGTCAGGAACAATCAATACTGGACCACATATGATCGCATGCTTGAGCTGCAAGAAAGCATCCTGTTCCTTTGAAGTCCATTTGAAAGCAGTTTTCTTCTTCGTGAGATCATGTAGAGGAGTGGCAATCATAGCAAAATGCCTTATGAAACGCCTGTAATACGAACATAATCCCAGAAAACTACGTACTTGATGTACGTTTTGCAATTCGGGCCAATTCCGAATGGTCTCTATCTTTGCAGGATCCATTGTAACTCCATCTTTGGATACAATATGACCCAAATAATGAATCTCTGAAAGGAAAAACTCACTTTTCTTGGCATTGACGAAAAGTTTATGCTTACGCAACTCTTCGAACACTGTGACCAAATGAGTTTTGTGTTCCTGCTCATTCTTGGAGAAAACCAAGATATCATCAAAGAAGACTCCTGTAAACTTGCGATGGGGTCGGAATATCCTATCCATCATACGATTAAAAGTAGCAGGAGCATTGGTAAGACCAAAAGACATTACCAAGAATTCATATAATCCGAAGGCTGTCCTGAATGCAGTCTTATGGACATCTTGTGGCACCACGCGTATCTGGTGATATCCACTCTTCAAATCAAGTCTGCTAAAGCAAGCTGAGCCATCAAGCTTATCCAAGATATCATCAATACGTGGAATTGGGAATCTGTTCTTGATGGTAAGCTTGTTCAAAGCTCTATAGTCCACACACATACGGAATGATCCGTCCTTCTTTTGAACAAGAAGCACAGGAGAGCAGTAAGGTGAGGAACTGGGCTGAACCAAACCTTTCTCTAAAAGCTCGTTTACTTGCTTCAGGATTTCTTCTTGTTGGGCAGCACTCACACGGTATGCGGGTTTGTTAGGTGGAGAACTACCTGGCACAAGATCTATGCGGTGATCTTCGGGCCTTTTGGGAGGTAATTCACCTGGCAACGAGTCAGCAAAACAATCCTTGAATGCATTAAGAAAATTCAGCCTATCATTAGACATAGCATCCACATTTTGATGATTTGGCACAAGACTATCACGTACAAAAACCAAGTACGCTGAAAGACTCTTTTTCATTGCTTTATTAATTTGGATGTGTGATACAACTGGGATAGAATCCCCTTCTTTGCCAGCATCAATAAAATGCATGCGGCCTTTATGCATAAAAGAAATCATATTGGACTTGTAGTCTTTGCGGGGCTCAAGCCTATGGTGCCACGGCTTGCCCAACAATACATCACATCCATTCAGTGGAGCAACTAGAAAATGCTCATTGTCAAGGTAGCCCTGAATATGGATACGCAACTTCCCTAACAAAGGGGTAACCTGCACCTCTTTACCAATAAATGCAGCTTCGGCTTCAATCTGAGGTCCCATGTTTTCAACCTCAATTCCCAATGCAGCTGCCATTTGCATAGAGATGAAATTGTCAGTTGCACAGTCATCAAACATGAAGAGTGCGGGCTGATCCTTGATTTGCCCCCAAGCCTTGCAAACCATTCGCTCTTTTGCATCATGACCTGTATTTCCTTGCACATCAGGAACTGCATGTACATTAGCTTTGGTGTGCTTATCCTCGTGCTTTGATTTGCGATCTGGGCATTGTCGAAACATGTGGTCTTTGCTACCACAAGAAAAGCATTTTCCATCCTTAGCATATTGCTCTCTTTGCTCCGGGGTTAATCCGAATTTGTTCTTTCTTGGGCCCTGTTCTTTAGATGTGTTATTTTCAGCTTTACCACCCTTGTAAGGCTCCCGGAAGTTCTTTTTAGGTGGCTGTCCACCCTTTTGCTGATTTGGGACAGCCTTGTCCTTCCCCTTGGAACCTCCTTGATCCTGCTTAATCTTGAGCACCAATTGCTCCGTAGCAAGAGCAGAAGCTGTGAGTTGTTGCAACGTATGTTTTGGGTGCAATTCAATACCCGATCTATATGCTGGTTGCAGTCCAGAACGAAACTTCCTCTTTCTTTCATCCTCTGTGATTTGCATGAAGGGAGTCACTTCCAGCAACACTTTCCAGAATTTGTTAACATACTGTTGCACACTCTCATTATCTCTTTGTTCCAGCCTGTCCCACTTTTGAGTGAGAGTTTGCTCTGCATTGGGTGGCAAGAACTGAGCATAAAATCTATCCTTGAATTCCTTCCAAGTAGAAATGGGATCCTTGGTGATCTTTTCAGTGATCCACCAATGAGCAGCAGTCCCTTTCAAAAACATGCTAGCATGGCGCACCTTTGACTTTTCTGTGAAATCCTTATCGCTAAAAGCAAACTGTGCCACAAATGCTAACACCTTAGAAGCATTATGTTCACCATGAAAAGCATCAAATTTAACAGATTTATCACCTGCTTTGAATTCCTTGAGCTTCCTGGCATGAGGCTCATGGTCTTCTCTTTTTCTTTTCCCCTTATCCAACGGGGTAGCCCTATCTGCATGGGCTCCATGGGCCGTCATAGAAACTTCATGGGGCACGGTGGCATGTGCTCCATGAACTCGAAACTCAGATGCATGTGACTTACCTGCATATGGCATTGCCTCTCCATGAGACAACTCAGAAGGCAAAATTTTTCTGGAAGTAGACCTGTCACCATGAGATACATATCTTGCATGCATGTGACTTTCATGCCCTCCATGAGCACTGGCATACATATATCTATCAGGCTTTATGCCTTGTGGAGAGGATGCATGTCGAGAGGTGACAGTCACCTCTTCCTTTTGCATAAAAGATTTCAGCCTTTGGGATGCGGGATCTCTATGCTTCAAACGAGGTGGATTTCTGAATTTCAGCTCTCCGTCATCCCCCTCTTTGATATCACCTTTGCGTAGGAGATAGGCAAGTGCCAACTCCCTTGGTTTCTTGCCCACTTCACGAGCCATTGATTCGAAAGTTACATCTACCATAGCATCAGCCTTCCTCGCTTCAATAGCACTTTGCAGATGGGGATCTTCATGCAAAAACTTTAACTCTTGCTCTTGAGCTTGCAAAAGTTTTCTCATATGTTCCATTTCAGCCCTCATAGCATCAGGCTCTTGTTCAAGCATAACTGTCTTCCCTGGAGACAGTTGACCCTTGGATTCACTATCCATAACCCTTTCAAGGGGCTTGTGCCTACCACGCAGGGCATCAGACCCACGAGAGGCACTAGATGGACCCCTCGAATTTGGCACTTCCAAAGGGTTGCCTTGGCTGTCCATTGTGTTTTAAGTTTGCTAAAAGCGGGATGTCCAGTACACAGGTTCGTTTCCCCACTAGGAAGAGGGAAACAATCGTGCTCTGATACCAATGAAACCGATCCCGTCAAGTGGGAAAGACTCCGTTGGACACCCACACGCTTAATAGCACAACTTTAAAACCACAAATTTGAAATGGACAACTTAATACAACTTGAAATTGAAATGAAATGAAATGGAAAGATGGACACCAGTACTGGGGCCGGAACGGGCCGACCCCCCCCTCAATATATGATATATTTATTGGGAGTATTTAATAAATACAATGCTCCATGGGTTCCAAGAACCAGATAATGTCCATATACATATGAAAACAGTACCAAACAAATATGCTCGAAGTCGAAACTTGATGTAGAAGCTTGAAGCAGTTCGACCACTAGTGTGGCCCAATCTCTACGGTCTTGTGCTTTCACTGGACTCCGCGGAGAGCGCCTCACTGGTGTTCCAAGACCACGCACAAACAGGCGCTCTCGTACTAACGCCTGGCTCTCCCGATCTCAGCACCTTTGGACCGAGGTTCACCAATATAGCTTGGACAACCCGGCACCGAACGGGTGTTGGCCCAGCGGGATGAATTCCTTACCAGATTTAAACATAAAATACTTTACTTAAATCTGAAATTCACTTACTTGTAGATGGTTGATAGAAAACCAATACTTGTGGTGTTTGTGTAGAATATGAAGCCACCCTTGTTGAAGAAACCGTTGCCTCGTGTAGAACCATCAAGACAAGCACCACCACAAAGGGTACAGCCGCCTGCTGTGAGAGAAGAAGCATCCACTTGCAAGGGAGGAGATGCCTGGTTGCAGTGTGGAGGAGCCCAAACAGAGTTGCCTGAGGGCAGTGCTACTGGCCGGAACACAAGCGCATAGCCATAGCCGCCTGTAGGGACATGCGTAGCTTGGAGAGGTGCAGCCGGTAGAGAAGAGGCAGCCTGCAGCCGGTAGAGGATGGGCAGCCTGCAAGTACTGTCACCTGGGAGAGTAGCCGCCTGTAGGAAGGGAGAGGAAAGGAGAGAACACCCGCAGCTGCCTGCAAGAGAAGGCAGCGCAGCCTGCAAGGAGTAGCAGCCAGTCGCCTGCAGAGAGGAGCACACCTGGTTGCAACCAATTCTGGCCGCCTGTAGAAAATCACATCCGCCTGGTTATTCAGAAACGCAGCCAGCAGCCTGGTTGCTGTAGGAGCAGAAGTACATAAAAATTCAGCAGCAGCGGCCTGGGAGAGAACAAGCGCAGCCTGTTGTGTATGGAAAACAGTCGCCTGGTGATGCAAATGATAGAACAACCAGCGAAGGTGATCGCCGGGTGATGAACAAAACGCCAGATAGAAGCGATGGGTGTCCACGCTTGAAGGAGGGAGTCTTTTTTTAATAAAATTAAAGTGAAGTTACAACTAGAGATGTCCACGCATGCATGTGGGGGGACTAGTGTGGGTAGGTGACCATGCCCACCCCCACACTCACTTAAAAGTGGGGCTCCCCACCTTTGGCCCCTAAGTGGGTGCCCACTTTTAAATGAATGTGAACACTTAACCTTATAAAACAAAGGTTAGGAATAAAATATTAAAAACAACAAGTGCGACATACTTACCACTTGTTCACATGCACCAAAACTCGTCAGAATACAGAGCAGACTTCACGACTCACTGGCAGGCGTCCCCGCTCAGTAAGTAACACGTCAAGCAGGCAAACACACAAATACATGTCATGCGAAAACAGTTTCAAACATGCAAAATATGTGTGCATGTGCAAATAGTAACATGGACATATCTCCCGTTCATGGAACAAGTACAAAATATCTGTCGGCACAAAACTGGCACGACATAAAAACATAAAAACCTGGTCTTCCTATGGAGTGACAGTCCCATAGATAAGACACAGTTCCAGGCACGAGTCTCCCTATGGTGTGACAGTCCCATAGGCAAAACACGGCACGAATACTGGCTCTTCCATGGCGTGACAGTCCCATGGGTCGAACACAGTCCAGGTCATACACGGGTGGCACTGGTCTGGCTCCCGTCCATACGACACCAACCTGCTAACACACGGGTGGCACCAGTCTGGCTCCCGTCCATGTCAGCAAAATACTGGCCTCTTCACACGAGACACCGGCCTGGCCTCAAGTGAACGAGACGCAAAAACTGGAGATGGACCAAATGGTCGGCCAATTGGTGACATAATCTCTTAAAGATACATTTAGTGTTTGACTCCTTTCTAATTTGGTCGATGATCTGAAATAGTTGTGAGATTTGAAAAAGTTATTAGTGTCTGGTTAGAGAGGGTTTCAGTACTCTACGGAGAGACATTGAGCATGAGGTTACACGTGTGGTTCTCTACTTGCTTGAGGTTCCTAATCATAGAGAGTAGGATAACAACAATTCTAGTGGGGGGTTGTTGCGGACACGACTCTCTTAGGAGTAGTTCGGAGCCAAGCGACTTGCTGGTCAATGTTTCAAGTGTGACTCCAGCGAGCACATCACGAAGGATTGTCCGAGGACCTAGGAGGGGTGGAAGAAACCTAGCTTTGAGATCGGACACAAAAGTATCCCACATGTAATGAATTGTACCTATGGTTGGATCTGGATGAAGACCCGACCAAAGTTGCTACCAAGTAATGGCTTCCCTAGTAGGGTGGAGCCACCAGATGGACTTTGCCTCTAGGATCTGCAACTTTAGCCAATGAAAAATGTGCAACAAATTGATGTATAAATTGTGTGATTGCAGAATGATCACACTTACCATGATACTTATGGAAGCTTGGTTGAGGTCGAATGATGATGGTGGAGGAACTAGGACCAAGTGTGCACTCGGAGACGCTCACTGGCATATCCTCCCAAAGTGAAGACAAATCTGGTAAGATGTCCTCTTGTGGTGATTCCATGACACCAAAGAGTGAAGGAACTCCACCCATTGCCAACGGCAAGTGAGAAGAGTCCTCTTGTATGAGCCCCGAAACTAAAGCAACCGCCACTAAGGCCAAAGGAGCAATATGAGGAGGTAGCTTCCTAAGAACCAATATTCATTCTTTCTCTCTACTCACAATTGGGCTAATTCCTCTTAGGTTAACTTTAGCAATGTCGGAGCAAGTAAAAAAAACCAAATGCTAATAACATGTGTGCGTATCTAAGGTTTTTTATTTCTTGGGTTGAGCGCATACCTAGGGTGCTTCATTGCATCACGCCACAGGCTCGAACAGAGGAAGTTTCCGGCCAAGGAGAGTCTAGTACAGGACCAATCTGGAGGATGAGTTTTGCAAACTCTCCTAGAATGGGTGTAACTCCAAGTTGGTGGGCACGTAAGGGGGTATAAACACTGACTATTAGTGTGGTTGAATATGGTCAGTCTATTCCACTTATTTGAGAAATCATGCATCAAGAGCATGAGCATAAGTCAACATGGTCTATGGATTTGTGGAATCTATCTTGGAAGCATTGAATTGGCTTTATTATGCGTGATGGATATTCTCTTCTATATTAATAGTCATAAGTGCTTTGTGAAGCCCTCCTGTGCGCCACGCCCGGGAAGTTACATTGGTATCAGAGCATTGACTCTTTCACACTCTTGTGTGAAGACGACCTTGTTGGGGTATAAA
Organism: Cibotium barometz; assembly: GCF_041138505.1. NCBI lineage: Eukaryota > Viridiplantae > Streptophyta > Polypodiopsida > Cyatheales > Cibotiaceae > Cibotium > Cibotium barometz. The sequence continues at coordinate 35,701,164 of NC_141073.1, read as the reverse complement.
CACTGACTATTAGTGTAGTTAAATACGGTTAGCCTATTCACTTATGGGAGCAATCATGTGTCAAGAGATGAGCATGAGTCAACATGGTCTATGGATTTGTGGATTCTATCTTGGAAGCATTGAATTGGCTTTATTATACTTGCTGGGTATTCTCTTCTATATTAATAGTCATAAGTGTTTTTGAAAGAGTGCACAGAGCGGAAGCAATAGAGCACTAGAGAGTGCTGAATAGAGAGTGTAAGAGAGAGAAATTGATGAAAATAGGAGGGGCCATCATCTAGGCCCTCAAGAGGGGAGTCTTCACCGACTTTGTAAATCTCTCTTTTACACACTGAGCTTGCAGCTTTAGCAGAGGAGAATGTGGCCAGAACCCGCTATGTTGCCTTCTCTCTGGTGCTGATTGATTTCATGCTTGTACATTTTTGTGTAGTTGCTTGGTTAATCAATAACTGTGTAAAGCTTAATCTTTAATGTCCTCCTTTTTTTGTGAGCTTTGATTTTGTTAGGACAATTTCTCTGCCATTATGTGTCCATTATTTTATTTTTTTTCCAATTTGTAAGCCTAGGTATATTCAATTATATGATATACGAAACTTGGTTGAGTTCAAAAAATGAGAGTACCTTGTGGTTTTCAAGAGAAGTAGGGCAAGAAGTATCATTTGAACTTGAAGCAGACCCCTTTTTTTGTGTGTTTTTTGGTATTCAGAAACTTGATTACAGAAACTTTTACTCAGGTCCCTGCACAAAGATCTGCTGCTCTGCGACTGCTTGGTAACATTTTGGATAAGGCATTATTGTCACTTCAATCGGCTTGCAGTGAGGAGAGCTTTGCTTCATCTCCCACTTCAACACATAATGTAGATTGGCAAGCTGTTTGGGCTTATGCCCTTGGTCCAGACCCAGAACTTGTTCTAACTTTAAGGTAACTGTCTCATGTTAACCTGCTATATAAATATGGGGGGTTTACAGTTTATTTATATGTACAGATCTTACCAGCAGGTCTATTCCAAAGGATGAAGTTTCGTGTTGTGATTTCCATTAAATTTTCTCCATTTTGTATGTAGACATAGATAGGGAATAATTTCTTTATCACTTTACTCACACTTAGAAGGAGTTTAAAATTTCAGATGTGGGAATGCCTTTAATCACTCAGGATGGCTTTGGATGATTCGCATGCTACTGCTGTAGTTACATGCTCAAGAGCTCTCGAATTTCTACTTAGCAGCTCGGCCAATGAGCATTACTTCAATCTGTGTGAGGTCTTTCTTTTCATATCCTACTATTTTAGGTTTGAAGCAAAGTTTTAAGGGAAAGGTGGACAATGTCTATTTTTCTCTATATTCTAACATCACACCTGCTGTTGTGCAGTCAGTCTGGCCATTTGATGGTTTTCTATTCACTGCTCCTATCTTTCAGAAGCCCTCATTCCAAGAAAGTGGCTTGATTGGAGATTGTCACTGGAAATACAATGTGAAGCCGTCTGACATGTTTCCTTTTTCCAAGAGTGGTGATTCTGAGAGAGAGGAAGGAGATGCAACAGTGAATGAAGATGCATCGATTGCAAAGCAAGATGTTGCTGCTGGGCTTATTCGCATGGGAATACTTCCCAGGATTCGGTACCTCTTGGAGGCAAGTTACATTTTCATTCCGCAGTTTGGTATTAAAGAGATAAGTGAGTGAAATAAAATTGGTTCTTTTCCATGTATTTCATTGGAGTCTATGCCATGATGGTCCTACTTTGTAAAAATTTTCCATAAAACCAATGATCTTTTTCCATAGCACCAATGATTCATTCTGTTGAGTAATGATGCAGGTAGAGAGACTGATTGCTGCTGAAGATTCCTTATTTAGCATTCTAATAGCCTTGGCTAGGCATTCGCCAGCTGCTGCAGATGCTGTGATGAAGTGCCCAAGGTTGATGGACACTGTACTACAGCTTTTTGTTCAAGATGAGACTATGACCTGGCCAGCACGGCCTAAAGCCATCAAACTGTTGACGGTCTGAGTTAACTTCAGTTTTTATTTTCTCTCCTTTGTAACATTGTTGACTGTTTTCAAACTTTTCCTTCATATACATTTGAAAATTTTGTAGGTCTTATCGACAGCCAGAAAGTCAAATTGCATCCATTTTTTCAACATGGGTCTCTTTCAAGCTTCTCAACTTGGGCTTTTGAGTCGAGGATTATCTTTGGGCACACCAAAAAGAAATTTTGAGGGAGGACATAGGAGCTCGTGGGTTGGACTGGTTGAATCGCTTCGTTTCTGGAGAATATGCATAAAGCATTGGCTTGGTATCTCATGTTTCTCTGATTTCTACCCAGCTCTCCTGTTTTGGATTTCTACTCCTCATGTGCAGCAGCCTATGCAAAAAACTGTGGACTTTGAAAATGCTACTCTGGCAGAATCTTCTTTTCAATTACTAGAAGCACTTGCAAGTACACTCCCAATTCTTCATGGTGTTGATGAATCAGAAGTTAGAGAAGGTATGGATATTAATGATTCAGAAACATCTGCAGTTGAGACAAATGTCTGGTCATGGAAATTTGCCATCCCAATAGTGGAGAATTCTATAAGCTGGCTCTCAACTGAGTTCATTCACAGTTGTACACAGAATTTGCTGCAGCTTGATGGCGGGGATAAATCATCAAAAGTAGGAGTTGGCTTGCTTTTAAGAACCATATCATCGATTCTGCATTTTTTATCAACTGTGTGTGGAAGAATATTGGAAGAGGGCAATCCTGGACCTTCATGGTTGCCAACCTTTGTTCCCAAGCTGGGTTTGCAACTGGTTAGAAGTGGTCTACTCGGCTTTAATGCAAATGGGAACTCAGAGTTAGGCAGCACTTCTCTTGTTGAATGTTTTCTTTGTATGAAAGAAAAAGTTCTTGGTGAGGATCTTTTAGAAGTTACAAACTGTCTTCATGGTCTGGTGCGTTTATTGAAAGTTCTTGATCGTCTGCTAGCATTGGTCAAGGTGGATGCACAGCCAAGTTGTGCTGCAGATGAATCATTGGCGATTGAAGAAACTTTGAGGTGTGGTCTTGCTATGTCAGCTAAGGGAGAACTTATGAGGTTATTAAGGCGTGTGGGTGATGACTTGATACGGCGGTCAGGTGTTTTTAATATGGTTGATAATTCTAGAAGAGGGGGTCCTGCACCTGGTATTGGCATTGGATGGGGATGTCAAGGTGGGGGCTATTGGTCATGTCATGTACTGACAGCTCAAGTAGAGTCTGTTTTGGTGATTGAACTGATTGAGCTATTTTTCCCACAAAATGGTTCTGTATTGGAATCTTTGAAAGAGCTCACACCAGGGGAGTTGCTTTACCCAGATGAAACTGGAGTTAATTTGTCTGCTGCAAATAATGCTTGGAAAATAAAAGTGGGTTTGAGTGTGTCGCTTCTGGCTGGACCTCATGGTATTGATCTTGTTAAACGCGCCTGCTGTGGTGCAATATTTCATAGGAGTTCATTAAATTTGTTCCTGAAGCAGACTGTATTGCTGTTAAAAAAATGGCTCTGGAAGCTTGACAACACAGAAGATAATTTGCGAGAAGCAGAGAGTTACTTGAGTAACTTATACTCGAAGATGGAAGAGATAAGCTATACTTTGCTTCAACATGTAAGCAGTGTGTGGCTGCAAAGGAAAATGAAACCAACGAGACTGTTGGATAAGAAGCATGCAGGGGAAGTTAATAGCTCAAAGAGCGGCAGTACATTGTCCACTGTGCATGAGGGTAGTGCATCCTGGTCAACACCTTGTGGCAGGGAGAGTCTTGCTGTAGAGTGGGCAGGACAGAAGCTGCCTCTACCTTCCTTTTGGTTCTTAAGCCCTCTTCTGAGCAATGTAGATTTGCATTTGCTGGCATTAGAGAACAGAGAAGACACCAAAGTTGGGTTCTTAGAGGTGAAAAATCTTGATGTTATGGAGGTCTTAAGGCATGGTCTCTTGCTCCTTTTTGGACTGGAAGCTTTAGCAGAACACACTTTGCATTTAGGATTTCATATACCTATGGCCAGAAAGATACATGCCTTGTCGAATGTTTTTCTTCTTTCTGATGATATTTTCTTAGAGAATGCGGTCAGAAGCATGATTGGGGCTTTGCAAGAGTTATATGTGTATCAAGCTGATTTCGTTTCTGAAGAGAACCAGAGTATGGAAGAGATCGATACTACGGAACAATACACAGCAGAAAGAAGCCTCAGGAAGCAAAGTGTGCATAGTCTAGACTTTGAGGGACTAGTGGATGAGAGGTATTCAAGCTTTGTGGATAAGCTAACCAACCAATTTGCTGCTGTTTCATATGGTGACTTGGTTTTCAGTCGGCAGGTTGCTATTTACCTGAGAAGGGATGTTTCAGATTCTCTTCGGTTGAGAGTGTGGAAATCTCTAGAAAGTGAGCATGTCCTAGAGCTTTTACCACCACTAGAGCAGTGCTGCGGGCATTCTACGGTTTATCTCTACCCTTTGGAGGTATGCAGTAAGAAAACACTCCTAATTCATTTGGTATCGGTGCCTTTTCTCATCTTGTGTATTTCCATCATTTCTGATTTTTGTTGTTGCTTCTCTGAATGTTTGCCACAGGAAAATCAGGAACTATTGAAATCTTATGCGTCTGCTTGGGCTAGTGGTGCTCTTGACAGAGCAAGGGCTCGCAATTCAGTTTCCTTCTCTCTTGCTCTCTTTCATGTTGCATCTTTTATCTTCAATGACAGTGAGAAGGATCAGAAGATTCTATTAAGGAAAACGTTTGCAAAGAGTCTTCTTCTTGGACTGGCACGCAGACCACAGCTTCAGGTTCTCCTTTCTCCTCTCTTAGAGGTCCTTATCTTTGTGCAGAGACTCGAGAGAGAAGAAAGAAAGAAAGAAGCATTATATTAACGTCTATTAAAGACTAAAAGGGTCTATGAGACTAAAAAGTTGTACATATGATCCATGTGTACGCTGTAGCCTAGAAGTATTGAACATAAAAAGGAAAAAAGCCTTCTACCAAAAGAATTGGGGCCTGTGTACTATGCGGGCTCCGCATGTACAATGAAACAGGGGTGGAACCCATAATGTATCAGCTTCCCCTGCAATAGGACACATGGTGCCAATGTTCACCTCCTTTGTCAGTGCCTCTCTATGGTGCCAGAGCATGTCCTGAATGTGAAGCTGATGGGAAGAGAACGCAGATCTCTGGGGTTGGGGGCTAGAGGGACCGTGCCCTCTCTCTGATGACTCGATGTGTGTAGGGGGCTGGGGAGATGCTATGGCTGCTTTGCGCTCTATTCTGAAGGAGAGGATGGTATCACTATAGCATCAGATGGGGTGGACTCTCATCACTGAGGGGAGATACTATGGCTGCTTTGCGCGCTATTCTGAAGGAGGATGGTAGCACTATATGACCACATATTGCCATCATGTAGCATCACACAGATACTTATCCTATGTAGCTAGTTTCGTTCAGTGTTTCTTTTCCATGGTCTGATATTCATCATGTATACATTGTACTACCTTTTTGGCCTCACAGACCCTCTGGGTATTTTGAAGACATTAATACATCTTTCTTTCTTTCTCTCTCCTGGCAATGGAGCTGAGCTCAGACTCTATCCATGCATCTTGGCAATGGAACTGAGCTCAGACGCTAACACAGATCCATAAACTTTGGCCAATGTTTGGCTAATTATACATCATCCTGGGTACAAAATAATAACAAAGAAAGATAACAAAGATCTAGAGCTATAAAATCTGATCTAGGTACATGAGCAGAGAGCTCTCATATCACCCTAATAAAAAGAGAGAAAGAAAGAAAGAAAGAAAGCTGTATTAACGTCTACTAGAGGCCGAACTTGACCTATGAGACAAATCAATGTACAACTATCAATGTCTTCTGGATGTCCAGAAAAAAAAAGGACAAAATGAACATGAAGTAAACTATGAAAGTATTGAGCTAGTGGGGGGGTGTGATGGATGGAGCACTACTGCTAGAGGCTCAGTATGCAACCTATATGCGCAGGGTATACAAGAATGCAATGCAGATCTATCTAGCTCCAACCAGTACCATAATGGGGGTGTAATATGTGATACATAGGCGATGGCGAGGCAAAAATACCTCAGAGCATGATTTCCGGGTGTGAGTGTAAGTGAGCTAGCCGCTCCTGGATATGGTGCTGATGTCGAGCCCGCATCTCTGTGATCTCCCTCTGATGTAGTTTGGGAGTCTGGTAGCCTCGTGCTCTCGGTCTCCGTTTGGCTCGGAGGTCCGCAGCGCGTTGAACTGTAACCCCGTCCTGTGTTTAGAATAGGCACTGGGATAGATCTCTGGAAGAAATCAGTGAGCTGGAGCTATCGCCCACCTCTCCCTGTGGTATGAGTCCGTAGCAGTGTCTCTGTGGCGCTGTGTCTCTAGCAACAACTGGCCAAATTTGCGTTGGTCTGCGGACTCCATGATCTGGCGGAGTGAGGGATGTCCAGTGAAGATGGTGGTGTATCTCTCTCTAATGACACTATATGCTGTGCATCTGCATACATAATGTTCCTCACTCTCAACCTCCTCCTGGCATAGTCTGCATATCCTCTTTGCTCTGGTGATCCGTGCTGCCCTACCTGCCTCAATCTCAAGCTGGTGTGATGAGACTCTGAGTTGGCCAATCACCACTTGGGCACTGTGAGGCATGTACACATCCATGTATCCAGGTCTCTGTAATGAATCCATCTGCTGAGATACGCATAAACTGATCTCTGTAGTATAGCATCTTCGGCGATGGAGGCTGACTGGGTGTAATCCAAGTCTCTTGAGTGTATCGCTGCCATAAATCCTGCCGAAGGACTCAGTTCCTCTCACTGTGAGAGAGCTGGATGTGTGGTGCATGTCTATCATACTGGAAAGGTGGCAGGTGATCTATGTCAAGACCATGCTGAGTGAGCCACTGTATCATCTGTGAATACCATGATCTCCTATCTCCACTCTCTGCGAGCTGCCTGGACGCCTCAAAAGCTCTATGTGAGTCGATCTGATGGCACATCTCTGATCCTCTGTATGAAGCAGATCGTCTGGAAGAGGGCCTCTACTAGCATAGGAGGTGCAGCAAACTCCGTCCGGACAATGTCATGTGGGACGGAGGGTTTGCTGCGGATCATCCGTGAGAGCATGGCCTCTCTATCTGAGATCATGTGGAGGTGGCGAGCCCAGGTGACCATACTGCTGCAGCATACATCAAAGCAGGGGTGACTAGTGTGTCAAACAACTACCCCTTCGTGCGGGGTTCCCGGAAGTGTGCTTGGTGACACTATCTCTCTAGCATGGCCAGAGCTGCATATCCTCGTGTGAGTCTATCCTTGGCTGCCTATGCTATAGTAAATCTTCCTGGCGGAGTCGTAAATGTAATCCCTAGGTACACATATGAGTCTACCACCTCTACCTGTCCTCCTGCTAGTGTGAAGATGGCCTGTCGTCGAACCGGCCCTGAGGTGTGGAAAATCATGGCCTTGGTTTTCCCAAGGTTCACTGTAAGCCCCCTCTGTGTGCAGAAGTCATCGAGTGCATGGAGATGGTGCTGTAGTCCCATCTGCGACTCAGAGACCAGAATAATATCATCTGCATATAGCATAATGTGGACTTCGGTACCTGAGATGTCTACCCTGTCCCCACCACCGTGACCAATGAAGTCAGCCACCTCATCGATGTATAGCCCAAATAGTGTAGGAGAGAGTGGGCATCCTTGCTTCACACCTATGGTGCTAGCAATAACATCAGATAGCCCCCCGGGGCATTATATGCACCCGAAGACCTGCTCATATAAAGCATAGATGCCCCAAATCATCTCTGATGGGATCCCCAATGACTGTAGGCGCTGGAAGAGTCTCTCTCGTGGCACCGTGTCAAATGCTTTGCGGAAATCCACAAAGCAGCAGTATAATCTCTTCTCCCGTGCCCTAGCCTGGTCAATTAGACATCTCAGAGTGAATATATGGTCAATAGTGGAGAAAGCTTGTTGGAGTCCAGCTTGCCCTGGTGCTCGCAATCCCTCCTTCTCTGCATATGAGCTCAACTAGTCCACTCAGCTGGTAGGCCCTGCACTAGTGCCCTATTAAAGAGGTGAGCAACAAAGGGTCCCAGTGTGTCAGCTGCATAAATAAGATGCTGACTCTGTATACCTGTGTGGTCAGCCGATCTTACATGCTGTAACAGGCGGATAGCTCTCTCTACCATTGAGGCGGTAAAGAAAGTAGAGGTGGTAGGGCGGGATTCCTGTGGCTGTGGTATGGGCGGCTGTTGAGGGATATGGTAGAGGCTCTTTGCATGTGTGCCATGTGTGTGGATCCTCAATCGGGGTACGAGGGTGAGGCTCTCTCATCCTGCGACATGCAGTGGTTGCATCGCTGCTCATGAGAAGGTGGTATATATCCCAGTACTGTGCCTCCTCATATGCACGCCTCTTACGGCGTGTGAGGATCCTCATCTGTCGGCTCGCCTGTCTCTGTGTGATGGTCCCCAGTGCTCTCTGGGCACGGAGGTGTCTATATAGCTCTCTGCACTCATCATCATACCACCGATTCTGGGAAATGCTCCCAGATCTATCTGTGTGTGCAATGTGTGTATGATGGGGGAAGCTGCGGGTGGCGGCCGTATGTAGTAGAGATGACAGCTGGGTGGTGAGTGTGTCTAGAGGTGACAGGGGATCCATCTGGAATAGCCCATCATATACATGATGCTCATATATGTCTGCCAAGTCATGGGTGAAGTAGAAGGTTGTATGCGATGCCTGTGTGGGCTGTGTGGGTGCTGGCGTGGAGCTCGCCAGTGACAATAAGAGGTACGTGTGATCCGCACCAATAGGACAAGGAGGGATGGTGAAAGATGTCACTGCTTGTGTGGTCTCCATGGACCCCATGATGTAGTCCACTGTCTCGTGGAAAGCATGTCAGTGCTCCTGAATCTTGTCATTGTCTCATCCCGTTATAAATAACGAGATGGTGTCGCGCTCCCAGCTCAAGTAAGTGATGACCATATCTGGTGTTATCTGGCCCCATGTCCTCTGACACCCCGTAGGCTTCCGTGTCCACCTCTAGTGTGTGCATCACCTCAGGGTGCTCGAAATCATAAATGGCGCACTGTCGGCTCTGTGTCCGTGCATTGAAGTCCCCCATAAGGAGGACTTCCCCCAGGTTGGAGTAGTGTATGATCTCATCTGAAAGGGCTGCATATGGTGACTCTCCCAATGGCCCTGTGTCCTCCTCGCCTCTACTCTCATGCTCTGCTGTCATGGCATCTCTCGATCCTCTAGGAGAGAAGTAGCATAGCGCAATGTATAACACCCTGTCTGTTGAGAGCTGCAGTCCACATGTATCTAGCCTCCTGGTCACGTGCTACCACCTGTAGGCACTCTTGTAGCTCTTGCTTGAAGAGTACCGCTATACCTCCAGATCCTCTCGATGTGCTTTGACGTGTGGTCCCCCTGTATGTAAACTCCCACTGATAGCCCTCTACTTTGGGTAGCCCCCTCTCTGGGCTGTGGTGCGTATCTGTAAGTAGTATGATGTCCCGTCCCTCCATGACCTCCTCCATCCTCCCAGGATGTGTCCAAAGTGCTCCACTGCAGTTCCAAACTGCTATGTGTATCTGTGAATATGGATCCTCCATAGCCGATGTCCCATAGGCCGCTTGGCGCTAATCGGTGGCCTTGCCATCGATGATGACACGGCCATCGCGATAGAATGCTCTCTGCCCTCTTTCCGGGCATGTAGGACTCTCGGCATGTTTTCCTGTGTTCTATCTGCATCCTTGTAAGGTCGTCATCCAAATAGATGGGATCTCCCTGTAATCCTCGTAGAATCACTCTCTTTCTCATGAAGGTGACCCTCTCCGTCTCTCCTGCAAACTGTAGGATGAGGGCTTGCTTGCGTGTTGAGTCTTTCCCGGCTCTCCATGCTTTGGTGAAGGGGAGAGGGTCCTCTTCCCTATAGCCGAGCTTCATGCATAGAAGCTGTCCATCTTTCTCGGGAGTGGAGTTGGGTGTCTCGGCTACACCTATGACTCGAATGTTGAGGCGGCGGGCATGCCTCATCTTCTCCTCCTCAATGGTGGTGTAAATGATTTGGTGTTCTTCCCTTTGAGTCTCCTCCCTCACTTCTTTACGGATGTTCTTCTTCACCACCTCAACCCATCCTGACTGCTTGGCTTCGAGTTTTCCCTCCATGTCCTTTGTGATCTCCTTGGAGATTTCTTCTTTGATGGCCGCCGTGAGAGTGTTGTCATTGATCTCCCCTTCTTCCTTCTCGGTGTTCTTGACGGCTACCAGTTCCACTTTCAATGCACTCACCTCCTCCTTGAGTGCTGTGTTCTCTTGTTCAAGGTCTGTGACCTGTGCTTCGAGGGCCATGATGTGCCGGTGTAGTTTGTTCTCCACCTCATTGAGGTTGGAATCGGATGCCTTCTTGTTCTCCTTGATTAGTGCCTTCATTGCCGTCTCGAGGGCCTCGAGCTTCTCTTGGAGGCTCGGAGCCATTCCTCGAGCTTACTCTGCAGCCCTTCCCACAGAGAGAGAGAGAGAGAGAGAGAGAGAGAGAGAGAGAGAGTTATGTTGCTGCCTTGGGGGCCTTAACTGGACGTCTCCCATGCCGTGCTAGTATGGTCCTGATCCTCTGTTGTAGTCTCTGCCGGTGTCGAGATGGGCCTCTCATCTTGGGGCGCCTGGACTGCCCCAACTCTATAGCCCGATCAATCAGTGTACCTCTGGTGCGGCTATGCTCTGGGGCTAGCTGCAATGCCTGCTGGCCTGACTGCTCAATCTATGGTCGAAAGAAGTCTGTAATTTGCCTCTGTAGGTGTCTCTCCCTCTCTAATCCCCTCCCTCTCAAGAGACCCTCTCTATGTCTGCATAGCATAATCCGAGGCATCTTTGATCCTGGTATCTCATGACTCTGGAAAGTGGTCCAAAACCCTCTCTGAACAGGCAGTGAAAACGGCCTCGTATCTCATAATATACTGGACAGTGACATATGTAATGTAACTCTGTCTCTGGCTCCATCTGGCACAACTGACAAATCCTGGCCTCAGTTGGTACTCCTTTGAATCTGCCAATCTCAATCTCTAGGTGGTGTGAGGATGTGCGCATCTGACCAATAGCACACCGTACCCCATGAGAAAGATGAGTATCCATGTAGCTGGGTCTAATCACAAACCCATCCTCCGTGAGCTGGAGAAGATGATCTCTATAGAAAGCCATCTTCGTACCAAGCTCGTGTGTCGGCTGTATCCATGTCCTCCTAGTGTCCAGCTGAGTCAAGTCCTGCCTGATAAGTCTGGTAATCTCTGCCCGTGTGAGAGAGAGGGAGGGTGCATCCAGGGAGTACTGAAATGGAGGTAGCCTGTCCATACTAAAGCGATGCAGTTGGAACCAAGCTGTCATCTGTGCATACCAACATGATCCGTCTCCCTGTGATGCCAACTGTCGTGAAGACTCCAAGGCTAAGCGAGCATATCTGTCTCTAGGGAGAGCCCAAGTGCTATGTATAAAGGAGACTGATCGAGTGAGTGCCTCTACTACCAATGGGGGGGGAAGCCATCTCTGCACGGATAATATCATGTGGTACGGAGGCCTTGGCCCTAATCATCCGGGAAATCATAGAAACCAAGGGCCTCTCCATACATCTCCATCCATCAGTGCTACCAGCTCGGCTGTGGTGATCCACTGAGGGTCCCCATATCTCCACTCCATACAGCATGGCTGAAGTGACCAAAGTGTCAAAGAGCCAGAGCTTTGTTCGAGGTTCCTGAAACTGAACCTGCGAACACATCCTCTCTAGTCTCCCCAATGCTGCATAAGCTCTGGTCAATCTGGTCTCCGCTGCTCTCCTCAAGGAAAATAGTGGGCCACTAAAAACCACACCAAGGTAAGTATATGCATCTGTATACTCCACTGTCTCCTGACGATATGTAAAGGTGGGTACTGACCTCCTAACCCACTGTACTGTGGTGTTAAACACCATCACCTTGGTTTTACCAAGGTTAACAGACAATCCACTGTCTTGTGCAAACGTGTGCAATGCATCCAAATGACGCTGCATCCCCTCTGGAGAATCTGAGATCAGCACAATATCATCAGCATACAATAACAGCGGAATCCATGTCCCTGCTAGCTGTGCTCCTCTGTCACCCTCCCGCTCTACATAGTCCGAAACCTCATCCACATACATCCCAAATAAGGTCCCAAATAAGGTGGGAGAAAGGGGGCAGCCCTGCTTCACCCCAATAGTGGAGTGAACCATCTCAGATATACCCTGAGTAGTACGTACCTGCCCCACAACTGTCCTGTATAAAGCCATGATTCCCCAAATCAGCTCTGTGGGCACTCCCATCTCTTGTAGTCTGCGCATCAGTCTGGCTCTTGGTACTCTGTCAAAAGCTTTGCGGAAATCCACAAAGCAACAATAAAACATGTACCCTGAGTCTGAATGAAAGCGAGCTAGCCTCTCCTTTGTCTCCATCTGGTGTCTTATTCGGATAGCTGCTATCTCTCGGTGACGGAGTCGGGGTGCTCTATGTCCAGTCTGTCTAGGTCTCCTCCTGGCTCTCAATTCCTCTGCTCTCTGTGGTCACTCCACGTGGTACATTAGCTGGCACTAGCATCTCTGGAAGAAATCTGTGAGCTGGGACTGTCTCCCACCCCTAGTGGGAGCGGGTGTCTGGAGGAGTCTCTCTCGAGAACTATGAAGCCCTAGTAGTAGTCTGCCAAGCTGTCGCTGGTCCGAGGCCTCCATCAACCGATGTAGTGAAGAGGGCTCCTCAAACAATCCTGCATATCTATCTCTGACCCCCTGGTGGGCTCTACATCTACATACAAAGTGATCCTCAGTCTCCACCTCCTCGCGGCACAATCTGCATATCCGCTCAGCTATGGGAACCCGTGCCGCTCTCCCAGCCTCTATCTCTAGGTGATGTGAGGAGACTCGTAGCTGTCCAATAGCAACGCGAGAGCTGTGTGGCATGTATACATCCATGTACCGCGGTCGATGTATAAACCCATCTTCTGAGATGCTCATAAAGTGGTCTCTGTAATACAGCATCTTCGGTGGTAGTGGGCTCTCTGGTGCTGTCCATGTCTCCTGTATGTAGTGCTGCCATATGTCTCCTGTATGTAGTGCTGCCATATGTCCATGTCTCCTGTAATACAGCATCTTCGGTGGTAGTGGGCTCTCTGGTGCTGTCCACGTCTCGTGTATGTAGTGCTGCCATATGTCCTGTCTCATCACTCTGTTCCTCTCATTGAGAGAGAGGTAACCCCGTGGAGCAGACTGATCATACTGAAAAGGTGGCAACTGCTCAATGTCTATCCCATGATGTGAGAACCACTGTAGCATCTGTGCATACCAAGATCCAGTGTGTCTAGCCTCGGCCAGCTGTCTGGATGCCTCAAAAGCTCGGCGGGATAATCTCTCCGTGGGCATCTCCCTCATCCTGTATATAAAGGAGATCGTCTGGAACAATGCCTCCACTGCCATAGGTGGTGCAGCAAACTCAGCTCGAACAATGTCGTGCGGGACGGATGGTTTGTTGCGTATAATCCTCGAGAGCATCAAGATCTGTGGTCTCTCCAGTACCCATGTGGTGGCTGCAAGCCCTGGTGCCCAAACCGCTGCTGCATACATCAAGGCTGGTGTCACTAATGTATCAAAGAGCCACCCCTTCGTGCAGGGTTCCTGAAAATGTGCTTGATGACACTGACGCTCAAGGCCAGCACGAGCTGCATACCCCCGGGTCACTCTGTCTCGGACTGCCTGAGCCATGGAGAAGCATCCAGCTGAGCTAGTAAATGTGATGCCAAGGTAAACATAAGAGCTCACCACCTCGACCCGCCCTCCTGCTAATGTGAGAGTAGTGTGGCTCCTGACTGCGGGTGAAGTGTGGAAGATCATAACCTTGGTTTTCCCAAGGTTCACTGTGAGCCCCTGCTGTGCGCAGAAGTCATCAAGAGCCACAAGGTGTCTTTGAAGCCCAACCTGCGTGTCGGATACCAAGACGATGTCATCAGCATAAAGCATAACATGGACAGTAATACCTGATAGCTCAACCCCAGAGCCTCCTCCCTGTGTGATGTAATCAACCACCTCATCAATATAGAGCCCAAAGAACGTGGGGGAGAGCGGGCACCCCTGCTTCACACCAATGGTGCTAGCAACTGTGTCGGACAAGCCTCCTGGGCATCGAACTCTCCCAAAGACCTGCTCATATAGCTTGTATATACCCCACATCATGTCTGAAGGTATGCCTAGTGTCTGTAGTTGCCGAAAGAGGCGCTCTCTGGGCACAGTATCAAATGCCTTGCGAAAATCCACAAAGCAACAATAGAGCCGTTGCCTCCGTGCCTTGGCCTGATCAATCAGGCACCTCAATGTAAAAATGTGGTCAATGGTCGAGAAGGCTCGACGGAAGCCCCCAACCTCTGCATGAGTGCTCAGCTCTGCCTCCAAAATTGCCCCGTATAGTTTGGCCAATATATGGCCAATCATGATGGTCCTGTAGTTCCCGGGGTCTACTACATCTCCCGCTTTATGGATCGGCAAAATAGTGTGCATCGTCCAGTCAGCCGGAAACCCCTCTGACAGAGCTCTGTTGAAGAGATGAGCAAGAAATGGTGCCAATGTATCAATAGCATAGATGAGAATCTCTCCCTGTAATCCTGTATGATCTGTCGCCCGTCCATGTTGGAGTCGGCATATGGCCCTCCTAACCATAGGTGGGGTGAAGAAGGTGGAGACTGTGGAGCATGACTCTGTGGGCTGTGGTATAGGGGGCTGTGCAGGCACATCATAAAGTCTCTCTGCATATGTCTGCCAGGTCTAAGGATCGGCAATAGGTGTGGGAGGACGGGGCTCTCTGAGTCTCCTCCAAGCAGCAACAGCATCTCTGCTCATGAGCATGTGATATGTGTCCCAGTACTGAGCCTCCTCATAAGCTCGCTGCTTACGGCGGGTGAGAGTATGCATCCTCCTGCCTGCCTGCCTTTGGGTGATCTCCCCGCGAGCCCTCTGCACTCGGAGACTGCGGTAAAGGTTTCTGCACTCATCATCATACCATCGGTTCTGGGGCATGCTCCCAGATGTAGGTGGCCGTCCTGTCTGTATGTGGTATGGGAAACTCCTCGCGGCTGCGGAGTGCAGTACATGTGAGAGCTGGGAGGTGAGCATGGCCATGGGTGCCGATGGATCTAAGGCAAATAGCTGATCATGAACATGATAGTCGTACACCTCGGCTAGGTCCTGAGTGAAGTGAAAAATAGTGCATGGTGGCTGTATGATGGGTGGGTGGGTCTCCAATAAGCTCCTGAAAGTGAGGGATAGGTATGTATGATCCGCCCCAATGGGGCATGGTGGTACGGTGAAGTGAGACACCATATCTGTTGCCTCCCGGGATCCCATCACATAATCCACTGTACTACTGCCGTCTCCCACTGGAAAGCAAGTCAACCCACCTGAATCTGGCCACTGAGTCATCCCGTTATAAATAACGAGATGGTGTCGGGCCCCAAGCTCCAGCAAATGTTGCCCATATCCAGTGCTGTCAGCTCCTCCGTCAGCGGAGATCCGAGTGGACCCTGTATCCTTTGTAGCTAGCGGCTCTAGTCTCAAGGGATCCTCAAAGTCATAGATCTCGCACTGTGTGCTCTGAGTCCGTGCATTGAAGTCCCCCATCAAGAAGACTTCTCCCAGTGTCGAATAGTGTAGGATCTCCTCAGATAAGACAGAGTATGGAGACTCACTAGCCTCTCCTCCACCCGGCTCCTCGGTGGTGGCAAACCGCGACCCCTTCAGAGGAAAGTAGCAAAGGGCGATATAAATCCATCTGGTCTCTGAGAGGCATAAGCTAATCCACATGTATCTCGCCTCTGAGTCTCGTGCCACGACTCGAACATGCTCGTGTAACCCGTGCCTGAAAAGCACTGCAATACCTCCTGAACCTCGGGAGGTGGCCTGTCTCATCCCCTGTCGGTGAGCTGACTCCCACTGATAACCCTCAACCCGTGGTAAGCCCCTCTCCGGGCTCTCATGTGTCTCTGTCATCAAGATGATATCCCGGCCCTCCATCACCTCCTCAAGTCTCCCTGGATGTGTCCATAGGACTCCATTACAGTTCCAGATTGCTATGTGTATCTCTTTGTCTTCATGTTGTTTCCTCCGTGTCTCATAGGCCAGATGGCGCTATTCGACCCTCTTCCCATCAATGTAGATGTGACCATCCCTCTAATGTGCCTTCTTCCCTTCTTTGCGTGCCACCTTGATCTTCGGCATGCATAATCTTCTGTGCTCCAGTTGCATCCATGTGAGATCATCATCGAAGTAGATGGGGTCCCCTGGCAAGCTCCTCAAGATAGCCCGTCTTCTCATAAAGCTCATCCTACTCTCCTCGTCCGGGAACTGTAGCACTAAGGCCTTGCCTTTGGTGGAGTCCTTTGGGGTTGTCCTCCATACTCTAGTGAATGGGAGCGGCTCATCCTCCTTTAGTCCTAGCTTGGTACATAGGTTCCGCCCGTCAATCTCGGGCGTGGAGGTAGTGCTCTCTGGTATCCCTGTGACTCGGATGTTGAGGCGCCGGATCCGTCGCATCTTCTCTTCATCAAGAGTAGACTACATCATGTGTACATCTTCTTGTACCTCCTTGATGATGTTCTTCTTCATCACTTGTACATCTTCTTGCACCTCCTTTTTGATGTTCTTCTTCATCACTTCTACCCATCCTTCGCGGGCCGCCTCCATTTTCCCCTCGATTGTGTGGGTGAGGGTTTTGGTGATCTCTTCTTTGATTGCCTCTTTGTCCACCTCAAGAGTCTCTCCTTCCTCCCGTGGACGATCGCGTAAGGATGCCACTTCGCCCTTCAAAAGGTTGATTTCCTCCTGCATGGCGAGCTTTTCCTTCTCCCACTCCTCTTGCATGGTAAGCTTCTCTTCCTTCCATATTTCCGCTTCGGCCTCGAGCTTCCCCATGCGTGTCAATAAGTCCTTCTTGATGGCAGTGATGGTGCTGTCCAATGTCTTCTTCTGGTCCTTGATAAGATCCCTAAGGATATGATCAAGCTGGCTGATTTTGTCATCTACAGACCCTCCCATTGTAGAGGGAGGGAATGTTTGAAAGGAGCAGGTAAATATGTGGGAGAGAAAGAGAAGAAATGGATGAAATTCAAGTCCCCATTATGTTGCTGCCTTGGGGGCCTGAGCAAGGGTGGATAGGGAAAGGCCGCGGACAGATACGGGCTACGCACAGAGGGGGCGAATAGGTGTGGTGGTGGGGGGAGAGAGAGAGAGAGAGAGAGAGAGAGAGAGAGAGAGAGATATTAAGCGTCTACTAAAGACCCAATGGGCCTATGAGACCAAAGTGATACAATAATGTCCATGGCATATCTCATCATGGAATGGAAAATTAAACAGAAAGAAAACATAAATATAGCTATCTCACTGGGGTGATACAAAATTGTCCATGGAAACTCATCATGGAATACTAAGAACATAAAAACATGGGAGCAACATCAGCTCCGAGTAGATGGTATACCACTCTCCAAAATGTCAAGCGTGGGGCTGACGAGTATGGCTGAGATGTCTCCCTCAGCTATGTCACGTGGAAAGGTAGCTCGATGGCAGTGGAGCATGTCCTGGATCTGGAGCTGATGAGGTGATCGTGGCCGACCGGGGGGGTCGAGGGGGTCGGGCACGCTGGAGTGCAAAGGCTCGGTCCGAGGTAACTCCTCTCGGGCGAGGTAGGTCCAGAGCAGCTCGTGGAGGGTCCACAAGATCCACTGTTGGTGTCCTCCACCTCCTGGGTCCAGAAGAAATTGGTAATGGTTGGCTGCCGAGGGAGGGGGCGGGGTGGCTGGGGCCTGTGTCTCAAGAAGGTGTCCCTGTGTCTGCGGAGCTCAAGCAGAAAGAGGCCCAGGCAACGCTGGTCCTGGAAGTCAATGATCCTAGAGAGGACCGAATCCCTCACGAAATAGACATGAAATCTCCCGCGGATCTCATAGTATACTGGGCAGCGGCATATGTAATGCTCCTCCGTCTCAACCTCTGTGGGGCATAGTCTGCAGATCCTCTCCTCTTTGGGTGTCCGTATGAGCTTCCCGGCTCTAAAGATGACTAAGCTCATGCTCCAAAATCGAACCATAAATCTTGGCCCAATCATGGTAGTCCTGTAGTTGCTAGGGTCCATGGGGTCACCTGCTTTCAAGATAGGTACAATAGTATTCGATGACCAGCTGCCGGGGAAGCCCTCACATAGAGCCCTGTTAAACATGTGAACCAGTAAAGGCTAGCGTGTCCCTAGCATGGGAGAAATGCTCAGTGATGAGTCCATCATGATCCTGTGCTCTCCCAGTCTGCATCTTGTCAATAGCATCTCTCACCATGCTCAGGTGAAAGAAGGAAGAGTGTGGGGGATGAGGTTCGGGTGGATGGGGGAGGTGGCTGGTCGGGGGCATGGTAGAGAGAGGTGGCATAGGTGTGCAAGGTGCCGGGTGCCGGGTGAAGTAATCAGAGTTGGCAGGCGATGATCCTGGAAGATCCTCTAGGCCTCCTTACAGTCCCTCCCAAGAAATAGTTGGTATAGCTCCTGCTCAAGCCTGGCTAGGTAGGCTTAAATGACCCACATGATGGTGCGAGGTCCATGGGACAAAGGATACACTCGAAGTAGCCGTGTGGAACTGCAACGGGACACTGGTGTCTGACCCGGGAGGCTTCATGGAGACATACATATAGTGGGAGGCGGCTGGTTTTCTATACCGAGACTTGTGCGGGTCCGGAAAGAGGTCAGTAGTGATACTGTTCAGACTCCAGAGGCTATCTCAGGCCTATGATCACAGTGATGAAGAAAGGCGAGGAAGCCAGGTTCATCTGGGTCAGGCTCAGCTTTTGGCAAGAGGCGATGCTTGTGCATTGCTGTGTGCTACTACCCACCAGATACATCGAGATTCTTTTACTCCTCCCCATTCATGCCACCTTACAACGAATTCACGGAGTTCTCTACACAAGGAGACATTCTCCTTGTAGGTGACTTCAATGCAAGGACATGGAGCCTCCAGTCTCAGCCATATGACTTTGACCGTGATTCAGCTCTACAGAGATGGGCACCAGCAGGACCTCAAAGGATATGGGACTCGCAGCAACATGGAGAGCATTATTAGACATGGGCACCGCACATAACTTGATTATATATAACGGCATGTCTAGATGGTCAGAATCTGAAGGATTCACATGCTTTCCACACGGAGGAGGAAGTAGTACCTGATGGGCTCTCCGGCCTTTACCCCTTACATACAGGATTTCATCATACCCCCTTCCCCAATCGGAGCTGATCATACATATCTTGCCTTCACCATCTCAAATCTGCAACATTCGATTCCATATCCCATATAACCCTCCCTCTACACGAAGGTGCACTTCCACCATGATCTCGACATCTACAAGGATCACATATGGCGTCACCTCTCAGCCATTGACTTACATACCACCCCCCTTGCCAATGCCACCACCCAACCCAGTTCTCAGCTATCCTACATGAGTCAGCTCAAGCCACCTACCTGTGCCCCATCCATCAGCAAAAGCGAGCCTCTATGGATCCATACCCCAAAACAGCTGGTATAATCAGGAGTCCCAAATCCTACAGTGTGCAGCTTCACCAAGACCAAGCAAGGGGCATCATCACCGCACGACAAGAACGGAGATCTAGGCAATTTACCAGGCACAAGCAGCAAGAATTCTTGGCCGAGAGGGAGGAGGAGTTCTACATGTGTTTCTTGGGTGCAGACAGCTCCGAGGCATGGTGGATGCTAGAGGAGAAGAGGCCTCCCACCCCCATCACCGACCCAGTCACATGGCACAGGTATGCCAAAGGGCTCTATGATGCGCCAGATCAGCCCACCTTTGATACGTAACAGATATCCCGGCCCGCCAGATCTTCGCTCTTCACGGTGGCCAATGTCACAAGGGCCATACATAAGCTTAAGAGTAGAAAGGCCAGGGACCATGAGGATCTCCAAGCCGAACACATCATACATGCATGTGATACCCTTGCTCCCTTCCTCACTGAGCTTTTCAACACTGCCACGTGAAGCCTACCCCCCTCTTGGGCCACCAACACAATCATTCCCATCCACAAAGCCGGGGATACCCTCGACACAGGCAACTACCGTACTATCATGATAGGGCACATCCTAGCCAAGCGTTTTGGTTGTGTTCTAGAAGCAGAAATCAGCAATCATGTAGAGAGACATGGCCAATGAGCCAAGGGACACGCAGGGTTTAGGAGGTCCTTCTCCACCGTAGACCACATCTTCACTTTAAGGGCCATTATTGAGGAAGCCAAGCATAAGGGAAGACAGGTGTACTGCTGCTTTGTGGATTTCCACAAAGCTTTTGATAGTGTCCCGAGGGCTCGCCTTTTCAGGAGACACAAGGAGGTCGAGATCCCAGCGGATATGATATGGGGAGTACTAACACTATATGAGTTGGTGATATGGGGAGAGCATGGGCACCTGGAGGTATGCCAGAGATCAGGAGTACTATTGGGGTGAAACAAGGATACCCACTATCACCCACTCTCTTTGGACTCAAATGTTGATGAGATTGAGAACTTCATTGACAGATTGGGAAGGGCTGGATCTACACTGGCTGATACACTAGTACCCATCCTCCTCTATGCAGATGACATTGTCATAATTTCAGATTCAAAGGAGGGACTGCAGAGGCATTTGGATGCTTTTGTGAGGAGCATGACTTCAAGGTGAACCTCCTCTTGTGCATTTTTTGAGCGATGGCACTTTTTGGATCCCTTTTGGCATCCATTTCCTGCAGGGCAGTCTGGATTAATGTGTACAGCCCCCTCGTTTTGGTATTATGTGGGGAGGGTGGGAGAGGGGAGGATGATGTGTGTGTGTGTGTGTGTGGGGGAGAGAGAGAGAGAGAGAGAGAGAGAGAGAGAGAGAGAGAGTTGCAAACACTGCTGTGTTGTTTATTGTAGGAGTCACTTCTGGAGCTTCTTAATTGTAATGTACTTTTCCGAACTCCAAGCTCAGCTGAAATAAAGCTGCGATGTGTATTTTTAGAGGAAGTTTGTGCAGAATTTCCTGAGCTCTTAGCTCAGATCCAACTGTTTAAAAGCTCATGAGACCTGCAGCATAGTTTCTGTTTATATGTATTTACTACCGGCATAATTCAAGCTCCTTGGCATATTTTGCTTTTGTTTAACTGCAACTTTGTAACATGGGGGAAAATTTTGATTTGATCCTGCTTTCATATCTTGTTTTGATACATCATGATGAAGAATCTTCTTGCTCTCTCCTTGAGCTCTCCAAAGCTTGGTCTCTACGTGCCCGTTGTAGTCTATTATGCTGGGAAGCTTTCGTTTGGGGCAGACTGCTCAGATGCCTTATGACTTCTGTGGGTAAAGCTGTTCATAGCTGGTTACGCTTCCTTTATGGCTTTGGATTTGCAACTGGGGTTTTCTCTGGTTTCTGCTTTGTGTTGGCTGTTTGATGGTATGCCTTCGTTGAATGTACACGTCGATGTTTCTGGAGTTCTGAGAAGCATGCTTGAGTCCTACATTGGGGTTTCTCTTTGCCCTTTTGGTTCCTAATTTGATTTATGATGCTATGTTTTTCCTGTGCATAATGGCATGATCAAAGTGACATTGTTTGCACCAGGTTCATGATTCTGGAGTAAATAGAAGCATGCTTGAGTCCTGCATTGGGGTTTCTCTTTGCCCTTTTGGTTGCTAATTTGATTTATGATGCCAGTTTTTCCTCAATGTGCATATTGGCATGATTTAAGTGACATTGTCTGCAGAGGTTATTCATGATTCTGTCCATTGATTGAGCCGTATTGGTGTTTCAGTGTGTCGAGTGAACATGCTTTGCTACCAGCCTTCTCTTTGAACTGCATGAATGACTGCTACTTTTTGTTGAGTCAATAGATCGTAGTGCTTTTCCAGTCTTTTCAAATATCGGTGCTTGGGTATTGGTCTTCTGTGAAGGGGTAGGTACTGATGTCATTGGACCTAGGAGTTCTACTCTCTGCAGTGTTTACCCTGGTGATTGATGATTGTTTGTTACTCACTGCAATGTTTGCCCTGGTGATAGGTTTTGGTCTTCTTTGAAGGGGTAGGTACTAATATCATTTGACCTAGTTGTTCTACTCTCTGCAGTGTTTGCCCTGGTGATGGCATTCATGATGATTGTTTGTTTCTCATTGCTTTCACTCTCAACGGAATGGCAAGACATTAGTCCGGGGTAACGGACCAGTCGGGCAATGTCGTGGTAGACATGTAGCCACCCGTTAGAGCTTCTGGATTCGAACATCAACTGTGGTCATGGGGACACACAGAACACCACTCAGCTTTGGAACTTCTCACACTCACGCTCTGCTCTCACACCACCACATAACTCTTTCACTCACTCTCTCTCTGTCTCAAAAGTACACAGCATGCTTCTTAAGACAGGAGTTAAAGCATTCGTATTCAACACATCGCAGCAATTACACAGAGATGAAGGGAGAAGCAACATTGTTGTATTATTAGTTCTAGAACCAGTACAAACTCACGACTGAGTAACTGCTTGACATAAGACTAACATCATGCTCTTCTACAATCTTCAGTTGGCGCCTTCTCCTCTCTCTCATCACTTGGTGCTTGCCTTGCGCTATGCCTTTAAGCTCGATCTTCTTGATCTTGGCAAAAGGCTACTTCGGTCATCTTCACACGTGCAGTACCGAGGTGGTGCTTACGACATGGAAGGTGGTTAGACTGATCAGACTGAGTGCTCTACCGCTACTGAGCTGCTGGGTGTAACACCTTACATGCCTGGTGCTAGAGCTTCTGCTTTGGAACCCACTTCCTTGACAAAGTTTTCCTTAAACTTCTCAAACATTTTTGGGAAAGTGTAGTGCAGAATGTTTACATTGTGTGAGTATGTGTTGTGCTTTTGCAACCTCTTTAGTTTTGTTGCCTATTTTTCTGAAAGACCCTTGCTGTCGGTCTACGAAGTTTCAAGTCGAAAACTCACCACAAGTCGGGGTGGAATCTTGCCTAGAATTTTCTTTTCTGCCATTTGAATAGGCCTCCACTCGACCTGTGCAGCTTCTTCGTATTCCGTTGGATGTTTTGGAGGTGGACCTTACAACTTTTTTGCATCTGGGTCTCTAGTGCTCCACTTTCAAACATTGGTGTTGTTGGTGGTGGTATCCTTATTGGGACCATCTTCCTCCCCTCCGAAGTCTGAGAGAACAAGAATTGAGAGCATGGATGTTCCAGAGGAAGGGGTTTTTTGCTCAATATAGATCTTATTCTATCTGCATTGTGAAATTATTAGGGTAACTCTATGTTGGCCTTCAGTAGCTTTGAGAACATCACATGAGGCTTCAAAAAATGGGTTATCTATGTTGGCCCATGGAGCAGCTGAGCTGTTAACTACGTTATCTTTCAGGCGCTCATTTTCTTTATTTAGGGTTTGGTTGGTGTCCAGTAGTTTTCGAACTTCAATTAGTAGCTCCCCTCGCTCCTTTCTTGGCACACTGGCCGGTAGCATCTTTGTGCTTTATGTGGCAAGCTCTACATATGCTTTCACCTCGGCAATTTTAGCTTGTAGCTTGCGACTTCTTCTTTTGCTTCTCTCAACTCTTGTTTCCATTGCAATCTTGTTTTTTGGGTCAGCCGTATCTTTTCTGCCATTGATCATGCCTCCTCTATCTGCTTCTGGAGGGCTGTCTTGTATTCTTCCCAGTCTCCGGGCCTTTCTCTTCATGGCTGATCCTCATTTTCCAAATAGTGTTGCATTTCTAATTCCAGAGCGTTTAGTTTTTTTGATTATATCCATTTCAAATTTTATACTTTTCTCTGGTTTTTCCTTACTCGTATGTCTGTGATTTGGCATGGTCCTTCTCTCAGAATTTTTTCATACTCATAGTTGCTGTTGTGTTTGTTGTTGATGTTGTTGGTTGCTGCTGTTGCTTCTTGTCAGCATTATCATCTTTATCTAGGTCATGGATGAGCTTTGAGCTTTACAAGCAATCTATTCTTGTATTGCGATTAGAGCTTCCAAAGCTTGGTTCAATATCTTCATGAGTTTGGCCTTTGTTGTCTTTATAATGGCTATTTTGGCATCCTGCAGAAGGCACAATATCTCTTCCTCCTCCTAGTTCTTCAAGGCTTAGACCTCCGTCTGGGCGATTGCCAATGTTGTAGTGCTTTCTAGCACTTCTTCTTTCAACCCTTGGATGGTGTCACTCTAGACTTTGATTGGCTTCTGGGCTTTTGCTAACTCCGCTCTGAGTCTCTCCACTTGAGCCTGGAGCATATTTTTTTTCACTGGTGAGGTTTCTAATCTTTTTGTTGAACCAAGGCCTTCTCCGCCAGGGCTTGTTATCTAATTCCTTGGCTTTGTTTATAGCTTTTGTGAACAGGTTGTGTTGTTGATGGTTTTGGGTGTACATCTTGTGAATAATGTTCCGGGCCTTTGACTCATAATCCTCCATTGTAGTGATGTTCTGAGAAAGAATGTTCTCGGCCACTGTCATCAGTCCTTTGTTCATGCTCAGCTGCTGAGTCGGGAGTTGTACTTCCAGTTCTCCGAGCATCTTTGGGCTGTGGCTCAGATCTTCTTGCATTTTTTGTGTTAGAGTTGCCACCGCAAGGTCGAAGTTCTGGCGGTATACAAAGTTCTCCCTGTGTAGCCATCTTGTCCTTCTGTGCCTCTTCTTCTCTCTTTTTCTGTCATTACCCTTCTCTCTTCCTCCTCTTTTCTTCTCTTCTCTTCTTCCTCCTTTTCTCCTTTCTTCTCTGTCAACTTTTTTTTTCTTTTCAGCCTTTGCAATAGCTTCTCGCTTCTGTCTCTCCTCCAGTTGCCTTTTCCTTTCCTCTTCCGCTTTCTGTTTCTTCAATTCTTTCGGGTCTAGCAACAGGTCTTCATCCACTCTATGCTTTCTCTTTTTGCTGGCTTTCTAGGCTATCTTCTACCTCATCTTCATCATCCACATCATCTTTGAACGAACTGAAAGTCATTTTGGTGGTCTTCAAGGATCCTCTGGCTTTAGGATGTGATCGTCCCATAGTGGATTCACCAGACTTGAGATCCACGGACCTAGCAACTTGGGCGATTGCCCTTAAGTGCGCATGCACCACCGTTGGCTGTTTTTCTTTGGCCCATGTGGTTTGCTCGTTTTGCCAGATTTTCCTTGTAGATGGCTATTCAATTTATTTTCTCTCCTGCTTCTGTTGCTCTAAGCAGCTTGTAATTCTTGTTTGACATGTCCTCCGGCTTTCCCATGAACATTACGTTTCGTAAGAAGAAGACAAATTGCTCTCACCGGGTCTCATCTGCCACATCCTTCACTTGTGCATGTTGCTTGTCTTTGGGATTTCTTCCTCCACCCTAGGCTTTATGTTCGTTCCATTCCGAGCTACGAAACATGCACCGTGTTCATCTCAAGAAACTAATTGATCAGTTTGCCTCCATCCTTAGGGTCCTGCAGGTCCTCCCATCGACGATCGAGTAGCTTTTCTAAGCCACACTTCTTCGCCCACTCCAGGTGTTCCTTTTTCTTGATATCGAAGACCATCATTGTATGTAGAGGCTTTTCTCTGGCCTTTTGTTAGGCCTTTGTGTGTTGTTGACCTTTGGCATGGTTCTGTCTTCATAGAGTGCTGTGAATCGATGAGAAAGCTGGGAGCAAGAAAGCAAGTTGTGAATATGCGCGTTTTGGCTCCTTCTGCTCTTTTTTGCGCTGCTTTTTTCACTTTCCTTGCTTTCTTGGAGCATTGTCATTTTTGGCTTCATGCGTTTTCATGTCACTTGACCAATTGATTTGTATCATTCTCGTCATCTTGGCTTAAAGGCATTAAACTTTGCTAGCTGCCTCCCCACCTTACCGTTGCATATGAAGTTTTAATAATAATATGACAACTGTCCTCCATGCAGTCACTTATGTCAATATCGTGGCCATTTGCATTGCTAACATGGATCTGGTTGGCATACACTTAGTTATTCGGGTCTTGCTAGCATAATGAATGGGTTGCATGTACTCCTCTTGCTTCTCCTGCATCAATGCATTGCCCACTGCTTTGTATGAGACATCTACATATACATGGAATATCTCATTCCAGTCTGGGGTGGTCACCACTGGTGCAGTTGACACCATTCTCTTCAGCCATTGGAATGCTTTTTGACACTTAGGTTCCACTCATACTTGGCATCTTTCTTTGTAAGTGCATACAGTGGGTGGTTGGTCACACATGTGCTAAATACTTCAAGAATCTAGCATGCCACTTAATCTTACCAAGGAATCTCTCTAGTTGCTTGATGTTCTCTGGAGCAGTCATTCTAGATACGGCCTTTGCTTTAGCAGGATCTATGGCCAATCCTTGGGCTGACACTATGTGTCCCGAGACAGTTCGTGATTTTACTGCAAATGCACACTTGCCTGGATTTAGCTTGAGCCTTGTATCTCTGCATCTTTGCAAACAGAGCCTCAAATGATAGATGTGCTTTGCCTTATCACCAGATACACTAAAATCATCCACAAAGGCTTTCATAAAGTCTGTCAGGTAATCATAGAAAATCTCTTGCACCATTCTTTGAAAAGTAGCTAGTGCATTCTTTAGGCCGAACATCACGACAGTCGCCAACGAAGACACCCCACTCAGTGATGAAAGCCGTTTTCTCCCTGTCTTCTTGCGTCATTTTTACCTGGTTTTACCCTCTGAATCCATCCAAAAAAGAGTACATTTCTTTCCTTGCCATGTCATCCAGCAAGGAGTCCGTGAACGGAAGTGGGAAGGGGTCCGAGGTAGTTGCAGCATTTAGCTTGCAATAATCCACACAGATCCTGGTCTTCATATTCTTTTTTAGGGCTACCATAACTAGGGATATCCAAGAAGCTTTCTCTATTGGCACGATGAATCCTACTCTTAGTATCATGTCGATTTCTTCTTTGACTTACTTGGCGTAGTTAGGGTTCATTCTGTATCTCTGCTGTCTGACTGGTATGGCTCCTTCCCTTAAATTGATCCTATGTTGAAAGAATTTGGGGTCAATGGCCTTCATGTCCTCATACGACCAAGCAAAAACATCTTGGTATTCTTCCAATAAGGACACCATCTCTTGCTTGAGTTCTTCTTCTAATTCCAGACTAATCTTCATTGGCTTTTCTTCTTTTTCATTTCCTAGTTTCATCTCTTGTAGTCTGTCCGGGCTTACTTTTGTAGCATTTTCCTTCTGGTTATCTTTTTGCTTTTGCCCCCAATCATGGATTTCTTGCATTTCTTCCTCTTGTTCTAGATTTCAGGCCCATTCAACCTCTTCCAAGGCTTTCTCTTGCATGGTTTTGCTCAGTTTGGTTCTCCTTAAGCTCTATGGTTTTGGGAAATTTAATTCTTTTTCCTTTACTTCTTTGGCTGCTACTTTTGCTTTCCCATCCTTTGTTTCTGCATAGTGTCCCATCACTTTATCTACATGTAACATGTACAAGGCCACCAAGTCGGGATGTTCGCGGAGTATTCTATCCTCCTCATCATCATCAAAGCCTTTTGACATATTGAATGTTTCCGTATGAAGTGGTCTTTGGGTAGGTTTTACTGATCCCCTCACTCCGAAAAAGTCTACATGGACTTTCCGTTTCCCTTTACTGATGGAGATTCTGTTTCTGCCCCAGTTCTGCTTCACTTTGCCATGTCTTACCAGGGCCTTGCCAATAACACCTACTAGAACTTGGTGTGGTTTTCAGTGGTTACGACCGCTAGGTTGACCTTGAAGTCTACTTGCTTGACTTTCATGAAGACATTTTGACAATTTCTTAGGAACCACCATTCTATTATTTGCCATTCTTATGTTGAATGGAATGGGTTCTCATTTGAGACCCAATTCTATTACAGTTTCCTCTGTAATGACATTTACTATCGATCCACCATCCAATACTGCATCATTGATGAGCACATTGTTGAGTTGAATTGTGACTTTAGCTTCATCATCTCTGGAAACTGGGGGTTCCTCAGCTTACATTTTTGTTGCATTTCAGAGTTTCTTCTTCAGAGTTTTTCAATTCTTTACTCAGTCCTTCAATGCCTGCCATCAAGATTTTAGCCTTGAATCTTGGACATAAATCTAGCACTTGTCTCAATAAGACGTGTCTCTCTAACAACATTGATACCACATTGATTTGCAACCAATCAACATTCTTCTTACTTTCTTTCAAGCTTCTTTCATTATTGAGCTCTGCTCGGATCTTGTGTAGATTTTTGCTTGACTCTGGTAGATCTGCCCGACGGCTTCACATGAGTTATCCTCCTCCATTTGCTTGCCTTGCCTTCTTTCTATTTTCTTTGTGGCTTGAATTATCACCTTCTCTTGTTGATCCCAGTCCACAGTTGCCTTCTTGTGGGCTTTGGGCGAGTCAGGATTATCCACCGGAGTTCACTATACTTGATTCATTAGCTTTAGCCCTTGTGACTGCCAAGATGTCTTGAACCTCTGTCAGCATGTCGTTCGACTGCATCATATTGGCGCTTGGCGGATTTTCTTTGAGTTGCATTAATTTCGCCTGTCTTTCCTCATCATGCTTTTTCTTCATGGTACATTCTGCCTTGGTGTGTCCAGGCTGTTTGCAATAGTAGCATGTGAAGGTGGTAGCTCCACCAGCATGTCCTTGACTTCTCCTTCTTGAGTGATTTCAGCGGTCTTTGCTTCCATACCTTTTCATTCTCGGGGGTCGTCTTTCCGCTCCTTCCATGCTCTTCACCATGGGGACTCTATTTTTCATGTTATACCTACAGTTTCATGTACTATGATTGTATATGTTACAAAAATGACACACGTCGGTGGTACTGTGCATTCCTCCTTGAGGTGGCCTTCCTGTTTCCATTGAGAGAAGAACACATTTTTGCGGAATTTTGAGCTTTTGCTCTTTTTCATTTCTTGCATTAGCTCCTTCACTTGCAACAGCAGCACAAGTTCTCCGGGCTCATTTTTATCTTCACAAATTTCTTTTCTTCGCTGCCACCACTGGGGTGTCCTGTGAGGTGTCGCTTGAATCATCCTCCTCAATTGTGACACTTTTCTTGGGCTTCCTCTTTTGCCTTCTTTCTTGGCTTCTTTTTTCTACCATTTTGGCCAGCTCAATCAATTACTCAAACTCCTCTTCAGTTTCGGCCTACTTAGTCCTTACTGCTGCATGGATATCCGGTTTAAGATCTTGGACAAATCGATTTGCAATAATTTGCATGGAGGGTCGGGTTTGTTTTGTCACTCTCTGCCTCAAGCTTAGCAATTTTGTTGCATAGGCTTCCACATCCATGTCTTCTTGTTGGAGTTCTCTCAATTAATCACACAGAGTTGAGTTGTAGACTTTATCTTGCGGAATCTCCCCAAAAAGGCAGTCATGATCTCTTCATAAGTCTGAAAATGTTTATCTTGGCATCTTGATACCCACTTCATGGCTTTGTCTTTGAAGGTGTTCATGAAAGCGTCTCTGCGGATTTCACTCAGCGCTGACTCTTCCACATCTCGAGGTCTGGCTACTTTTTAGTATTGCTTAATCCTCCTTACATGCAAATCTACATCTTCCCCTTTCTCTCCAAAGAATACTGGGAAATTTTTGGCCAATGATGCCATGGCTCCCTTGGACCTTTTTCGAGGGTTTTGTTGTTGTGGTTATTCTTTCGGATTTTGTTGCTCCACCCTTGGGCTTCCTGGACTCGGATTGTACACAGCTTCTAGCTCTTGGCATTCCTTTTCTTGGTCCAAATTATTCTTGAGCCCTGAGACTCCCTCTTGCTCGTGTGGTGTTGTGGAAGTATCCGCACTATCTTCCTGGTTGGAACGGTGTGACACTCCTCCCAGCCTGCGAGCTTCCTAAAGGGCTTCTTGGAAAAAGGCATTACTTTTCTCCATTCTTAGGTTCACCATCATGCAGAAGGCATTCCTATATCCATTCTTGTTGGTTGGGTAGTGTGGCAAAAGGTTCTCCACGTTGACCATTCTTGTTGGTTGGGTAGTGTGGCAAAAGGTTCTCCACGTTGACCTTCCCACCATAAAATTTCCTCCATGTTATGGACTGGAGTTTTCCTTTACCTGAAGGTGTCAAATGCTACTCAGAGGAGATTTTTTCGCTTCACCGGCGATATCCCACAAGGAAGACTGGAGATCTTTCAACATGACATTTCCCAACGGTTTTGCAGTGGTAAATCCCCAATAGGATCGCCAGGTGTTTCTTGTTACATTCACTCTCAGTGGAATGGCAAGACAGCAATCTGGGGTAACATACTAATCAAGCAATGCCGAGGGAGACATGTAGCCACCCGTCCTCAAAGCTTTTGGATTCTAACACCAACTCTAGTGTGGTCATGGGGACACACAAAACACCGCTCAGCTTTGGAACTCACGCTCTGCTCTCACACCACCACATAACTCTCTCTCTCTCTCTCTCTCTCTCAAGTACACAACATGCTTCTTAAGGTAGAGTTAAAGCATTCGTATTCAACACATCGTAGCGATTACACAAAGATGAAGGGAGAAGCAGCATCATTCTTGTATTACTTCCAGAACCAGTACAAACTCACGACTGAGAAACTGCTTGGCATAAGACTAAAATCATGCTCTTCTACAAATTTTAGTTGGCGCCTTCTCCTCTCTCTCATCACTTGATGCTTGCGTTTCACCATCCCTTTAAGCTCAGTCTTCTTGATCTTGGCAACGGCTACTTCGGTGGTTACAGCTCGCCATCTTCACACGTGCAGTATCGAGGTGGTGCTTACGACGTGGAATGTGGTTATACTGATCAGACTGAGCGCTCTACCACTACTGAGCTACTGGGCGCCACCACTAAGTTGTCTGGTGCAACATTGTCTCACTATGGAATGCAAGTGCTATATGAACAAACTATCAAACTGTTGCAATCCGTGTGACCAGTTTTTTCATATGGAGGAGGCTTTGTGCTAGCTTTGTCTCTTTGTATTTAGGAGGTTAATGTTAGCAGCTATTGAAACTTATCAACTATAATGACTTCTTGAACTTGTGCAGGTGTACTGATGAATCCTTTTGGAATGGCAAGATTGTCTCTAAGAAATACAGATGACGGGAATACTTCTCTTAGAGGATAGAGATGATGAACTGCTTTCCTAGTATGCAGATATTGCTATCATTATGAGTAAGCATATTTCGGACAAAGACTAATCCGACTGACTTTTATGGTTGCCTCGTGTTGGGCTGTGTTATGGCATTAGTATATAGGAAATCTGACATCTCTTGTGGGGAGTGTAACGCCCTCAAAGCTTGTTTATCAACTCCATTTTGCATAGTATGGACTAGATACTACGACATCCCCACTAACCTCATCAGTGCCCCTCTGTATCAAGATATGCTTTCACACACGCACTCCACATACAATCGAGTGAGTCAAGCTCAACAAGAGGAGATTATGAAGCAAGTGACTGAGCTTTTGGAAAAGGGTTTGATTTGACCTAGCTCTTCACCTTTTTGCTCCCCAGTTGTCATGTGCACAATGTGTATCTACCGTGTGCTACACGCACACAAGACTAGCTTCGAGGTTGGGGAAGATTTTGGAGCTAGGCATGCTGATTTGCGAGCTAAGTTAGGGATAGACTAACGGGCGGGCACCCAAGTATGGACGGACGGGCACCCAAGTGTGGACGCCCGATGACCGGCCAAGAGCCTATATTCTGAGTACATGGGATTGGAATAGATGATTTATCATGTGGGAGAAGCATTGATTCATGCTTGGCAAAATTTCTTTTATTTGCATGCACATGTTTATAATGCTTGTGTGCACGTGGTTTTATGGTATCTATGTGTTCGAGAGTGGAGGTTTGGGCATCCTCCACTCTTTGTCTCGTAGTTCTTGTGTTAAGTAAATTTTCTTTGTCTCGTAATTCTTATGCTTGTGGGGGGGGGTCATCCTAGAGCATTACTCAGATTGCTAGTGTTTTGTCTCGTCTTTGTGTATCACTCTTTGTTTCCTAATTCTTGTGTTAAGTAAATTTTGTTATATACACCTCATGTTACTATTATTATGGTATTAGAGCTCGTTTGATCTTCCTCTCTAGACAAAGATCAAAAGGGTGGTATGAGGCACATAATTTGCTAACAAACAACGATGGGTAACTTGGGCACCATGGAGAGGCACAAGGTGGTGATATGGGTGAGAGACCATCAAAATTTTTCTCATCCATATCTCAAAGGGGTTTTGAGGCTCTGCAACGTCGGCTAGAGAAGATGGAGAATAACCCTAGAATCAAGGCGATCCTTAAGGAAGAAGAGGTACCATTTCATTTGACTATGAAGAAAATATGTAGGATATACAAATATGATTGAACATGGTAAAGAACCTAAACCAAAAAATAAAATTTAGGAGAGATGGAGAGCCCTAAGAGATGATAAAGACTATCGTAATCAAGCTAAACCCACTAATGGATATGCTGATTTTTCCTAGGATGCTATGATGATACTGAGACAAACTTTAAAGCTAGGAGGATCATAATTAAGCAAGAAATCCATGATTGTACTTTTTCCTCCAATATAACGACATATCATATTTGTAGAAAATTACCTTGGATGGCAATGCCAAGTTGTGTGGTTTTAAGCCATACTTTATGCATATCAATTTTGAATATTTTAGGCATGCATAGACTTAAGCCGTTGTATATTCACATGACCAATGCACTTGTGCCACATGTCAATATCTACAATGACACCTTTTCCATGCATAAAAATGGTTGCCTTGACCTCAAGCATGTTCACATTCAAAGTAAACATCCTGCCATTTTTATTATCCTTTGTAACCAAGCGACATTGATTTTTGAAGTCTTCCACAAAACATCCTTGAGGATTAAACCTCACAAAACTTGTTCGACCATCTATCTAATAAAAAATAGATTCTTTGTAATATTAGGAACATGAAGTACATCGTCTATATTTCAAAAGTACCTCTTCTTCACGCAATACACAACACCACTGACGGCATAGTCGCATGTGCTCTTCTTGAAAATTCATAT
This sequence comes from Cibotium barometz, assembly GCF_041138505.1. Lineage (NCBI taxonomy): Eukaryota > Viridiplantae > Streptophyta > Polypodiopsida > Cyatheales > Cibotiaceae > Cibotium > Cibotium barometz. Next base: position 35,668,147 of record NC_141073.1, on the reverse strand, counting down.
TGAACTGTATGGATATTAAGCTTTGTTCCCAATGAAAAAGATACAAATCACGACTTTCCAATATATTCTCTAGTCCATTGTTATAAATTGTCCTTTTACTACCCTCCAATTAGCTCCAGTCTCATCGACCATGAAGTGAAAAAAATCTGGTTTGGGAAAGCCTTTGTGCACCACAACATTGTAGAACTTGTGTCACTATGTCTTCTTCTTTCATTTCACAAGAAATTGTTATTGGGTCTTGCAAGCTGCATGCCATTGTAAAGTAGTTTATAAAGAAGTTCAAAATTTTAGAAATTTTATAAGAACAAACTGTACCTTGGATCATATACATGTGCAGCCATTGTTGTCCATCCTGAAATCGTTTTACCCGATAATGGCCATCATGTGCTTGCTCCATTCCTTGCATTGGAGAAGCTAAAGGATCACGTAATTTCGATAACTCAAAAGCCACATTGCCATAAATTTGAGGAATCTCTTCCACCTTCTCAATATGTGTGCATGCTAATATCATTCTACACGAACACTTGCATGAGATTCCTCAGACAATAAGTATTTGACCACACTCTAATAGAGTGTGTCTGCGGGGGAGAATCTTCTACTTACTTTGGTGTGCTTGATGTAGTGTTGCTTATTTCTCCTATTTTATTGGAACAACAAGGTATTCTATTGTTATATCTTTATCAAAGATATAACATGGTTCTGCTCCCAACGGGTCTAGCTAATTGGATAGATATAAGTTGATCTACACCATCATTTTGTGGTTTGATTGCAAAAACCTTCAATCCAAAACGAGTAGATAACATTTCAACATAATCATCAAGTTTAGTAATATATAAACGTCCTTACATAGTCCTAAACAACAGGATCACTCTCTAAACCTCCTACAAAAATGTGAAATGTCGTGTTCTCCATGTTGATAAACAAAAACATAGAATAAGAGAAGATAGAAGAGAAACAGATCTCTATTTGCAAAGTACATTATGTCTCACAAAACACAACTCAAAATAACTCACAAATGTACAATAAATTAATAAAAATGAATTTGAATTTTAAACAGTAAGTCCATACATATTTTTTTTAATTCATATATTAAAAATATATTATTTTGTAGATTCATTAAAACATCCTTCAATCATTATAAATAGTGTCATTAATATACAAAGTCTAAAATTCATTTTCAATGAGAATATTTGATAATAAATATTTACATAACTAACTCTCATATATATATATATATATATATATTATTTTAATTATAAATATTATTATTTTATATTTTATATTTTATTTAAATAACTTTAATTACTTAAATTTTAAAAAATTAATATAATTAAAATTACCTTTAAGACAACCTTACTAAGATTAAGATTGCTCTTAATAAAAGCGACCTTAAGATTAAGGTCGCCCTTGGTAAGAGTGACCTTAGTAAGGCTGCCCTTACTAAGGGAATCTGGGTCGCCCTTACTTAAGGGCGACCCTTGTTAAGGTTCCCCCTCTCTCTCTCTCTCTCTCTCTCTCACTCTCTCTCTTTGGTCTCTCGCCTCTCCTCTCTTGCCTCCTTTTCTAACTTCCCCTCCTTTTCGCCTTCCTCTCTAGCCTCCCCTCCTTCTTGCCTTGCTTTCACTTTCCCTCCCATCCATCTTGCCTTGCCTTCCCTTCCCTTTCCCTTTTCCTCCTCTCCTTCCTGCCTTCCCTTCTCTTTCCCTCCCCTCATTCTTGTTGAAAAGCTATTCTTAGATTTTTCTTTTCTCTTTCTCTTTCTCTTTCTCTTTCTTTTCTTCTCTCTTTCTCTTTCTTTTCCTTATTATCTCTTTCTCTTCTTTTTCATTTTTGCCTTTTGTCTATATAAGCAACCCTAAAAGTTTGTCTAGCTTTCCTATTTATATCTTTCTCTTTTTTTTTTTCAAAAACCCTAAAAGTTTGTATTGCTTTATTATTTATATCTCTTCCTTTGTCTTTGTCTTTCACTTTCTTTATTTATATCTTTCTCTTCCCTCTCTTTTCTTGATCTCCCTATTATTGTTCACTTTGTTTGCTTGTCCTATTTCTTTTCTCTTTAAACCTCCTTCCTTTCCATTTTATTTATTTTTCTCTTGCGCTTCTCCTTCTTATTTCTCATCTCTTGCTTTTTTCTCGAAAAAGGAATACAGGTGTTTTTAACGTTCAATGGATACGGGTGTTTTTAACGTTCAATGGATATAAGTGTTTTTACTATTCAACGATACGAAAGTAGCTACTGGCACTGTGTTGCATGTAAACTCCACCGTCGATGCCATACATTGCTTTACCGTTTGGGTATGTTGGCGTGTCAATTGAAGATGTCGAAGTGGGAGAAGTACCGCTTCCTTTTCCTCTTAAAGATGGTGATGTCTCTATCTTAAATCAAAGCAAAGGCTACATCATTTTATGGCCAGCAAGACTACTAATTATGGGTTGATTGTTAATAGGACTACTAGCTGTTGGACTACTTACTACTAGAATGTTATGAACTACTATTTAGGAGACTACTACTAATTAAAAGATTGGACAACGATTTAGTAGATTGGACTACTCATTATAGGAGACAGAACTACTAATTAGTAGATTGGACTACTGATTGTAGTAGAGAAGACTAATAATTAGTAGACTGGAGTACTATTTAGGAGACTGAACATTTAATTAGTAGACTGGACTATTGTTTCGGTGATTGAACTACTTTTTACTAGTTACTAGTTATTAGAGCGAACTACTAATTAGTAGTCTGGACTACTATTTAGGAGGCAACTACTAATTAGTAGACTGCACTACTGATAATAGTAGACATGATACTAATTAGTAGTTCAGTCTCTCCAAATAGTAGTTCAATCTACTAATTAGTAGTCTAGTCTACTAATTAGAAGTTTCCTCCTAAACAATAGTCCAGTCCACTAATTAGTAGTCTAGTCTACGAATTAGTAGTTCAATGTTCTATACAGTAGTTCAATCTACTAATTAGTAGTCTTGTCTACTATAAACAATAGTCCAATCTACTATAATTAGTAGTCTAGTCTACTAATTAGTCTTGTCTACTATAAAACAGTAGTCCAGTCTACTATAAACAGTAGTCCAGTCTACTAATTAGTAGTCATGTCTCTTTGGATTGCTAGTAATATTTTTTTGCTAATTACCTCTGTTTCAACATTATTATGCAATGTAATAAACACAAAATTTTATATTGCTGCAGGTAGAACATTTCTTTGGATAAACAGTAGTCCAGTCTACTAATTAGTAGTCATGTCTCTTTGGATTGCTAGTAATATTTTTTGCTAATTACCTCTGTTTCAACATTATTATGCAATGTAATAAACACAAAATTTTATATTGCTGCAGGTAGAACATTTCTTGGAATTCAAAGGGCAGCACCCACTTATTGCAATTAAACAACGCTCATTTGAATACTTGAAGCCTTATTTTGTAAGGAAGTTAAAAGATAGATACACATGTTGTTGTATTCAGCATGTACAAATGATCTTTCTCAAAGATTCAATGAACTTTATGCGACAGCCTAGGAATGGATTTCATGGAGCAGGTTGTTTGTGCAACTATAAGATATGCCAAAGCAATGGTGGTAGTTCAACATGTAGATCTATTGATCACACCTTCAAAAGTGTTACGTCTATTTGGGAAGGTGTGCTATGTGAAAGGCCTATATCTTCTAGTTTTCATCATCTGGACTGCACAATGGGACGATGTAAAAAGTGTGGACCAAAAAATTTAGTTTTTTGTCGACATGGGATTTTTGATAGCGAAATAGTTGTTCCAGTGAAGTTTTTTAAGGATGTGGCTTACAAGTGTAGGGGTGGAACAACAAAGAAAAGGAAAGAGCTAATAATCAAACAAATGAGCTGCAAAGAATTAGTACACTTGTTTTGGACTCACCTTGCAAAGTTTATTCGACGCAACTTTATATACAAGTGGCAAGCTGAGCAGTTTAAATAGTGTGTGATGTATTTTTCATCTAACATTGTTGTGTTTGTTGTTGACTTTGCTGAGAACTACTCATTTCCAAAGCAAAATGAGATTCAGTCTATGCATTGGTATTCAAAGTAGGTAACTATTCTTGTGCACATAACATACATTTGAATTGAGGGTGAGATTCAAAAAACTATCCATTTCTTTATCTCTAATGATATGAAGCATGATACTCTATTTGTGCAACATTGTTTTATGCTTCATTATACGTTGGCTCAAGAAATAGGGGGTACTGTTATGAGAGCACTATGTTTGGTCAGACGGTGCAGCATCCCAATTCAAGGCAAAGAGACCATTTTATTTTATCGACAGATAACCTGGTTTGACTGGCTTGAAGATGACGTGGACTTTTTTTTTTGGCTCGGGACATGGTAAGAGTGAGCATAATGAAGCGAGGGCTATTGTGAAGAGAGCCCTCACATATGAAAAATTGAAAGTGGATGTTGTGTGACTAGAGTGTGCTACTGACGTGGTCAACTTTCTTCAGTCAAATTTGTCAAATGCAGTTCAAGCTTTGTACCCATCAAAGAACATATCTATGGCTAGATTGTTTTGGGAGGTGAAGGCTACAGAGGTTGACAGATTAGTTTTGTGGGACTGCCAGCCTGTTGATAAAACACATTCTATACATTGCGTTAATGGATTTCCAATGGACTAACAACACGAGCATTAGAGCATGAAATTTATCATGTTTTTGTAGTGCTTGCATGCATGGTGCATGGAAAAGATGTTGCAACAAAGCCTATGTGCAACAATGGGAATATCATATCATCGAGCCCGTAGCACCAAGTGTGTACACGAATGATGGCATCTTTGATGATGCCACCTATGAAGGACACCATGAGATTTTCAGTGTTGTTACGAGCATTGGGGATAATTTTCCTGTTAGTGCAAAGGTTGGGAATTCTGAGGGTGTGGAATTTTACATCATAAAGTGTACTACTATGCAAAGTTTAAGGCAGAATGAACATTATGTGATGGATGGAAAAACATCATTGAGAAAGACTGTTATCAAGGGTATATACTACAAGCGACTTGATGTTCATACTTATTGCCTTCTTGATGGGGCCAACCTGAAGTTTTGACTTACTCCCACCTTATCAAGGCCATCAAGCTTCCAATGGTTCTGATGGAATCACTCAACGATGAAAGGAAGGTTTTTTCGATTTTAGATGTAATGTACGAATCAATATACAATAACATGCCACTTGACATGTAACACACCTACATTTTGATTGAGTTTAAGAAACATTCAAGATTCCAATTCTGATTATTATTCTCTCTTCCTATTTGTCTTCTCTTCTCTACTGTCTGGTATGCAACTGCGGGTCTCTCCACCACACACACGTACACTCATGAGAATAGTTCATGAGTGTACTCGACTATTACTGTGGTGTACTCGACTATTACTGTGGTGCATTACGTACATTATGTCGTCTAATAAAGATCAATTTAATAGTCTAATTATGTAATTTGTTTACTTATAGTATTCTATTAGACCCTCATAGAAGTCTATTAGTAGTATATGTCTGTTCTACCCTAATACTTATTATGTAATAGACTAATAGTATCCTATTAGTACCCTATTAGTAGCAGGTCCCTTAATAGTAATCTGTTAGTACCCTGTCAGTAGTCTAGCAATAGTATTACCCTAATACTGACCTTTTATTACCCTAAGAATAGACTATTAGTACTCTAATAGTAAAATGCCTATTTTTAATAGGTTTTGTCTATTCGTACTCTGTTAGTACCCAAAGAGTACTAGCATGTTAGTACCCTATTAGTACTCTGTTAGTACCCAATGAGTGAAGAACACTAGTAATAACATATTATTACCCTATTAGTAGTATGTTAGTACCCTATGAGTAGTCTAATTTAGTAGTCTGTTATGAGTGAAATACACTTGTACTAGCCTGTTAGTACCCTATTACTAGTACACTTTCTAGTTCACAAGCTGACCAAAAGAAACCCAATTTACAACTTGACCAATAATATAACTCCAAAGTATATGTTATCATTCACCAAAGCAAACCCAGTGTATAATACAAGTCCATTGTACATATTTCCAACTAGCCATACAACTAAGACAAAGAGGTGGCCACCCTCATGCTCATGCTACAAGCATCCGAAAAAAGGCATTTTGATAATCATTCATTCCTTTCCCTTCGTCTTTGGTTTCCCATCTCATTGTACTCAATGATCTTCTCCATGACCCTTTGTCGCAGTATAGTGCATGCTATCGATGGTCCTCCAATTAAAGCCATAGAAACAACCACGGCTACACATGCTCAATAAAGAACGACTGGAATTCTTCATCATCTTGTAGCTTAAACTTCGGAAGTACTAACTAAGTCCTAGATGGCTTTTGGCACACATTGTATAATGAGTCATCCAAAATGATAGTGTTTTCTTCAGAGTGCCAACTGAACCGGTTCTAGATGCGCTATAAATTCTTTAAAAAAACGGGTTTTTTTATCCACAAGAAAGCATGTCTCATCACACTCACCCTGTGCCAAAACTCATGTAATCTTCCTCTTCTAGAATTCTTTCAACTTTATTTAGTCGAGAAGTGCTCCAAATGAATAATTCAAACCACTGAAGACAAAAATCTAAGAAAGCAGGAGTATCTCTTCGGACAAACACAGTGCATGTTCTGCTCTCTTGAACTCTAATTTGTGGTGCATACGGTGGGGGTTCTTGTCCATGAGTGTACTCAACAACCTTCACCAAGAGTCCATTCAAATCTAACACAATTGCTCTTCTATCGTCCTCTCTAGAGGTCTCGACACCATCTTTGCTTAGGGTCCCTCTCTCTCTTCCTCCCTCCCTCTCTATATCTATATACGTAGAGAGAGAAGGAGAGGGAAAAAGGATCGTTCCCGCCAATCTTTCTTTCGCTTTCTTGTAACTAGCCTCCCTCTCCCCACTTTCTTACCCCCCCCCTCTTTCGCTCTCCTTATGCTTAGTCTCTCTCTTTCTCTCTTCCTTATGGTTAGTCTCTCTATCTCTCACATCTCATTTTATCTCTTTCGACCTCTCTATATGCAAATTCCCTAATTCATTACTTTAAAGAGAGGAAAGATATTAAAGGAAAAAAAAAACAAACGATACCATAGTTGCTCAAATAAATTCATGTACACAATGAATAATGTTTTCCAAGGAAAATACATTCCTTAATTAAGAAAAACTCCATACAAACGAGAGTTCTCGAAGTAACCAAAAAGAGCAAATCCACACATTTACATATTTTATTTGCCATGATTACTCTTCTTTATTCAATTAACGGGCAAGAACACTACATGGTCTACTTCCAGTACTACTACTAAACCAGGTGTCCTTCTCTTTCACTACCTTCCCAAGCTCCTCTATTTATCTATCTCCCTATCTATATGCATATTCAAATTCACACTTTTAAGAAGAGGAGAGATATGGAAGGAAAAAACGAACGATACCATACTTGCTCAAAACAGTTCATGTACACAATGAATTTTTCCTTAGTAAATAAAACTCCATACAAACAAGACTAACTAGAAAGAGAAAATTTATAACTTTAAGGAGAGGATTGAAGTTGAAGGATTTACTCAATTTCAAATTCCATTGATATACATCTCCATCTTCAAACGGACTAGTTTGTTTCATAGCTTTTGTGCTTCTAGACTGTGTTTAGGCTCTTCTCTCTCTCTCTCTCTCTCTCTCTCTCTAACTTACACCGTTAGCTTAGAAAAGAGCTTGGTGAAGTCTTCTTTCATATTCGTTCACAGTGTTGCTAAAGGTAGACATGTTGGAGTGATGAGAGGGAGAGAGAAAGAGAGTTTAGGGTTTAGGGTTTAGGGTTTAGGGTTGAGAGACAAAGAAGGATCTCCCACACCACGCTTGTTTCCATCATAAATGGAAACAAATCTTGGTGTGGTCTGAACCACAAACTCCATGTGACTAGCACAAAACTTATGTCCATCAATTTACATTTTTCCATCATAAATGGGCTTAAACACAAACTCCAAGTGACTAGAACACAACATGTGACTCATATATGCATCTAGATCACCTTTCTCCCTTTCATAACCACCATACACAAATAACTTTTGTTTCAATGCACATTTTGGCTTCTCTTAATACACCAATATGGAGAAAACCTACCTCACACAAAATACATAATGACGGTGATGAACAATGCTCACCAAAATGCAAACTTAAATTCCAAAAAAGGCCCTTTTTTTTATGGATGTAAATCTCTCCTTAAGCCATCTCGTAACCCTTACATATCTTAACCACAACATGGGTTACATGGATGTGAGCTAAGGATGCCTAGACCAAAGAGGACCACCTATGGCACCATAGAGACATGCTAAACCAAGAGTACATGTGCCCACTCCCCATCACAGAAAGCCCTTTTTATCTCTATTTCAATGTATTCTTCTTGCATTAGTGGATTATAAACACATCTTCAACTTACAATCATATGAGGTTTTTACATCCATATATTTCTCACAATTTTCTCGCATGGTGGCTTTAACATGGTTCTTCACCGACAACATTTGCAAACATCATACCGAGCATCTTTAATTATATTGTATTTCCCATTATTTGACATTGTAAGTGTGCTTAAGATGTTCACGTCTTGGGAGAAAAGGCTTATGAAGTTTAAGGCTAAATTCTCATGTTTGTAACTCACTCTCCCCATTCATGCAAGAGATTTTAATGTTCTCACTAATCTCTCTTGCACCTATAATCTATCATGTGTCGATCTGATTAGGATTATGGTTTTGGGATATGCTTTGTGCTTATGAGATTTTCTTCTTCTCCTTCTCCTCTCTCAAAGAGAAATTTCATACTTTTATCTAATCACAACCAAACACTTCGATAGATACATTGAGAGAATTTGAAAAGATACTTAAGGAGTTGTGGAGCAAACTCCACAAGCTAAAGGTTAAGCAAACTTGCAAGCTAAAAGTATCCATGTGTCTAGCTTAGATTAATTAAAGAACTCCATTTTTTATTATAGGTATCCACGAGTTGAGCTTAGGTATCTTTATTATAGGTATCCACGTGTCAAGCTTAGATTAATTAAAGGAATCCATTTTTGTATCTTTATATTTATTAATATTAATACAATGCCACAAATGTGTAAATTTCTTCTTGTCCCCCCCCCCTCTACTTTTACCTTGCCTACACATGAAAAAGTGACATAAAAGAGTGTTGCACTGCTAGTCTAACATAGTTTAACATGGAATGAGATAGAGAGCCAAGAGAAACAACAGCAAAAGGATAAAAGCACGACACTGTGCAAAGGGATCTAAAGGTAATTGATTCAATCATGGTGTGTGGATGTAAGATGTGATATGTGGGTCACTAGCTTTGTGGGCACATTTGTGATGAGGTGGTGTGTGAGGTGTGAACGTGTGATGGTGCATGAAGCTGTAACTTTTGGCTATGAATTGATGCACTCTCTAGCTCACTTGTTTGGAAGATTTGTGTTAATTTATGTTTTAATTGGCGTCTTGTGTTCATTCCTAGGTTGAATACATTCTTGTTTTTTGTAGTTTCGCTTATTCTAGACTCTAGGAGCAAAAGATCGTTTTGTGTACAACATTCTTCATGAGGGAGGGATTAATGTCACTTCCTTAAAAGAGATTGTTCCTTTTAATTATATGCTTATGTACTAGGATAAGAGTGCTAGTAATAGTGCATTTTCATGTTGTCAAACAAGGGCTTCGATGAACATGATTTTATTCATCTTTGGAGGTAGCACATAAATGTAAATCATGTTGTGATTGCTCAGCCGTCTTTGAGTAATTAGGCATAGCATAGAATACAACAATCTCCAAGCAATGGCAATTCATCTTTGGAGGTATCACATAAATGCAAATCATGTCGCGATTGCTCAACCATCGTCGAGTAATTAGGCATATCATATAATATAACGATCTCCAAGCAATGCTAATTTGATCTTAGATGAACATGATTTTGATCTTCACAAGGAGCAATCGGTGTGACAACCTACAAGTGCAAGGGAAGCGTGTTGTTGAGGAGGGGGGGTCATTTCAAGCGTTAATCCATTAAGTCTTGGTGACCCATTCACGCCTTCCCTTACCCTAAGCTTTTGAGCTTTTTTGAAACATTTTCACACTGCGTCGAGCCCATTACTCCTCTTTTATCCATTAAGCACGGTCCTTCCATAGCCCCAGACCCAAATGCCTGCCTGGCACCGCCTAGCCCATACCCCAGTCTTCGAAAACTTGAGGAGAGAACAAGAGGGAGCTCTACTGTATTGGGCAATCTAGGTAGATGGGAGGGCAGTAGGAAAACGTGAAAAGGCAGACAAGAGAAGAGAAGAGAGGGAGGAGATTGGTGGTGACCAGGATTTGTCTGGGGGCACACGGATGAGAGGAAGACGAAGAGACAACTTTGAAAGTAGGGAGGCGAAAGGGCAGAATGAAATATGGAAGTTTCGAATCAAGGGAAGAATGGGAAAAGCTTCTATGTCTATAGCAATGGCAGAAGAGCTTCCTGTTTGAAGCGATGGCAGGAGCATGCTTCAACGGGAGTGAAGGTCAAGATGAAATTGAAGAGGAAGATGAAGACTAATATGAGAAGAGAGACGGCTGTCCACAGCCAGCCGAGTGATAAAGCTGTAAAGACCCTAACTCAACCATGGCTATGGCTTTGCCTTTTCTTTCTCTCACTGAAGAAAGCAGCCGCAAACCCCCATGGCCATAGCAATCGCTGAGCTTTCCTAGATCCTAATGTATATTTAGCTGTCAGATCATGGCCACGGATACGATGAATGCCGACCTGTACACCAATGGCCATGGCAAGAACAGTGCCGAAACCCTAGCACAGAGAATCAAAACGCAACCCTTGAGATGATGGCAACGCTATGGTGCCGCTCACGCGCCTTCACCTTCTGCAAGCTGAATCATGTCAGACAAAGAAAAAGAAAAGCAGGCCATACCTACTACGCAAGGTCGACTGTTCGGCTGATGCTGTTTTAAGGAAAGCCGTAAAAGAACGTTGCCGATTCAGAAGGTACCACATGGCGAAGGCGGCTAGGAGCTTTTGTCTGCTTGCAGGAAATGGTGAAGGGATGATCACAATGATGAAGAAGACGAAGGAGGGTTACCCACCACAATAAACAGTCCACCAACGATATGGGCAGCCCTAAGAAGAGGGCGCACGCGCGCTACAAGCCTTCGGATGGGGTGGGAGGCCACCAGCTCCCTTTTTCCCAAACCCCGCATCTTTACACAAGAACACTCAAAAATCACATTTTATAGTTGTTTTTTAATGTATTAATCGAATATTTTTTAAACTTGTCACTTTTATGTTACACTCTTTCTCTTCTGGGTTGTCGGTTGGTTGATGGGTAGGGATGGGGCCTATATAAAGGCGCATCCAGTCTTTAGTTTAGCATCTAACACCTCACTAGTGTTAGGTCATAGAAGATAGGTAGAATAGGGTTTTTTACTTTTTTGGGGCATGCCTATGGTTGCCAGAAACATGTACCTCTTTGTACTACATGAATATACTGAAAATATAGCTATCTCTGTCTCTTCTCTCCATCTCTTCTTTGCCTTTTGTATCAAAATGTTCTCATGAAAGGTGTTTAGGCTTGAAAGAAGACACATGTAACAGATGGTGGAGTTGCGTGCATAATCTTCAATAGTCCTGCACTCCAACACAAGCAAAAACCAAACATGGACCCCGCAACAACTAGCTCAATGGCTCTTGAACATGGTTTAGAGGCTAAAAGCATGTCTGAGAGGTTCATAAAGCATGGCTCAGTGCAAAGGACTCATAGGTCAAGTCTTGCCCGAGAGACAAAGATGGCCTACATCAGCATACTAAAACAAACATCTCCGCTCACCTCAAGCAAGGGCAAAAAGGGAATGGAGAGGAGCCTTTTATAGAAACAAGGCGTTAAAAAATCCAAAAGGATCCAAAATACATAACTTAGATTTTGGGGGACTACTCGGGCAGAGAACCCAACACATACAACTGAAAAGATAGATTGTCTGAAGTTAACAAACTTCCCGCATGGTAGAGTGTTGATGATGATTTGATGTCGTCTTCTTGCATTGACGTTTTCAAGATTCTGACACTTGATGGCCAAGTGTGGGATGAGTACTTGCAAAGAACAGATGTGTTGTGATGGTGCTTGCATGATTGAAAGTTTCAATAAATTTTGGCTTGATGACCAAGGCAGAGAGAACCAAAGGGAACGGATGAGCACCTCCATGATATTGCAACTCAAACTGATATGATCACTAAGTACATGTGCAAGCTGTTGCACTGGTGAAGCAGAGGAGCACCAAGTAAACAAAATTGTAGGTTTGTAGGATCAGAAGCTTTATCTTTGTTCGATTTCGCATCCAATTTGAAAGATCCCCAAATCTCTGCAAAAGCACTAGTGAAATGATGTCATGTGCATCCGTTAATCCTTAGATACTCATAGACATGGATATTCTCATTAGCAAATATATGGGCAGATTTGGAGTGGATTTTGCAACCCTACATGCTCCTAGAAGTGCCCAAGACATAGCCCAATGGTTGGGACACCTTTTGGGCATAGTTTGGACACAAAATATGACTTTTTGGATAATGTTTTGTGGGAAAAATAGGCAAAACCGACTTGATTGGGAATTCATTAGAATCATCATTCAAAGATCAAGAGGATCCATTTGTCAGAGTCTGCAAGGCAGCAAAGACACAGTGGTGGATCAGTAGGAGCTTCTCTTGTCCAATTGCAAGTAGAGGGTTGGAGGGATCTTTGGTATGCATCATGAAGTTGTGAATCAACAAGATCATTGTATATATAATATGTTTTGGCAATACACAGTAGATTAGGTCTCTCTCTCCTTCTCTTCTGTGTCTTTTCTAAACATAGTATTAGCGTTAATCTTCTTTTCTTAGTGTTAATCATGAACACGCTTCTGCAACGCATATTACATTGGTATTAGAGCCTAGGTCATCCTAGGACAGCCCTTAGCTTATGTTTTGTGCATGAGTTGTTGCCTAAACTCGCCCCCCCTCCCCCTCGGCGATGATTTGTTCATATTGGGCATAGCATTCTTGTTCCCTTTTGTATCATTCTTCATCTTCCTGTCCCCAACAGCTTTGCAAAGTCTCATTGTCAATTACCTCTGAACTCATGATATTGTTTTGCTGTCTTTTCTATTGTAATCAGCCCCAAAACCCTAACTCTAGAGTTCTACATGCTTTCTAAATTCTCTAGGATCATGCTAGGCTAAAATCTAGACTTTCTAGCGCTATCCTATGCTGAAAATGAGTAAAAAACTGATGCAAAAATGCAGATTTAACGCAAAAACACGAACACTAATTTTGCTTGTAAACCCTAAAATGCAAACTCTAATTTTAGAAACCCTAATTCAGCATAGAAGAGGACCGTCGGCACAGCGCGAGATAAAAGCACATCAAGTAAAGCTTCACGAAGAGGTGCGTCAAGTCCAGCTTCTATACGAGCAAAGATGGGCACAGCTCAAGGAGACATGGGCATTGTTCATGGTAGCATCAACAAAGGCCAAGAAGGAATCACCTAGGGTTGTAAAGCAGCCTGGCATGACCGAGAGCATTTACCCAATGAAAAGAGAGCTTCTAATAAGGGATGCACGTGCCAGCACCAAAGCCAAACTAGAACCAGAACCAAGGTGATCGAGCAGGTGGATCTCTCCAAATCTTATTTGGAGGAGGATGAGGTGGTCTCGACAGTTTCGGAAGAGTTTTCATAAGATCCAGAGACCGGCCAGAGAACTTGAAGACCAAGTCAGAGAGCTTGGGGATTGAGCCGATGGATATGAAGTGCAATCTTCAATTGGATTAGAACGAAATCGGAGCAAAGGTGTATGGATTACCCCAGTGCTCCAAGCTTAGTGTAGTAGGGGACCGGATGTCATGTGCATCTGTTAATCCCGATGCTCATAGACATGGATATTCTCAGTAGCAAATATATGGGTAGATTTAGGGCCAAATTTAGAGTGGATTTTGTAGCCCTATAGGCTCTTGGAAGTGCGCAAGACATAGCCCAATGGGTGGGACACCTTTTGGGCATAGTTTGGACACAAAATATGACTTTTTGGACAATGTTTTGTAGGAAAAATAGGCTTGATTACTAATTTATATCTTTTTCCTATAAATAGGATCATTAGGCATTCATTAGAATCATCATTCAAAGATCAAGAGGATCCATTTGTCAGAGTCTGCAAAGTAGCAAGGACATAGTGGTGGATCAGCAGGAGCTTCTCTTGTTCGATTGCAAGTAGAGGGTTGCAGGGATCTTTGGTATGCATCATGAAGCTGTGAATCAACAAGATCATTGTATATATAGCATGTTTTGGCAATATAGAGTAGATTAGGTCTCTCTCTCCTTCTTCTTTGTGTTTTTGCTAGACATAGGATTAATGTTAATCTTCTTTGCTTGGCGTTAATCATGAACAATATACAGTAGATTAACGACGGGTGCCTGGGCAGAGTGTAGTGTAACTGGTAAGCACAGGAGTGTTTGTAGACGGGGTGGCGGCTAGGAGTCACAGCCGGTGGCAATGGCGGCGCGGCTAGGACAGTGGCACAACCGGACGGCTCAACTTGCTGAGGCGGCGCACTCAGCACTCTCGCCGGCAGCGTAGGTGGAGCTCTTGTGGGTGGCAAGGACGGAGCTTCGGGTATTCGTGCTGAAGCGAGCGACAGTCAGAGGGTACGTGTTCTGACGAGAGAGGATAGAGACAACAGATGGTCCTGGTCAGCGATGTGCAAACGGTGCTGAAGCAAATAATGATAGCGATGATGAATTCAGGCGGCATCAAGAGTGTGATCAGAGGCAGAGGGGAGATAAGCTGAAGCACAAGGTGTTGATGGTGGCTATGTATGGTTGGCAGGGTGGTGCTAGGAGAAGCAGAGCAGACAACGAAAATGCAAGGAACATGATTAGCGCATACGGGCTGCAAAGCTAAGTGGAAGGAAGAAAAAAACGCAAGGGAGAAGATGGCGATGGCAACCTTCGCATGCAGAAAACGCAACGCAGAATAACACAAGGCACTACAGAAGTTAAACCCTGCTCTGATACCATATTGGATATGACAAGAGATCACACATTGAACTATGGAGGATGAACTAACATCATCATGGTGGAGCGTGTAGAAGAGAGATGAAGCAAGGAGAGAGACCAAGCCAAGAGAGCAAGTTTGCACAACTCAAATGATATTCACTTTGATAAATGAATCCACCCTGTTGGATTATATCATCTCGAGAGGGTCTACATCACCTTTTCATGCTTGTACTGGTCATTTTATGAGACCTTGCATCGGCATATTTAGCAGATATTATTCAGCATTTTTCTAACATTTTTAGGCATTTTTTAGCATTTTATGCTACTGGTCTACTGTCGGCCTGCTACAACTAGCCAATCTGCACTCTGGGGGAGTATATAAGGGCTGACCTCCCTTCCCCCCACTCTGACCCCCCTTTCCCCCATTTCATCTCATTCTTTTACATCTTGTTGAGGCCATTAGCAGGTGCTTTTGCTTCTTATCATTGTATAGCACCTATGGGCTTCTCTCATGCTTAGTTTTCAGCACAATAAACATCAATTTCACTACAAGGGATCGGGCTCATACCCACACTGCTAGCCATGAAAAATTACTTGTGAAAAAAAAGTAGCGGGCCCGTGTATCAGTGCGTGTATAATCGCGGCCAAAGACATGCGTGTAAAAGCGCGTGTATGATGCCCATCAGATGCATTGATACACGAACTTATACATGCGTTTTACCAGTTTTGCTGCGCCGATACACGCGTGTTTAACAGATTTTTTGCGCATATAAATGCGACTTTGGCAGACTTTGCATGCAGATACACGTGAACAGAGAGCAAAAATAAAAAATCTAGAGAGTGGTATTTGGTGCCTAAAATCTATTCCAGCATTGCAGCACCCAATAGCACTCTCTGGATTTTTTTTTGGTGCATTACACCATCCACGGAGAACATTTTGTGCATTGTCAATACACGATTCAAGAACGACATTATCAATACAACACAATTCAAGAAAGACATGAATGCAATACTATCAAAATTTTATGTGTGCTAAAATAAGCCCATGGCTTTCATTATGTAAAAACATATATACAAGAAAGACATTATCAATACAACACAATTCAAGAAAGACATGAATGCAATACTATCAAAATTTTATGTGTGCTAAAATAAGCCCATGGCTTTCATTATGTAAAAACATATATACAAGAAGGGAGTCCATATATCGAAGTAGCCCATGGCTTCAATATAAACAAATATATACAAAATCAAATTGGTTTGTCTAAAAAAGCCCATGGCTTCAGTTACAAAAATATATATACAACCACATCCTCAATACGGATGTGATACTATAAGTCTGAGTACTACTCAGACTCAGATGATGACGAGCTGCTCCCTCCAGGAGGATCAGATGAGCTCACATCGGTATACATATCCGAAGAGTAGTGCTCACCCTGTCATTCACGTCCAGAAGGAGCAGGAGCAGCGGCGGCGGGTGGATCATCAGCGAGACAGGAGCATCAACAACAGGTACAGCAGCAGCTTATGCCTGTTCAAGTAATATATCATATATAAATATATAAATATATATATATGTAATTCAAAATTTAATAAACCAAAATCATTCGTTTAGAGTTTTCAAGTACCTATCGATCGTACGGTCTCATGGCCATCTCAAACTGCGCATCCGTAATACGTCTCTTGGTTCTGAAGAGAGCCCACGTGTCACGTCTGCTATGCCAACGAGCATACGGAGTCTCGTGGGCTGTGGGCTTCCTCAACATAACTCGCTATAACATAATCAACACAATTTGTAAGATTAAAACAATCAGAGCATCAATGAATTAAGTAAAAAATCAAATAAGGTGGCAAGATACTTACGAACTCTGCCTCCCACGACTCGACGCCTCCAGATCCGAAATGCGAAGATCCAATGGTCTCCATCTGGATCTGTCGTGCCTTCACATGCTGCCTGCTCTTCACGCCACCCTCTGCTCGTTTCTTTGTCTCTTTCCACTCGCGTTTGTGGGTAATGGCAGGTTTCTCAGTAGGATAGCCACCCGCCGCAGCTTGATTTACCTGATCATCATATGCAAGTTTCTTAAGGTGAGATCTTTTATTACTTAAGATCTCCCTTATTCGCATCCTTCCCCATACATCTGAGAATGTAGCATGTGGGAGATTGGGGTACCGACTATGTACAACATCTATCACCTCCCCAACTAATCGACTTTTTGATCTTTAAATTTAATAAAACAATTTCTATACAAGTTTGATACTACCCCACGCATGTATTCCATTACCTTTTTCCCCCTCGCGTCCATCACTATCCTGCCCCCCCTATCCGTCACATCATAGTATATCTCTCCCTCTACCTCTCTCACCACCTCCTCATCCTTACTGTCTCCTCCAACTCTTCTCCCTCTATCTCCTCTCTCATCGCGTGCCCTACCACCTCCCCCACCAAAGCATCCGCCGCATCCTCCCCATCCTCCACTCCCACTCTCCCTACTACGATGTTTGCTCTCTCTACTGCGGCGGCGTCTGCTCTCCTCTGTGGGTGGAGTCACAACTGGGGGATTGTGTACGTGACTGTGGACGTGACACTGAGCGTGATGGTGGCTCTGTGAGGGAGTATGCGATGGTGGCTGTGAGCCCTGACGTGACGGTGCATGGGAGGGGGTGCATGAGTGTGTCTAGGAAGGGGTATGTCTCCTCGCCGGACTCGCAGAGGGCACATAAGGCTGTGGAGTGACATGGGCACTCAGGAGCGGGGTGACTATACCAGGGAATCTAGGAGGAGGATGGGCATACATATACTCTGTAAGCTCAACTGGGCTAGGGTGGCACCCAAAATGATTTAGCATCTCCATCATCCAAGTGCCATACACAAATGAATCGAATGAAGAACCTAGATCCATGAAGAATTTGCAAAAAGAATCCATTTGTATGCATCATGTATCATGTATCATGAAGTGTATCATGCATCATGAAGTCACGTGTAAATCGGAGCGTGTAAAATCCCATCCAGCGTGTATCTCCGCGTGAAAAAACTGTCTAGCAGAGTACACGCGACTCTGCGAAAAAAAGTGCCGAAAAAGGCCGCCTACCGACCAACGTCACTTTCACATAAAGAAAAGGACACTTGCATAAAGAAAAGGGACACTTGCAAGAAAGAGAAGAAAGGACAGAGACACTTGCATAAAGAAAAGGGACATTTGCATAAAGAAAAGGAAGGGAAGAGACATGACCAACTGACTCACCTCTTGACAACTGAGTCTCCTTTTTGGCTTTTGTGTACACCTGTGTGTATGCTCCTTCCACCCGCTTACAAGCTCCTAGGAATTGGTTAATAACCACACTCCTAGACTTTTACATCTCTTTCATGACCACTTAGCTCAGGTGCCCAAATCTTTCATGCCACAACCTACTGACATCTTAGAAAAAGTTGGTAGGTGCACTACCATAATCCCAGTCTTCTACATCTCTTTGAGCACAAGTTGAGGTGCCCAAATCTCTCATGCCATAGCCTACTAGTGTCCACATGGTCCTAAATCACATATCGATTGTTGCACCTTGTGGGTCTCCCAATAACACTACCACCGGCATAATTGCACACTAGCTTGATCAAAGTGAACCCTTAGGTAATGATCTATTATGTAATAGAGAGCACGTTCCTTTGATATGTTGAGGACATCGGACAACTTCTTAGTATCACCATTACTTATACAAAATATATAATACTTATGTCTTCTGTTAGTTGCATCATCCTTGTCGACCACTACTAGAGCAAGGTGGACTCCCCGATACTGTTGTAGGGAGCTATACGAGTTGATCGTGTGTTAGGCCAACCATCATTATGATCCACAAACCATCGGGTGCTATAGAATACTCTAGCTTTGCAGAGATCTCTTCAACCACCACAAAGAGCTTAAATTCTACTTCAACACTATTACTTGACTGAGAGTACCATTCTTCTCATCTGCCTCCTATTGCATGCTTTTATGCATATGCTCAGGCTTGTCTTGTTCTTCAAAAGAAGGGTTACTGGAGTCCTTCCCCTTACCTTTATTCCTTCCCCTTACCTTTATTTGTGCTAGAGCAAAGAAAGCCGAATCATCACCATTCCTACTCTTATAATGCATCTCCTCCTCCACAAGCATGGCACCAAACTCTTTAAAAGTTAGAGGAGGATTCCTCAGCTGAGTAAGGTGACTAAGGTATCATACTTCTATGTAAAATCCTAATGCACTTTCCTACTAGATCTTCACTTACTTTATTGATCCCAACCATTGCCAATTTGATTCTATAGATCCTTGATCTACGTGTAATGAACTACCGTAGCTACTTCTTCTCCACCAAATCTTTGATGCTAACTGATTTCCAAGATTCTTTATATTTTTTTGATTTGTTATTGCATATACTAGTTTTATAGAACCACATTTACCGAGGCCTTTGCCATGATAAATAATATACTATAAAAGAGTCAATGACCCTAGTGATGATGGCACATAGAGTATCTATAGTGTATCTGTAGTCCTCCTCCATGCCAAAGTAAGGAGTGAGATCTAATGGTATTATTTGCATCTACCAGATCCTTAATTAGACTTGGCTTCACATCAATTCCATAACTTATCTCCCACAACTCATAAAAATCCAAAATGGACCTTATCTTGAACTTCTAGAGGGTATAGTTGGTTCCATCCATCTTTCCATCATGAAGAGTGGTGGAGCCCTTATGACTATGATTTCTCCAAATTAGTCCCAAAGAACCACTTATCCCCAAGCTTGTTGCTCTAATAACATGTAATAAAATATACTACAAGAAAAACTTGATCATAAGAAAAATAACTTAAAGTAAGAGATATATAATGCTGCTGAATTATTATAAAAATCAAAGTTACAAAACTGATGGCACATCTGCCCACCCATGTGCTTTGGTAAGAAGCTTTTATGGAAATCTAGGTAGACTTTGGATAGAGGATGTCATGCACATATGGCACATTATGCACATAAGATAAATCTAAAGTTGTTGATCCCAACATGACATCAAGACTACCAAATTAGTCTAGTATATAGTATCCAGGGGGTAGTCCCCTCGTCATGAGCATCCTCAATAAGACTAGCTCAAGAGGAGAAGCCATTGGCAAGCCTTAACTTGCTAATTATAAGAGATGGTTATGTGTTCAAATGGTCCCTCTCAATGTAATAACACGTATGCAAAAGTAGAAGGAGGGTATCTGCTCATGCAGCTACCTCTAGACTGCAAACCCTTTGTTTCAGGGTTTTGAGATTTCCTAGCCCATGGGATTGGGCTATGTGGTTTCCAATGGCACTTGTCCTATGTAGGCAAGGCTTTGAGGTTGCATGCTTGCTTTATGGTTGAGGATATGTTATGTGAATGCCCTTGTGGATCCCTTTGGTGACATTGGCTCTTTACCCTTCCCTTTGTTCCCTATTCCTTATCCGAATAGAGAACACTGGGACTTGGTTACGTGGTGAAGAAGCTTCTATAGTGGGCTCCTTGAGAAGGTGGGACTCTTGCTTGCACTATATGTAGTTACGCCCAGCCACAACGACGACATTTATGGAGCAATGCAGAGTTTCTTTTTTTTCTTCTTGGCATTTGATAGGGTTGGGAGCTTTTTGTGGATGCTATGGAGCAACTTGACCCTCTTCAGATAGGGTTGGGAGCTTTTGTGGATGCTATGGAGCAACTTGATACAACAAGCTTATAAGTTTAATACTATTTAAGCTAAATTTTATTTAAATTGGATTTTCTATCTCCCTTCTACACGGCGGTTTGGCGGGTAGCGCACGTACCCAATATTTGTTTTCCTTCTTTATTTTGGCTCCGATTTCTTCATTGAAACTCAAGCTTCTTGACCACACTTGGATTATTCGGAATTGGAGTCATGATTTTTTAGTTAAGTATTATTTGTTTTTCACTCATATATTGAATATGTTGAACTTGAGGTTTTTGATGTGTTAATTGGTTGAATAATCAACTTTCTTGCAAGTTGCTTTTCACTCTATTTTCCTAGAATTGGATCCGTGTAAGAGAGGGGCCTTTATAAAAGAAAACTTAATAAGTGGGGAAAAACTTTGATGAAGATTCTTCTACATTGCTTTTCAACATTTCTTCAACCCATTATTATTGGCATTATTTTGACATCAAGAAATTATTATCCTGGTTATCTTCTTCGACATTTTTTCGACTCTTTTTTCGACTCTTTTGAAGACTTCTTCAACGAGTTATTATTTGGATTTATTGTCAACATTAAGGCATTATTGGATTATTAATTCTTATTATTCATTAGGACACCATCGACTTTGAGTGCTTTAACAGGGCTTCATTCGAATATGTGTAATCCTTATCTCCTATAACTAAAGTACTCAGGTACTTTTTCTTTTTTATTTCTACACTTTCATATTATTTTGCTTCATTCTTCTACAATGGCAACCTATCCTCCACCCCCAACCATTCAAGAACAACTTCAGACACTTCAAAATTAGATTCTTGTTGAGAAGAAGTTGAGGATGGATTTAGAAGATAGGTTATTCCGTAAAAAAGAGGCGTAGACATGTTAGTACTACATCTTTAGATTCCGATAGCGATCAAATTCAGAGAATTGTACAAGCTACTCTTAGAGCTCAAGAGTCTATAAAAGAAAATAAGATTAGTTGCAAAGATTTTACTTTCTAGAATTTTGATGGGGCAAGAAGGACGCTTGCACCATACTTGCTTGGCTTAGTCAACTAGATGATTATTTTTCTGGGGAGAAATTCTCTGAGAAAGATAAAATCAAATGTGCTACTAATCACTTGATGGATAATGCAGCATTATGGTGGAACGTCATTAAAACCAGCAAGCACAAACCAAAATCTTGGAAGACATTTCAGACACTCATGAAGAAACATTTCCTACCCTCACATTACAAAGCTAAGGCTCGACAACGATGGTCTACATTTACACAGTTTAATGGACAAAATATGTCAACCTATGTGGATAGGTTTTGGCAAACCTTGTTACAACTACAGATAATAAAGAAGGTTCGCACCAAGGATCAAAGAAGAAAGTTCATAGCAAGTTTGAAACCTACAACTCGATTAGAGGTAAATATATTTTAACTACATTCTCTTAGCTCATCTATTTCATTAGCCTTAAAGTGAAAAGAAAAATGGTTTTTCTAAGAAACCAATGACACCCCAAACCTCAACATCAACATTTTTAAAGCCTAAACCCTCTCTGAAATTAATTAATACATCTCTTAATGACCATAACACAAGTATTGACTCCAAAGTAGATGTTTCACAAAAAGCTAATAAACATGATTCAAAGAAGTGTTACAGGTGTAACGAGATTGGACATATCGCATCAAATTGTCCATGGAGTCAAAGTTTATTTCATTAGGAATGAATATGATTGATGATGATGAAGAACAAGACTACCATGACGACTACTCCGACTTGAGGTAACATTTTTTTTTATTTAACACTTTTTGGTAAATTTCAAGGAGAGTTTTTATGCATCAAAAGTAGAACTTCTTGAAGGATCTGGCCCCTCCATCTTGAACTATACCTTATGAAATTTTTCACTATGTATTAGTCTTGGGACACAAGATTAATCCTATGTGAAGGATTCGGATGCATACTTATCTCTAGATTTGTGTGGGATAATTTTTGGTGGTATGGGACACTAGAATTTATTACACATAGAAGTCCTTGATACAATGTCTTCTTTTGTTAACTTGAATTTATATAGTATACAACAATTAATCTCCTTTGCTCGTAATAAGAAAACACGCATATGAGGCCAATTGCTTATCCAAGCAAGGTGGATGTTACATAATGTCCACCCTTTAGTTGTACGGGTATGCCCGGACGCTAGTGTGCCATCCTAGTGAACTTCTTGAAGGAACTGGCCCCTCCATTAAAAGTAGAACTTCTTGAAGGAAGTGGCCCCTCCATCTTGAACTATACTTTATGAAAATTTTCACTATGTATTAGTCTTGTGGTATACGACACGAGATTAATCATATGTGAAGGATTATGATGCATACTTATCTCTAGATCTATGTGGGATAATTTCTGGTGGTATGGGACACTAGAATTTATTACACATAGAAGTCCTTGATACAATGTCTTTTGTTATAATTAGAGAACATACTTGAATTTATATAGTATACGACAATTAATCTCCTTAGTTGTACGGGGATGCCTGGACGCTAGTGTGCCATCCTAGTGAATTGGTATCATGGGTGACTCCACATTAAATACTGATTATCTAGTGGTATTGGCATAACTTGAGACCATGCTTGACGGGTGTATGTTGTTAAGGTGTAACAATTAGTGCCATGCTTAACAACTGTATTGTGGTCAAAGTGAAATAAGTGGACTATGCTAGACAACTGCACATGGTAGAAGTAAAACAAGTGGTTTATGAATCTGATGTGCCATGCTCATTGGAGTGTAACAAGTGGTCACTCACACCATTCTAGATGATGTGTATATAATGATACTCTCATCATAGTGAAACAAGTGGTGAATATATGTTGTGTTTGTGTCTATCAATATTTCATATTGGGATTAATTGTACAAAAGGCAATTAATTGGGATATTTTTACATAAATAGGTGATGAGTAGTGTGTGTGTCGCACATAAGGAATCTTGTCTACATTATATTATTCTATATTATTTGTGATTTGATGATGAGTGCGAGGATCACCAATTTAGGTGTCACATGAGTTTTGTTGCTGTAGCATTTTCTTTTACATAACTAAGGACAGTTGCTTTTTCAAACAAGAGGACTGTTTTATAGGTATATATTTTATCATATTTTTGATGCATAATGATCTTGATTTAATGTGTGCAAAAATCACTTAATGGAATGTGCGAATGTGCATAAGGTTATTTTATGAGTTACTTTTATTCGCCACATGCCAAATGTTTGTACAAATTATTTATGCACGCTTGTGCATGGCGTTGCTATATTCTTAGCACATAGGCTAGAAGATTTTAATTATTTACACTTAGTGTATGAATAAGCTCTAGTACTTGAGCTATTTTTGTAAAAAGTGGAAAAAGCAAAGCCCAATTTGTATACACTACTATTAATAGCTCATTGGGCTATTTATTAAATACAATTCTCAAAATACTCATGTTGTGGAAGTGGAGCTATACACATGAGGGGGGAGATTGCACCCAATCTTGTGCTCTTGAGTTTTGCTATGGTATCTTTGATTTATTTTTGTGATTTATTAATTTGTGGATTAATCAATTCTCCATGTACCTTAGTCTTTGTAACAATTGAAGTTCTAAGTTTCTTTAACTATGCTACTCAAACAATCAGTGGAAATGTGGAATTTAGATTCCATGTTACCCCATATCTCCTTAAGTATGATGTCACCTTGGGTGGAACTACGGTACGTGACTCGTGGTATTCAATTGATAAATTCATGCAAACAGTCACTTTGAACACTCCTGCAGGCATTGTGAAATTGCTATTATGAGAGGAAGAGACCTTGGAACTTCCAACATATCTTACTCAGAATATTCGAAGAGTTATGGTTGGATTTGAAATTTACAATAAAATCACTACACTCCAAATATAGCTTTATCCACAATGAGAACACAATCTCATGACCCTTGAGTTCTGGGATTTTTTAGGTCAACCAACACTCAACGTTCATCTCGAGAAAATTCAACATGCCATGTTTGGGGTACTTTGAATATACAATGTATATTGAAACTAACCCCCTTTGAGAAAATTCAACATGCCATGTTTGGGGTACTTTGAACATCCTTGAACATACAATGTATATTGAAACTAACCCCCTTACGTGTCAGTTTTTGTGGTTGAGTATGTGTTGGAAGTAGATTTGATCTTGGGGAATAAATGGTCTTCTTGTTGGATGTGTTTCAAGTGGGGTTAGGGTGAGCCACAACAATAACAAGAAAATTCTTAAAGAACATTAGTAAGTGTGTTCTTACAAGTCTTTAAGGTAGTAATAATAGGTTGGTATAATATTAGGTATAGCTACCTCTAGACTCACATCTATGGGCTCACGTATGTAGGCTTACATGTCTAAGCTCACGTCAGCTAGCAAGTTCTCATGGGTCCAAATTCACGTCCCTTTTTTGAATGTGCCTGTGGACTCACATTCCTAACATGAGAGATGGTTTCGCTTGGTTTTTGAGAGTTTTTAGGGATTTTTTTGGACTTGATGGGGGTAATTAAGGATCCTAATTCTAATTGATAGTGATAATTAAGCATTTTTTATTGTTTTTACTGGATTTGCATGCTTCTATGCTACAGTTCAAACAATACATGAAAAAAGATGAAATGCATGAATAAAAATTATCTATCCCTCTCTAATCCACACTTAATGGAGCTTAATGCTTATGTCTTCGAAGTGGATTCCACTCCTAATCACATTTGCTAAGCTATTCCTTGGCTCAATACAATAAGACCATGTAAATCACAAAGAAACTAGGATTTTTCCCTTCCAAGATATGAAAATAGAATGTTCTAATGCAAATAAACTTCGAATCAAAATCAAAAGCAATAAAATTAATACATCCAAGGCTCCAAAACCATTTTTAGAGTGTGAACTCCTAATCAATACCAGGCAATATTGGGTGATCCCAATAGCTTAGAATGGATGATTGGAGCTAAGTCCTAGGTTGGTCCCCATTGGAGCGGCGCCAAATATTGGGCGATCCCAATAGCTTAGAATAGACGGATGAACGTAGCGAAGCCTTAGGCTAGTTCCCATCAACGATGCCAAATATGCTCAAGCTAAGAACTTACCTTGGTCTTGTGTAAGCACATGTTATTGGGCCTCGTCTTAGAGCCGTAAAATTGTAACTTCATGTGATGTAGGTGTGCTAGCTCGTCCGTCGTGTCCTCACTCCACTATCACACTGAAATGATCTTTTGTCAGTGGGGTGAAGGGAGAGCTCCCTTTGCCTAGATATGGAGGCAAATAGAGTAGTACTTTGCAATGGTTCTCTCTCACAAAAGGCTAGGGAAGAAGAGGAAGCTAACGCAAGGAGAAAACCTACAAACCAATCCTGTCTACAAGTATCCATTAAGCATGCAATATTCAATAGAACACAAGGAAGCAAGAGTAGAGAAGAAGGGGAGCTCAGAAGTGTTATATTGCAAGGGAATGATTGTGTTAGTGCCAAAAACGACTTATATACAAATGACTAATTTTCACACTAGGTCGGCCAAACTTAAAAATAGTCTGATCTTGTCTTAAGCAAGTATGTACATGAAGTCCTTAGATTTGACATTAAGCCCAAAGTAAGGCCACTTCTATAAAAGGTAAGTGCCCGTGCGGGTGGGTAAGATGGCAAAGCATCTTACACAGACGTTGGGCGAGTGAAACCATGTTAACTTACGGAGTGGTTAAAAGAGTTATAGAGAGAGAGTAAGAGAGTTAGTGAGAGGTATAGTCATCTTCTTCTTTGTCTCTTCTTCTAGATCTGGTTAAAATAAAAGTTGAAACGTCACTATCTAGTTATTTTTTGAAAACACAATTTATATGCATTCAGTCCACGATCCAATGTAGTTCCTTGGACGTGTATGAAAAACTCTCGATAAACTGGTAATTAACGAATTTAAGAAGCTCCCACGGTCCCCTGTTGGACCTTCATCCTACCACTCAGCAGCCATGGCAGCAACATGGCTTCGAGCCCCCCTTTTCGTCGCATTTTGTGTAGTTTTCCTGCTGTCTTGCACAGCCAAAGCTTCTTACCCGGACCTGGACCCGTCGGAGATCGAAGCGCTGAGCCTGTCGGAGGAGGAATACGCCCCCCTCGAAGATGACAGCTCGGGCGATTTTCCGTCCGACGGAGAAGAAGAAGAAGAAGGAGGAGCAGGAGGAGGAGGCGGCGACGACGACGACAGTTCTTACGGCATCTCCGTTTCCGACGCCGACGTGGCGGTGCTGTCGTCGTCCAACTTCTCCGCCTTTCTGGCGGCGAACCACTTCGTGATGGTGGAGTTCTACGCGCCGTGGTGTGGCCACTGTCAGGCGCTTGCGCCGGAGTATGCGGCCGCCGCGACGGAGCTCAAGGCCGTCGGCGTTCCCCTGGCCAAAGTGGATGCGACTGACTATCCCGAGCTCGCACAACAGTATGGCGTGGAAGGGTACCCTACCATTTTCTTCCTTGTGGATGGCAAGCCCAAGCCTTATTCGCATCATCGCACCAGGTAAACATCACCACAGCCGCATTGCTACCTCGTCTGTTTTTTTTCTTGGGGGGGTGGAGGGGGAAGGGCTATTGTTTTTCCGTTGGACTTCCCAGTAACCATGGCCCTGAGAGCTGGGCAGATCTTGGTAGATCCTGCCATTTAACCTCACATGCCAACTCTCACACCACCCCCCCCCCTCCCGCCTCCCCCCAAAATTTGGTGTGGCCCGGCTGGAGGTGCTGTTGAAAATGGGCTAGATTGTCAGTGGAAGAACCTATCATTCCTCTGATTCCACTCCAAGTTTGGTCAGAGAGCTATGCACGCGTTCCCCTCTGTCCCCATGTGTGCAATCCCTTTCCCTTAACACAGCTATGGTCTCCTACTGAGAATGATCATGGGTGATGCTCCACAGTTGGACTTATCTGAGAGCCAACGGTATGCTCCTGTGAGCACACAACTCCTAGGGAATGCTTTCCTCTAGCTTTGCTTGCTGCTGACCACCTCAAAAATGCTACCTTGGCTGCATTCTTCCATGGATCTGTGCACCTTTCTTGGGACAGCCCAGTGCTTAGATGGCTGACCCTGAATGCTCTGATACCAATGTTGCATGTGCGGAAGCCTTGCTGTACTTGATCCAGCCCTAAGCCTACTGATTAGGAACACTAATGCAATGGCAATGATTAGACACAGCAGGCAGAGAGGAGAGTGAGATGAACTGTATTTATAGTATATTACTAAGGTACAAAAAGATGTACATGACTGTACAACTGCTGTGTGGCCTTTATTCACAGGGATGCTATTGTGACCTGGGTGAAGAAGAAGGTGGGGCCTGCTGTGGCAGAGGTTAGCTCTACTGGTGATGCAGAGACAGTCTTGGAAACTGGCAATACAGTCGTAGTTGCTTTTTTTGATAAACTAGAGGTATTTTTCAAGAACCTGCACTGTTACATTTTCATCAAGATTTATTCTGTTGCATGTATTTGTGTAACCTTTTGAAATGCTCTTGTCTTAGGGCCGGGAAGTCCAAGATTTTGCAGCAGCAGCGCAGCAGGAAGATGATGTTTTGTTCTACCAGACAGAAAGGGAAGATGTTGCCGAAGTTTTCAACATTAAGAAAGGCACAAAGGCACCTGCCTTGGTTCTTCTGAAGAGTGCACCAGAAAAAGTTGTCCTTTATGGTACATTTTGCCAAACTGGCTTGTTGTTAGCGTGAACACACTCTAGAGTGTACTGTGTGTTGCTGTATGCATCATCCTGGAGGGTAATCCTTTCATCAAAAGGGGCCTCTGCACATTTTCTTCATCCTCTTACAGCAAAAATCTTCTTTCCCTGCAGATGGGCTTTTTGAGAAAGATGCTCTCTCAGGATTTATTCTGGCAAACAAGCTCCCCTTGGTGTCCACGTTCAGTAGGGATACCGCTACAGAGATATTTGAAAGCTCTATAAGAAAGCAGGTGCCCTTCATAACCTCATTGT
Organism: Cibotium barometz; assembly: GCF_041138505.1. NCBI lineage: Eukaryota > Viridiplantae > Streptophyta > Polypodiopsida > Cyatheales > Cibotiaceae > Cibotium > Cibotium barometz. Next base: position 35,639,435 of record NC_141073.1, on the reverse strand, counting down.
CAAGAGATTGTATGTATGGCATATGCTTGTGGCATGTTTAAGGGATGTACACAGTGAAATTAGCTTCACAAAATGGTTTTTTGGCTCCTCCTTGCTTGTGAATGCGAGGATGAATGATACCTTTTTCCTGTGTCGTTTAATATCTCACAAGGTTGTCTTGTGTTTGCTTTACAGCTTCTTCTTTTTGCATCTCCTGAAGATTTTGGGAAAGTTTTACCGGCTTACGAAGAAGCTGCTAAGGCATTTAAGGGAAAGGTATGTTACTCGACTACTGCATGTAGGAGACCAACAAGCTCAGGGTTAATGCCTTTCCAACCACATGATCTTGCAATGCTTTGTTAAAGTTTATAGTAAAGCAGAGGAATTTGCTGTCTCAATCCATCTTCTTTCTCTCCTGTCTTCCCTCCATTCCCTCCCTCTTCCATTTCCTCTCAAATCCCTTCCTTCCCCTTTTCTCTTCTTTTCTTCAACTTGTATCTCTCTTGCTAACTAATTGTTACCTCATTTCGCCCCCCTGGAAGTGCCATTTCTGTTTCTGTTCCATTTCCCCGTTTCCCATGAGTATGGTTGTGGTGGTCCATGGCAATAAGTGCCGACTCTCTTCCTTTTGGGTCTGATTTGGCGCAAGGTGGTGTTACCAATGGTAATAGTGGAAGACTTATTTTACTTACAATGGCATTCATATACAATCAGCTTAGACATGGTAATAAATGCCAACTCTCTTCCTTTTGGGTCTGATTTTTTCTTTTTGTATTTTGAAAATGTTGCAGATTATTTTTGTGCACGTGGACTCTAGTAGTGAAGAGGTTGGCAAGCCGATCGTAGAGTTTTTTGGTATCAATGGAGAAAAACCCACGGTGTGGACTCGTCACTCCTCCCTCTGATCACACCTTCTGGCAAGCTGTTAATCAATCCATAGCTTGCTCTCTTTCTCAAACTTAAATGGATGTGCTGGCTTTTTATACATATAATTAATTATCATCGGATATGATGTTCCAATGAATTCTACGTACGAAGCCTTGATTAATATGATACAAATCTGGTCTTTTAAGCAGATTGTAGCATTCACAGTTTCTGAAGAGCACCCAAGGAAATTCTTGTTTGAGGATGAGATGACAGTGGACAAAATCAAGGTTTATTAATGTGCCCAAGTTCTAGTTCTTCCTTATTTAGGCTTGAGGGCTTAGGGTTTAGGGTTTTGTTTTGGATGTCCCTTCTTATCTTCATGTTAATGGCTGCTCAAGCCAGGATTTCGCGACGAATTTTCTTGACGGAAAATTGAAAGAGTTTTACAAGTCTGAACCTGTTCCTGAGACAGTAAGCTGTTTATTTGCGAGAAAAATACATTACAGTGTTTGCTTTGTGACGTGTTTTGAGTGACTATTCGTATGAAAACTTATGGTTTATACAGAATGATGGGGATGTGAAGATTGTCGTGGGACATAATTTCGACAAGATTGTGCTGGATGAATCTAAAGATGTGCTTCTTGAGGTATCTATTCTATGAATCACTTTCCATACTTTGAGAGTAGTGCTTCCAACTCGCCTGTACAAAGGGAAGATCTCAGACAGTCATCCCTAATGGGTGGCAGATCCCCCCCTCCCTCCCCCCCCCCCCCCCCCCCCCCCCCCCCCCCCTCCTCAAAAAAAATCCTTCCTTTTCTAGAGGGTGGGTTGTGTGTCTTTAAAGATTCTTAATACAAAACAGCTACTAATTAATACTGAGAATGACTTACAAATCGTCAAAATCCTCATGTCCAGATCTATGCCCCATGGTGTGGGCACTGCCAAGCGCTTGAGCCGATCTATGAAAAACTGGCAAAAGCACTTCGGAGTATCGATTCTCTTGTTATTGCCAAGATGGATGGGACAGCCAATGAACATGAAAGGGGGCAGGTAGAGCAATTATTAGAGTTTCAGCTTTGAGACAAGTGGATATGGCATTGTGTTTACGTTATTTCTTATCTTTCTTCATGGTTGTCTTTGGTTGGTGAGTCAGGCGGATGGCTATCCCACTTTGCTATTCTTCCCAGCAGGCAACAAGAGCTCTGATCCAGTGAGTAAAATGGGTTGAATGCTATACTTGTGTTGTGTGGTGTGGCGTTGTGTTGTGTTGAAGAAACTAAGCCATGGTTAAAGAACTGATATGGCTCAAATGTGCCAGTCATCTAACGTCAGGATCTTAATCTTGTGTAACAGATTAGTGTAGACACAGACAGGTCCGTTAAAGGGCTGTACCAGTTTCTGAAAAACAATGCAGGTATACCATTTACTCTAGCCAAAGCAGACAGAACTGAAAAGGAGACGACAATTGAACCTGAGAAGCCCACAGAGAAAGCCAAAGATTTGAGCTATCAAACAAAGGACGAGTTATGAGTTCTTCTAAGCTTTTTTAGCAGCAGATGGAGGGCAAGAAATGTTGATTCCTGTCGTCTGTCTTAGGGGCAAAAGGAAATCATGACTCATCTCAAACAGAAGGTGAGTTATGTTGTTGAATTGATTTTGAGAGTGGTAATTATTGCAGTCAAGAGCTATGTACTGCACAACAATTCTTTAGTGTTGAGGCATGTCGTGTACATTTACATGTGTCGTAAAACCAGTTTGGTGTAACTGCCATTTTCAATGGGAACACGGCAATGTAATTGCAGGCACTTCTTGTGGCATGTCTTTCTCAACTAAACAGCCCTTGTTTTTACCAAATTTGATATTATGAGCTTTATTTTCATGTTCTTGAAATGCACTTGGGGCTCTTGATTGGAGAGAGTGAAGCTGCCCATGCCATGGCTGGGAAGAGTGGCTGTCCAATGAGATCCTAGTTAGCCCTCCATCAGATGGGCAGTCTATTATGTTTAATGGGGTAGCTGCCCATCAAGGATTTGGTTTCCCGTGTAGGCAAGAGAGGCACACTAAGTCAAAGGCTTTTTCTTGAGAGCCATATACATAGTAAGGATTTTGGGTGTTAAAAACGGATGAGTGCGTCCCTAGTGTGGCTTTCTACCAATTTAGCCTTACTCCGAGAGCGGCCAACCATGGAGGAAGCGCTCCTCTATGTTGTGTTTCCTTTAGTGCTGTTGCACTTTTTGTACTTCGCCTTCTAGGCAGGTCTGTTTTTAATTAATAGTATGGTCTTTTTTTTTGTTAGGGGGGCGGGAGGCGGGGGAAATCGGGGAAACCAATGAGTTTTTCCCCTTCAACACAAAGGAAGCTCTTGGGAAGTACATTACTTGTTTTCTTGCAGCAGCATGAAATTAACTTTTTGTCAACAATATGGCATTTTTTTGAGAACTTATCATATAGTCTAGTAGGCCATTTTGGTCTTCCACGTATGTTAATAAAATCTATATGTATGTGTGTATCTCTCTCTCACACACAAATATATGCGTATACGCATGTGCACGTGTGCACACATTCACTCTGAGGGGGAAATTTTTTGTAACCCCTAATGCTTTATGCCTCCCTTTGTATTCATCATTTTGATCTCTCTTGATATCAACCTTATTTTATATGAAGGAGCCCTTCACTTTCCCATGACAAAAAACTGGTAATATTTTATATTCCCGGATATCAACTTTGCTTTGTGTTAAGGAACCCTTCAATTTCTCATATTAAAAGTGACTATGGCATGTATGACACCTAGTTTTGCAAAAAGGACGACCTTCATGTGTAACATTAGTGATGGATGTATTTTCCAAAGCATTAATTTAACATTTTTGCTAACATTTCATTTTTATAAGTAGGACTGTTTGGTACTCCTGTGCCATGCATATAATTTTAAAAAAGGAAGGTTGAAAGGCCTAGTCTTGTTAATATTTCGCCAACTTCACAGTCCTGCTAGCACTCATCTCATTGCTTTCTTTGTTGATGATGGGTACCGAGAAGCCAATGATTTATCAATGTTTTCAACCCTATATGTCTTTTTGTCATTAAGGCACCTATATAAGAACTTGTTTTCCTACCTGAAGGTGTACCATCAAATATTGGTTTGTTAAGCCCAGATACAAGAAGCTTCGAACCATAATAATCTATCAAGTCTTGGTTCGAAAAACTTGCAGCTGAGAGTAGCTTGCAACACATGGAAATGGTTTAATTTTTAACCCACATGGGGTGGGATCATGTTTACGAATAGTTGTCTAAAATATTTTCCCATGCATGTAATGTGACATGCAATAGTATTACAGATAATTCACAAAAAATATTTTCCTGGAATAAACTCCTTGAAAATGAGAACAAGTTGGCATGATTTATGACACTTGCAATGCCATACCTTACTATGAGCATTTTCTGTTCTATAGATGGATGCAGGTTACAGATCATGCCCCTAGGAGTTTATTTTTTAGGATAATAATTGTAAATTTGAAGATTTGGTGCTTGATTTTTGAAACTTGGTTGAAGTGTCTTACTTTTATGGTGGGGGCCATTTTAGAATGAGAATGTTTTGTTGTTTGATCATCTATTTGTTTTGAATGGACGGGGCCATTCATCATGTTCTTTCTCTTTGTTTTACTTATTCTTCATGCTTCCAAAACCATCTCTCTCTCTCTCTCTCTCTCTCTCTCTCTCTCTCTCGTTCCCTCTCTCTCACACACATGCACAGAAAATAGCATCGTTCTCTCTCTTTCACGCACACAAAGACTAGTATAAAAAAGGACCAAGGACAAGGGAAATAATAAAAAATCTTAATCCCTTCATATAGTGTAAGAGAAGTCCTACCATTATCCTCACTCTCTCTCTCTCTCTCTCTCTCTCTCTCACACACACACACACACACACACACATTAGTCCAAATCAAAAGCTTACCTTAGTCTTGTTGAAGCTTGTGTTATCGGGTCTTGCCTTAGAGCGGCAAACTACAACTTTCCTATATGGGTGTGCTAGCTTGTTTGTTGCGTACTTAATTTGTTGTCACACAAAAATGCTCCTTTGCCAAAGAAGAGCTCTCTATGCTTAGATGGAAGTAACAAGAGATGCTCTTCTCTTTGTTGAAATATTAATGTATGAGGGTACAACATGAGTATGGTAAGTGGGAGAGCATGCACATTAGTAAGACAGAAAAGGGTCCTAACTCAAAGGTTGACTTGTATATTTATGTATAAAACGTGAAGTCAATAGTAAAAAAAACGAGCACATGGAAAGCACAATGTGGCACATGGTGTAAGCATTTATTGACACATGGATGACACAAGAGTGCATGTAGTTTGTAAGATGAAGGCTCCTTGAGAGCTATAAAATCATGTAATCCTTGGCCCATTTTATGAGCGTTTGATTATGCAATGCAATTAGTATTCTTCATCTTGTTTTCTATTGATTAAGTTTAATCCTTTGTTCTTGATTAGCATTATCAATTATAATGGAGTTGATATTAGTGTTTAAGCCTCCTTAGATTCAACTTTCAACTTTGGTATCAGAGCCTTGTCAGGAGCTGATTTGGGTTTGCTTAAGGGCTGGTATCTCTTATTGGCCAATGGCTATCATCAACATCATATTTTGGTAGCACACACCTAGACACAGTGCCCAATCTCAATATCTGCAACAGTGACAAAAGTGCAACATTGAGCAAGAAGACTAGTCACAACTCTCATAGATACCTCAACAAAGCCCAAGAAATTCTCACCCTCCTCAAATTATTAGCTAGTACTCAAAAGCATTAGAGAGACCACAAGAAAAAATCAAAGAAGCGTAGTAGTAGAGGGAACCTTGCCACATCAGCAAAAAAGCAAGTTGGAAATCTCGAGAAAGAGCAGAACCTGCGAGGTTAGTTTATCACCTCTTTATAAGATACAGGCAGCCTTTGTAGTCTTCTCCTCGACTGTCTGCACAAATAGCCGAAATCTCTCCACAGAGCAAATCCGTCCCCACAACGGGCAGTTTCACTGGCGAGAAGCACCCGCAGTTCAAACGATTCAGTCCAAATCTACGTTAGCACACAGCTTTTTACGATTCAGTCCAAATCTACGTTAGCACACAGCTTTTTTGGGCGATATTCGCTGTATCTAAACCACCCAATCCTCACAGCATAGTTTGCACCACCACGCACTAGACACAACAAAAAAGGTGCATCTCCCAGAGATGTAAAAATCTCTTAGAGACTTAGATAAGAGGCTATGCAACATTTACATCACTATTCACATAGGACGCCTCCTTCTACAAGATTAAGAAAAACGTCAATAACCACTCCATCCAATTGATCATTAAATCTCTCTTGTACCGGGACTAGACACTGGCCTTGAGTATGTACAAGAGACTCGCCTTGAGACATACCCAAGTGCAAAGACCTTCCCTCTCACCTCTTTTGCATACAATGTCAACCCAATTTATGTTTGGAAAAGTTTAGCAGCGAAGGGCTTAATAATACTTGGCAAGTCAAGGTCAAGTTCTTGCTAACTAATACATCACTTTGGAAGATTGTTAGTGGGAGAGAGAAGTGTTCGAAGGATGACGGTAAAGAAAAGAACATTTGGTCGAGTCACAATGAAAAAGAATTAGCCATCATAGCATTAGGATTAGGGGATGGATTTATCCATCACATTGCATCACAAGATATATTTAAGGGTGAGCTAGAGAAATTGTCTAGGGCAAAACAAAAGAATTAAAAAATAAGCTTTAAAATATAAATCTTTGGCTTGGACATCAAAGATAGTGAATCTCTTTTAGCACATCTTAACAAAATGAAGAGTATAACCCAACAATTGGCTGGCATTGGGGCATCTATAGAAGAAGAGGATGCCATAGCTATATTATTGAAAAGCATGACACTTGAGGAGTATAGCTCCTAGGTGAATACCTTCAAGAACCTCCCAGTTCCAACCATTGCAAGAGTGAAAGTAGCACTCACAAAAGAAGAGAAGCGAATATATGTAGCTTCTGGATGAGGGCTCATGTTGAGAGCTATAAAATTATGTAACCCTTGGCTCATTTTATGAGAGTTTGATTATGAAATGCAATTAGTATCCTTCTTATTGTTCTTTATTAAATAATCTTGGATTATTTTATGAGAGTTTGATTATGTAATACAATTAGTATCCTTCTTATTATTCTATATTGATTAAGCTTGGCTCATTTTATGAGAGTTTGATTATGTAATGTAATTAGTATCCTTCTTATTGTTCTCTATTGATTAAGCTTAACCCATTATGTTTTATTAGTATTATCAATTATAATGGAGTTAGTGTTTAAGCTAATGGACAAGGAAACAATACAATCAAACCAATTTAGCATGAATCCATCAAGCAAGCAAGATTCAATAGCAAAGTGCCTTATGGTAGGTCGGGCGGGTGAAACCATGATAACCTATGGAGTGGCTACAATATCCCCTTTCCTAATGGTGACTACGTCTACACATAATCCAAGTTAGTGGTGAATCTCCAATTGAGGTGGGAAGGTGTGGCTTATCTAGGATACGCCTTGAAGTAGACATCCAAGGTTAAGTGGTATGGTTTGAGATCGATCCACAACAGCCGGATGCAATGCAAAGTTGTGGAAAGCTTTGGGTAGCCTTGATGGCATGTAGTGTGTTGAGGTGGCATGGAAAGTGATAGGCAATGTAGAGGGTCTTCATGCCATGTCTCTGTTGGTTATGGAAGTGGCATGGACCCTTCATCATCTCATGAAATAGTTGTTAGAAGCGGTCCACAACTTGTGATTGGAAAACTGAGTGCCATCACCATGGGATGATTTGCATGGGTAGATGGTGGTCCATATATTCATGGCATGACATCAGAGTATGTCCCAATATCAGAGTGTGATGCTGAGAGATGAGGCTTCTTCATGGAAAAAAAGGCATCCAAGGTGAGGTTGTGTTGGTAATGAATTGGAGTGAGGTAGAGGTTTATGCATTGAAGCTCATTGGAGGGACCTGCAAGGTTAAGGGTTCTCCAGGCGATGGGTTATACCATGGGCCAGGCTTATGCCCTTACCATGGGTCATACCATGGGCTAAGCTTACCCCCCATTGAGAGATGTACCTAGAGAGTTAGTGTTGACAAGGTTAGTTGCAACCGCATTTGTTCCTATTCCATGATATGCGAGATATGAAAAAAAAGTGATGCCTATAGTGAAATATGCAAGTGACATGTATGGGAAACGAGCAAAAGGTGTGTCCCTCCTGTGTGTACTCTTCCAACTTGAAGACTTCATCAACTCAATTGATTTCTTCGACTCTCTTGGTTCTATCTTGGACATTCACTTGTTGACGTCTTGTTTCTTAGGGGGTCAATATTATTACATTGTTTGAGGCATGGTAGAGCAAACTTTGCGCATGGAGTTGGGCGGCCTCTGTGGATCGATGGATTTAGTGTTGTCGAGCACTTGGGATAGAGGTAATGTGGCTCAAATGGATGGTGTAGTCGAATTCAAGGCCATGGAAGGTTCTTGTTGATTTGAGGAAGGTTGAGGCGATGGGTTGTACCATGAGGAGCTAGACTTGCGCCCTCGTCATGGTCCTTTCCCCCTCCCCCATCTAGAGATGTACTTGGACATGGCTATCGGCTCAATGTAGGTTCATGAAAGAATAATGTCTATGTGTCAATGGGTTGTACCATGAGCTAGACTTGTGCCCCTGCCATGGTTTGGTCCCCCCTATCTAGAGATGTACTTGGAAATGGCTATCAACTCAATGTAGGTTCATGAAAGAATATTGCCCATGTGTCTATTACATGCAGAGCCCATGGATATATTATAAGTAGAGTGCATAGGCATTGGGCAGAAGCTGGGCATGTGTAGAAGCTTCTATCGGTAAAAATCGTTTTATAAGTAGAGCCCATGGATATATTAAATGTAGGTTCATGAAAGAATATTACCTATGTGTCTATTACATGCAGAGCCCATGGATATATTATAAGTAGAGTGCATAGGCATTGGGCATGTGTAGAAGCTTCTATCGGTAAAAATCGTTTTCTTTGATACATTTTCTTTTCCTTTCGTTGACTCTTACACATGGTTTGAGATAGGGAAATGGTTGTTGATGTGTAACGAGGTTGGCTAATAAGGCTACTATGAATGAGGTTGGATTATCCATGAGAATGGAAGAATTTAGGACACCCTATATGGCAGGTACATTGTTAAACCACAAACTATGGGTGGCATACTAGACATGGTTGAATGGATCCAAGTTCTTCTTGAGACTCTTTTTTAAATGTTGGTGGCTCTTTGGATCGATTGCTTGAAGCATGGCGATATTGCGAAAAAGAAGGGAAGTATTATAGAGAGCTTTCCTATCTTGGGGGTGAAAATTTGGATTGTGTTTAATTCAAGAGCTTCCTTGGCTTGGGGGAAAAAATTTGGATTGTGTTCAATTCAAGGGCTTGCCTTAGCCTGTGCCTTCAAGCTACAAATGCAACTTCCTATTATGGGCGTGCTACCATATTTGTCACATTCAATTCAAGAGCTTACCTTAGCCTTGTCGAAGCATGTGTTGTTGGGTCTTTGCCTTTGAGCTACAAATGCAACTTCCCATTATGGGTGTGCTAGCTCGTTCATCACATCCTAACACCGTCGTCACACTGAAATTCTCCTTGCCAAAGGGGTGAAGGAAGAGTTCTCTTGCCTTTATGAAGGCAACAAGAGATCCGTCTTCGCGATGGTTCTCTCAACACAATAGGTGAGCAAAGAAGAAGAAGCTAATGTAAGAAGAAAACCTACAATCAAAACATATGTAGCATGCATCCAAGCAAGAAAGATTCAATAATATGAAAGCAAGCAAGAAGAGGGAAGAAGAAGGGATCATGAGAAAACTATTTCAAGGGAATGATTGTGTATTACTTGTCAAAAATGACATTACAAATGACTAGTTTTCACACTAAGCTGGCCAAACTTAAAAATCGTATGGCCTCTATTAACCAACTATAAATACTAAGTCCATAGACTTTCCTTATTTGGCATTAAGCATATGGTAAGATTGCTTTATATATTCTAGTACCACAAAAGTTAAGTGCTTGTTTGCTAAAATAAGATGGTGAAGTGCCTTATGGGAGGTTGGGCATGCAAAACCATGTTAACCAATGGAGTGGTTAATATACCCCCTTTCCTAATGACTGTATCCTTGTGTCACCCATCGGTGATGAAAGCTACTGCCTATGTGGTTGATGTGGATGGTCTAAGATATGCCATGGTCGAGGTGAAGTGGTATAGTTTGGTACCGATCTGTAAACTAGATGTAGGGCAAAGTGATGGGAATCTTTGGATAGACTTGATGGTAGATAGCTTGTCAAGGCGTCATGATGAAAAGTGATAGGTGATATGTAGAGGTTCTTCATGCTAGGCCTTCGCTCGTTGGTTTTGCGGAAGTGGCGTGGACCCTTCAACATGAGGTAGTTGGAGGAGCAATCCACACCTTGTGATTGGTGGAATGAGCGTTAGGACCCCATGGAATAATTTACATGGGTAGATGGTGATTCAAATCTTTATAGCACGACATGAGAGTATGGCCCGATGTCATATCAAGTTGCTAATAGATAAGGATTCTTTGTGGCATAAATACATTGGTGATGAATTGGAGTCAAAGTATAGAGGTTACATTCATGGAAGATCGTTGGAGGTACCTATAAAGTCGGGGGTTTTCTAGGCGATAGGTTGTACTCTGGGCTAGGCTTGCATCTGCCATGGTCTCCCCATCTAGAGATGTACATGGAGGGTTGGTGTTGACGAGGTTAGTTGCACGTACATATGTATGTGCATGTTATAAGATGCAAGAAGTGAAAATAAAATTGTGATGCCTGTAGTGAAATATGCACGTGACATGCATGGGCAATGTATGCCCATGTGTGTACTCTTCTCTAGCATGAAGACTTCTCCAACTCTACTTTTTTTGTCTCTCTTTGCTGCTTTCTTTGCTATTTACTTGATCAACCATTTCTTGAGGAGTCAAGATTATTAGATTGTGGGAGGCATGGCAAAGGACTTGAGTATGGCTGTGCCCACAATTGCAACGGAGTTGGGCAACCTCTGTGGCTCGAGAGATTGAGTGTTGTCGAGAGCACGAAGACTTCTCCAGCTTAATTGCTTTCTTTAACTCTCTTTGTTGCTTTCTTTGACATTTTATATACAACAAATTTCTTGATTATTAGATTGTGGGAGGTATGGCAACAGATCTGCACGGCTGTGCCCACAATTGCAATGGAGTTGGGAAGCCTCTATAGCTCGAGAGATCGAGTGTTGTCGATAGGTAACGATAAGACTTCTCCAACTCAACTGCTTTCTTTGACTCTCTTTGCTGATTTCTTTGACATTTGACAACCCATTTCTTAAGGGATCAAGATTATTAGGCCGTGTTGTCGAGTACTTATTAGGATAGAGGCGGTGTGGATCAATTGGATGGTGTGATCAACGACGTGGCCACAGAAGGGTCTTGCTGATTTGAGAAAGGTTCAAGCAGTGAGTCATACCATGGACGAGGCTTACGTTTGCCATGGTTTCCTCTATCCAAAGATGTACCTAAATGATTATCGTTCATGAGGTTGAACACAAGTTTATGAAATAAAAGCACCTATGTGTCTATTACATATTGAGTTCATGGGCATTGGGCAAAAGGTGGGCCTGTATAGAAGCTTCCTCCTGTAAAACTCCAACACGCTACTTTCTTTAACACTTTTTTGTTTGCTTTCTTTGACTCTTACTTATGCTTCAAGATAGGGAGTTGGTTATTGATGTGCATCTTGGCTGGCTGAATGAGATCAAGTTATCCATGATAAATAGAAGAAGTTACGATACCCAATGTTTGGTAGGTACATTCATAAACCACAAACTATGGGTGGCTTGTCGGGGATGGGGCTAGATGAATCTCTTGAGCCTCTTTTTGGAACGTTGGTGGCTTCTTTCTTAAAGCATGATAAATAGGAGAAGTTACGATACCCAATGTTTGGTAGGTACATTCGTAAACCACAAACTATGGGTGGCTTGTCGGGGATGGGGCTAGATGAATCTCTTGAGCCTCTTTTTGGAACGTTGGTGGCTTCTTTCTTAAAGCATGGTGATGTCGGTGGAATTATTTTGGATTCCTAGATAATATCGACCTTGGGGATTTAACACTGCTTTGGCCTTTTGGGAATCTCTATCTCCCTTAATTAGCATAGATGTAGGCAAGGTTTATGCCTTGGAGGGAGATGTAGAGCATGGTTGATTGAAACATTGCTTTGTGTGAAGGTCTCCATTTGGGTACATGAATTTGATGGCTCCATAAATGATGATTTTGATAACCATTTGATAGGACAAGACGAAAGATTCTCCGTTTATAGTAACTTTACAAAGTCTAAGCGTGCCATGCATGGATGAAAGACTAGTAGCCCTCCTTGTTGGGAGTGTGCAGACACCAAACTTCATGAATGGAAATAGGACTAGACTATGTAAGAACAACAAGAACAAGACTGAACAAAGATGAATAGACAAGACAAGTGGATGTAAGGCAAGGATGCAAAATGTTGACATAGGACACAGATGCTTCATGTAAGAATGAGATCCGGTGTTGGAGTGCCTTGATAAGGTGCGGTTAAGATCATTGGGTATGATTAGCAAAGGACATGGGTGCGTGGATGCATGCCGAATGGGCAACAAGGTTGGAATGACTGTTTAGGTCTATGTGCCGAAAAAGATGTGAGTGAAGCGGGTTGAATGCACACCAAAAAATTGCAAGGGTCTAATTGTAAGTGGCAACTTTAGGTTTGGTCTTAGTGGGATTTTTTGTTAGACTTGCGGGTTGTTTAACAATTGGATGATCCGGGTGATGTACCTAAAAGCAAACCTAGTTGCTCTAGATCTACCCTCTGTGGGGACCCTCTGTGGGGAGCATTCTACCTAGTCAGTGGTGGATAACCAACATAAGTAGTAAGGAGGGTGAAGTGTTTACTTGCACTTATCAGATTGTTGGGAAGATGTGGACATTGAGGTCAAGTTGTTGATCGTTGCTTGTAAGAATGCCAGTAGTAGAAGTCACATGTAGTCTTCTTCTCACTGGTGGCATCTGGCTGGTAGTAGCAAGGTGACCTTATTGCTACATCGAGATTGGAGTTTGGATGATTGATTGTGGTACTATGCCATCTTTGGGATTGGTGTGGCAGTTGCTTGACTTGAAGTGTCTAGTGGCTTATTGTGGTCGGCAGTGTTGCCCCATGACTAGGGGTATTGGTATGTCATTGGAGGTTTTGGAGAGATTGAGGTTTATGTTGATCAAGAGGATGGGGAGACCGGTCTCTTTCTTTGCCTACAATAGCTTTCTTTGACCTACTTCATGACAACACTTTTCTCATGAGTATGGCGCGTCAATTAAAAAATATGCATATGCTTGAAAGATAGCCTCACCTGCAAAGCATGCAAGAAAACAATTGCATGAATCTTTTCCTACCTCCCATTTCATGAAATCCTTACATGTGCACTTAGGAAACTCAAAGATATGTGATGCATATGTAGCACCTTTGGCTTTGGACCCCTCCATGAAAACATAAAAAACATGCACCTCATTAGGAACAATCACATCTTCTCTCAATACCCCTCCAACTCCATGGCCCATGCCATTCTATCCTTGAAGTCCTTGCCAATTTTGCAATGCCACTGCATAACATGTCCATTTCTCCTTGTGGGTCTGTCACCATTGCATGGTGGGGCTACTCCTCGATCTCATATCATTAATTCAATGCTTCCCCTGCTTTAAGGATAGCATACTTACGTGTGGTTAATATTGTCGCTTTGGCATCTAAGTTCCTAGAGCATGTCCAAGCACACCTACTATTGATTTGTCAACTTTCCATGAGTGACTACTTTGTTATTCCAAAAGGATAGGAACAACATCCCTTAAAGCTTGGGAGCGGAAACCCCAAGCATTTCACCTCTACCCCCCCAAGGGATTTTATCACACATCGTGCTTTGTGATCTGTAAGAAACCCAAAGCATGTGATTATGCTCGCTAGTGGAGTACGATGAATTTCCCAATTCACATCATTGACTCCATGCTCAACACCTACCACTTGATTTATCTCTTTGTTGCAGGTGTTTCCATGGTGGCAGTCTCAACTCAAGCCTATGATTGTTGGTCTCAAAAAGCACATGTGGGTTGATCTTCTTCTTTTATGCACACTATGCTTCTCGACTACAAGTTTCAATAGCCATTGTTTCTCATCTGCTTGATCATGTTCCAAAAATGAACCTTTGCATTAGTGTTCTCCACCTTGTATTCACAAGTGCAAATGTAAGCAACTCTCTTACATAAGGGTCATAGACATGTGCACTCATGGTTGACCAATTACACATGGTGCACATGATTAAAATGCACCCATTGCTTCCCAAGCAAACCTTGAGGTCTCATTTTGTTGACAAGATCAAGACCGCTGCTTGGTCCCCAACTGAAGACATCTGCAACTGGATGTCTTCAAATATTTACCTTGGAAATAAAACACTATGAAAGAGAGGATATCTACATCTGCTCTTCAAATCCAATAGGGCTTTAAAACCACTCTTGCTTCCACAACGAGATATTTTCTTGCTTCTTGCACACATCTTTGTAGCCTTCTTCTATTAGTAGACATCGGGTGTAATAGACTCTAACACATCTTGTAATTAGGAATCTTGTATTATTTCCATTGCATAACCACCAAGTTTAGTAAGTATGCATAACATAAAATCTTCTGCTACACTATGCTCCACTATCTTATAAGAAACCCTTGAGCTCATCCTTGCTTGCTCCGTAGTAACAAATTTGTGCACTTCAACTATTTTCACTCTCAAAACACACCCTCTTTAAAACTGGGTGTTGATGAAATCCAAAGTGAACAATGGTTCTTGTGGTAAGTTCCCTAGTCAAAGGATAGTAATAGTATATCATAGCATCACATCGAGCAATACATTTTGGTTTCAACAAATGTACCGTCACTATCTTCCAACAATCCAACAACAGAGGGGCTTTCTTTAATTTTCCTTTCCATTGTTTCTGGTTAGGCCTCTCGAAATATGGGCAATCCAAATTTCTACTTCTAAGATGTCCACCACACCTACTTCTCCTAAATTGTCCTTTGTGGATGTAGCATACTCTAACCAAGTAACCAAGGATGACCATCATATTTTTGTTCCATGCCTGCCATTACACTACAATGTGGAGCACATGGAAGCTCATAAACTACATCCCTTTTTTGGAAGCTCCTCAACCCGGTGTGAACATGAGAGTGTTGAGAAGGGCTAAAAATAGTGTCACTAAAGCTCTCTTGCTTAGTATCTTGCAATGTAGTATGCAAACTAGGCAATGGAGGAGGTTCATAGAAGATGTGGTACCTTTTTTTTAAAAGCCCAACTTTTAGCTTATATCTAATTATTCCATCCTCTAATGGCTCACTAGGTACCATATCAAAAACTACATCATCACAATCATGTAGCAGATTAAAGTCAAGGTTTTGCAAATCAAAATATGTGGTAGCCTTGCCTTACACCAGATCAGCCATGCTCGTACACTCCTACACACAAGGGCGAATGTGTGACAAGAGATAGAGAGAGCAGGGGTCATATTGATACGAACAACTTAGAGTGTTCACTACTATGAGATGGCCTTTTCAAAGGTTGAGGAAGCATACGTGAGTACGAGCGTGGTGAGGAAGCATAGGAGTAAATTGATGAAGCTTGTGAGGTGGCCATGGAATTTACAAATGCGTGAATGAAGGGCTGGTTGTGTGTTTGAGGTGCCGAGTTGGCTATAGCGATGGAGATTTGTGAGAAGGTATAGAGTGCACATCAAGATAAGGTATGTCGATAATGCTATGTGTTGTAGGTGCATGACTCAATTGGGCATCCCAATATGGCTTAACACAGACTCCCAAAGGGGATACCATAGGCAGTTTTGGCTATGAGCTCCAGGCAAGGACTGGGAAGGTTTCGAGAAGTTTGCTTTTAAGTAAAACTAGTTGGGAATCCATGCTTCGCACGTCTTTTGAGGCTTCTAAAATCAAATTCTACCCAAACCTCCTCCTCCCCTTCCCGAACGTCCAAATTCTTGCCACATGGCAGCTTTGTGAAACTCTTCCTTAAGATAATATAGAGAAGGTAGTGGGGCTTCAGCCATTTTCAAGCTCATGAAGGTGATGGGAGCGGTTTTTGAAAGGGATGCTAAGTACACGTGGCATCATGCCTTGACATGTGGCATGTGTGCTTGTAGCATATGCACACACCTTGTAAAGGGGGACCCTCTCTTTCCTTTTGCGAGAGAGAGAGAGAAAGCAAGAAGGTTCTTGACATGAACAAACAATGCCATTATCAAGGAGGATCAAATTAGTCTTGGATGAGGGAATTATTTTCATTCTATTTTGCCCTTGGATGCAAATCCTTCGTAGAATATTAAGGTTCTCTCCATTCTCTTTTTCGCTTGCAAGAGCTATCCTCTTTCTCTCAACTTCTCAAACCTCATACGTGAGGGGTTTCCTATTTCCTATCAAATTTACTCCTATGAATTTAAGAGCCCATTCTCTTTAAAAGTGACTATGAAGCCTAGACAACAAGCTATGATTGAATGAAATGAGTGCATTTGTAGGAAAGAATGCTCTCTTACCTTACACTATATTGGTTAGATTTTTAAAATACTATGAAGACTAGACACCAAGCTATGATTGAATAAAATGAGCATGCATTTGTAGAAAAGAACGCTCTCTTATCTTGCATTGTATTGGTTAGATTTTTAAAATGGGGATGAAATTTGATATATTAGATTTCAAAAATATATTATTTTTAAATAATAATTTAAAAGATAAATATCTTTATTTTCAAAAGAAGAAGGCATAAAATATATTTCTTTCAACTGTAATATATTTCTCTCAACTATAAAAAAAAATATTTTTAAATTTATATATAATATTCATTTAAAAAAATAAAAATAGTTAAAAAATTATATCTTTAAAGTATATATATATTACATAAACTATCAAATAGATAATCTTTGAAAATAAAATTTTAATAGTTCATATAGGTATAATAATATATTTTTTAGTTCATGTATATTTTATCTTAAACAATTAATATCATAAGAGTATTTTACATACATATGCTTGGATGATCTATAAATTAAATATATATGTTTTATATACATGTAAAACTATGAATGGATGCACCTATATATGGGGTGATAATGACATTGCAAAGAGCATTTATGCTTAAAAACTCAAAAGCACTTGTGTTTTATTTTTGGAGTTAAAAAAAACAAGCTTTTAATACATATAAATATCAATAAGTGGTACAATGGGCCAGACTCATCCAGGGAAGATTCAATCCAATCTACCCAATCTTGTACCTAATCTACCCAATCTTATGTCCAGGGTGATCTTAATAGATGAGCAATTACTACCATGCTTCTATAGGGGAGGAAGGGACATGAGGATGCATGATTACTTATTGTTGGCCAAGACAACATCGCTTTTGATGATTGTTGCAAACTAGCCATCGACTTTGTGGATAACATGCTTGAGTTACAACAACCTAATGACATTGAATCCGTCACTTTGGTAGCTCTGTCACATGCATGGAGTCGAATGAGTGTGACAATCTTGGAGAGACGAATAAAGGAAATGACTTTAGATGAGCTAAGCACTATGCTTGTGGATAAGATAAAGCTAAAAGAGGTAAGGGACGTGCCAACAAACCAACATCTATATCCTCGATGAGGTTTGGTATAGTGCTCAATATATCGACAAAATCACACGAGCACTGATGAGCGTGACGATCTTGGAGAGATAAATAAAGAAAATGACTTTAGATCAGGTAAGCATTTTTCTTCTAGATAAGATAAAGCTAAAAGAGGTAAGTGACATTCCAAAAGACCAACATCGATATCCCCGACAATTGTCATAAAGGTCTTGATGGTGGTATCAGAGCTTTGGGGACCACTCAAGGAGAAGTATGTTTGAGAAAATTGCAAAAGCAAAATTTCATGCAATTATTTGGAGCAAAGAATGCCACGGATTTAAGTTTTCGCAAATATTAAAGCTTCAATTAAAGAAGGAATACTTGCACGGGAGAGTGGATTGCAATGAGACCCTCCACATGAATGCGAACTCATTGTTGATTTCGTGAGATGGGATTGAGCCTTCAGAGTTAGCTCTTGTTTGTGTTCAGAGAAAACAATTTCGTGTAAACACATCGGAAGTCAAATCTTCCTAATTTTCAAAAGTAGCATAGAGGTGTTAAAAAGAAGAAGTGAAAGAGGGGTTTTAAAAGAAATAAAGAAGAATAAATAGGGCACCAATATGGGTGCCCAATTTTGTTTTTGTATTAATTCATTAGTGAGGGGAGGGTTTTAATCGTATCGAGCCTTAGGAAATGACAAGGTTGAGGTGTGAGGCTATCAACTTTAGTATTTAAAAAAAAAAGAGTTTTCGACTGCCTTTGAGATTTTCCACCACCCTTCTTGCTGTTTGAAGGCAATTGATCAGATACTCTCTCTCTCTCTCTCTCTCTCATTCTCATTTTCTCGGTCCTCGCTTGTAGACCAGGCCTCTCTTGAGATTTTCCACCACCCTTCTTGTGTTTGAAGGCAATTGATCGGATACTCTCTCTCTCTCTCTCTCTCTCTCTCTCTCTCTCTCTCTCTCATTCTCATTTTCTCGGTCCTCGCTTGTAGACCAGGCCACTCTTGGTCGCTTGTAGCTCAAGGGTGGGTAGCTCTCTCTCTCTCTCTCTCTCTCTCTCTCTCTCTCTCTCTCGGTCACTTGTAGACCAGGCCACTCTTGGTTGTTAATCGTTGTAGGCTAGAGCAGCACCTCTGTCTCGTTGTAGGGTGTGACCTCTCTCTCTCTCTCTCTCTCTCTCTCTCTCTCTCTAGTGGTGGTCATCTGTCTCTCTCGCTAGTCGTCATCTCTCTAGTTTGCAGAGTCATGTGCAGCAATGCAACGAAGAGGCTAAAAGGTGCCTAACCTTAGCATATGCTAAGGTTAGGCATTAATTTATTAATGCACAGGGGGAATTAATAAATTAATATCGGGCACAGACTGAATATATATGGTTAGGAGAAAAATCAAAATGTTGTTTTTGCATTGTGAATAAAGAAGAATAAAAGTGAGATTAAAAGAGGTGTTGAGCCATTTGTGGATATAACCTTTGGAAATGATATATTCATAGAAATTGATAGGAGAGTGGCCTTCTAAAGAGGGGAAGGCGGTGGAGAGATGGAGGGGGGGCTGGGAAGAGCCGTGCCGGGGCCGGGGCAAGAGTCAGTGTGGGATTATCCTCGCCCACCTCGCCTAGAGCTCGAGAAAGAGCAAGTCCGGGTAGTCTTCAACGATCTCACAATAGCCGACTCCAACAGGGCGTTCCGCGTGCTGGAGACAAGCCATCCTCCAGGTACCTCATACATTGGCCATCTCCATACAAAGCTTTCTCTTGTTGGACTCATTAATATGTTTAATCTGCCTGCCTGCGTGCATAAAAATGGAGCATCTTAGCCTCTGTGTCTATGTGTCTCTGTGTGTGTGTGTGTGTGTGTGTGTGTGTGGGGGTTGTGTATTACATCCCTCCTGCGGACATCAAAATGGGGCACATCTTAAACTCTGTGTGTGTGGTGTATTACACCCCTCCTGCAGACATACAAAATGGAGCATTGCGTTTGAAACTCTCTGTGTCTTTGTCTGTGGGGTGTATTACATCCCTCCTGCAGACATAAAAATGGAGCATTGTATCTAAAACTCTGTGTGTGTGTGGTGTATTACATCCCTCCTGCAGACATAAAAATGGAGCATTGTATCTAAAACTCTGTGTGTGTGTGGTGTATTACATCCCTCCTGCAGACATAAAAATGGAGCATTGAGTTTGCAACTCTGTGTGTCTTTGTCTGTGGGGTGTATTACATCCCTCCTGCAGACATAAAATGGAGCATTATATCTAAAACTGTGTGTGTGTGTGTGTGTGTAGTGTATTACATCCCTCCTGCAGACATCAAAATGGAGCATCTCAAACGAGCGCCTGGCTCCTCCTTCTGCGAGTGGAAGGGCATGGCTTCCTATTGGACCCTCTCCGTCAATGGAAAAACCGCCCAAAATGTTGGGTGGAGCTATGAGCACCCCACCCCTGGCTTTGCTCCCATGGCCCACCACATTGCCTTCTATTGTGCTCCCATGGATGCTTGCTATGTAGGCCAGGAGGTCTCACGTCCCCAACCTGGCAATTTTTATGGTGGTTGGATTACATCCAAGGTTGTTGGTCCCTTCAAAGGTGCTCCTGGCACCTTAGGATGGTAAGGGACCTCTTTAGCTACGGTCTTGCCACCATGGGGGCAATCTCACTTTGTGCCTACATAATTGTAATGCAGTCTGTAAAAACTATCTCGTGTATTTATGTGCCATTGAGCACTTCATGCAATAAAAATCATGTTTGAAAAGAGTTCTTAGTATAATCAACAATTTAACCCATCTTACTGTGTAAGAATGACTTATGAACGATGCATGCGCCCACATATGCACATTTCGCAATAAATCAAAGTAATCAAGAACAGGAACATGATACTTATTGATGCATGGTTTAGAGAAAAAGACTGCACCTTGGACTTTGGATCTGCAGATGCAGGGTTTGAACTTATAATACTTTCTTTCATTGGGAAAAAAAGAGGGGAAGGGGAAACTAGTAGTTTTCAAGCTCTTGAAAAAGGGCTCCTCGCATACATAAATGGCTAAGCACATTCGGGACCAATCATAACCACCATTACCATGCTAGTAAAGCAGATGTGCAACAAATCTAAGCATTGGAACATTTTCTCTCCCTTCTTTGCTATCTCCCACTTGGTATCTCACCACCCACATATTTGGTTTTGAACTAGTGGATGACCACTTACTACATTTATACATATGTACAAGCGAGAGGGGGGGTGGGTTGTGTGCAATCAGCCTAAGCATTTGGAATGTTTTTCCTTCTCCTCGTCATTAGATTAGTCATTAGATGGATATTCACAAACACTCATGCATGGGAACAATGTTCATTAGATCACTTGTTTGATGGATAATTACAAACATGCTTGCACATTTTACTATAAAGAATCCCTCCATTAATTTAAAGGATATCTATACATAAAGTTGACACATGTACATGATATGACTTGATCACTAGGTGTTCACTCCTCTCCTTTTGTTAACATCAGTGTATCTTTGTGTATGCCATATTAGTGCATACCCTTGCAAAATGCTCAAGTGAAGTTAATGATTCTTCATAACCATCAAACTATCAACTTTACATATTTTGTTGATGAGACATTGAACATCCCTTGGGTTCAATAATCTCTTAAACATGAAATTGTGAGACAGCACGTGCCATGGCCTAGAGTGTCTTTGAAGATTGACTTGATTCAAAAAGAGGTGATTCTTTCTTGTTGTTTGGATAATGGACTCTTTGACTTGATTTGATCAAGCATACATATGGTACTTTGACCGTCTAGAGTTGGAAATCAACCAGCGTTGACAAGGTTGAAATCACAAGCTTATAATGTATACAATATACAAAACATAGCATTTAGTGAATCCCTATTGCATTTGTTGCATTAAATTTTGTTGAGTATATTTGGTCACAATGAAAAAATGTAGATAAAATGTACCCCTTGTTACATACTCTGCTTCATGTGGTGCAACATTGGGCCAACCACTAGCTATACATGCAAAGTTTGTATGTTTTTCATTTCCACTCTTTGGTACTAAAAGCTCTTTGGTTCCTACATTGCTTGGTTTGTTTGATCGGAATGGAGAGGTAGCATGCACGATTGATCAGGTTGATGAGAGGAGTGAACCATCAAAACAAAGAGCACAACTGCAGTCAACATGATGCAATGCTGCCAACACCCATTTGTGCACGATGAAGAGAAACCTTGTATGTTTCTAAAAGATGTCTTTCTTTTAGAATTTCCAGGCCAAGATTCGTTTCCCACCTCTCTTATGCTCACTCATTCCGCCATATCTACTTCATCTCTTCTTCTTCTTCTCTTAGTATTACATGCGGAAGCTTTGGGAGTCTTCTTTGAGCCCTAAACACCATCTTGGAACATGCTTGATGCAAAATGTAACCAGAAGATAGAGAAGAGACAGAGAGATAGTTGAGTATTCAGTATATTCTAATGTACAAAAAGGTAGTCCAAATCTTCATGAAAAGGTAGAAATCCTAGTCTAGTCCTAAAATCTATGACCCAATCCTAGAAAAATTGAATGAGTCACAACAATAAGCAACTGTGTCTTTTATAGGCCTTGGGAACTATAAGTGGATTGGTCGATTGCTGGTCGGCCAGATCTCGGACAAAAATACCTCGAAACATTGCAGCCGACTAGTCATCAAACATGTTCACGTTGGCCGACAACCCTTCCCTATCCTCCACTAGTCTTTCCCTGCCCACAACAACAATCAATGCTCCAAAATCTAGTTCTTTACCTTGTTGCCTCTTTAGGAATTAGCCCTGGGATTAGTTAGCACATATCTTGCACATGACCTCTCTCTCTACTAAACTTGATAAAACGGGATTCCAAATTCTATTCTTGGATGGCTGTCATCATCCCATTGTCTATTCACGGAGTCCTAAACTTGTCATACTTCCCTTCCTGGCAACCTTTTTTCACTAAAAACCTTACCCGGTCTCCAAATCCTCTCCAAATCTGATGAAGATCTATGCATTTGTTCCATCATGTCTCCTTTCTATTCTTTCTTTGTCCTTGAATAATGTCTCTGGTCTTCTTTCCTGAGTATGGAGTCTAGCACTCTCACTGCACCCCTTGGAGGATCATTCTCCCTTGGAACCGAAGCCTTTTCTAGTGTATCCCAAGTGGCACTCGACTCACAGGACTGCCATTCCCTTGGGTTTTGTTGAACACCACCAACCAACCTCTTGGGAAATCTTCCATGTCTTGTGTTCCTTTCCTTGGGCCTCGTACCTGTGCACTTTCCTGTACCTTGGACCTGCACACCTTCATCTGGGATTGAATCAGTGTTTAGCCTTTCTGAAACAATGTTGCTTGGTCCCCACACCACCAAAAGAGCAAGACACAGGCAATGGTTTCATCCATGCAGGATGCAATAAGGGTGGGTAGGACATAGGCAGTAACAATATCTCAGAATCAGCCTGAAGCTTTGATACCAATGTCACATGTGGAAGTGTAACATGCGGATGCTTCGTGGTCGAATCGATAACTTCAACGCTCAGAATTCAACAATCTTTCAACGACGAATATAACACACAAAATTGAAGTAGATGTGTAGAAAAATAGAGAGAGAGAGAGAGAGAGAGAGAGAGAGAGAGAGAGAGAGAGAGGAGAAGACACAATATTAGGTCCCAAATACCCTTTGTAGGGCCCCCACCACACGAATGGTGTATTTGCTTTATTAGAATGATGCAAATCAAAAAATAAAGACAGAATCTTGACTTGCACTTTCACCTTGGTTGGAGCTTTCCCCTTGGTCCCCTTGGTTGTCTTGGCCCTTGGAACGCAGCAACCCGTTGCGAATAATGAGTTGAATTTACTGATTTATGGTTGGGCTTTATATACCCCCTCAGGCTCCTAGTCGGCCAGCTCTACAGAAGTCAACTGGTTAAAAAAGCCTCACAACTAGCAAAAAGTAGCATTTTTCACACCATGTAATGGCTGGCCACCCAAGCACGCATGTTGGGCTGCTAGGCAGTGCCTCTGTTGGCTGTGTGGACTACCCCAAACCTGGCTGAGAGGCTGTCTAGGGCCTTGGGCCCTGTCGCATGCCTAGCCAGAGCCCCTAGGGCTGGCTGACAACTTGCCCAACCTATGCAAAGGCTGGTGGGCACAACATGGGGCCCTCCTGGTCCCTTGGGAGTGGTTCTACACCCCCGCCATGCCACAAGAGCCTTAGGCTCTGCTCTGGGGTAGCCCTATAGGCTAGCCCCTTCTCTGCATGCAAACCTACATGCATTTATAGATGTTTGACACCCCCCGGTCGCAAACCAGATACTCAGATCATCTGACATCATTCTAGAGGGAGACTACAGTACGAACTGGCACTGCTTCATGTGTAGGACAATGCACACTTGACCTTGGAGGCATAGAGTGGAATTTTGGCTGACTCGTCCTAGACTGGACTCACATGGGACTAGTTTCCACTCCAGGTCCTACACCGTCTTGTTTAGATATGGCTACGTGGAATCCAAGTGCGGAATGCACGTGACATCCCCTTCTGCTTGACGGAAGCTACATAGCCTCCAAATAGTCCGTCAATAAAACCGAATAGTCGTTGAAGAACTCTTTGTTAAGCCATACCACTGCATGGGTCCCGCAGTCCTGAAACTTCGTGAGGAACTGTCTTTGTCTTCAGCCTGAGCCATGCTTAAAGCAGTGCAAAAGGATCTATTCTGGAACCATCACTTTAGCTTTATCAGCTACCACTACATGGGTCCCTCATTCCTGAAACTTCGAGAGGAACTGTCTTTGTCTTCGGCCAGAGCCATGCTGGAAGCGATGCAAAAGGATCTATTCTAGAACCATCACTTTAGCTTCATCAATTATATCGGGTTCCGCTTCATCTTTCACTTCTGAAGGGATTGGACCTACATACGACTTCAGCTAACTGACATGGAACACATCGTGCATAGTCCAACTCGGAGGTAGATTCAACTTCATTGAAACCTCGTTGATCTTTCTTTGGATGGGAAAAGGTCCAATACTCCTAAATGATAACTTTGGGCATCGCTTGCCCACCTATTTCAATCTTTGCTTCATGATCCGAAGATAAACCCAATCTCCTTTCGAGAACTTTGCATCCCCTCGGTCTTTGTTGGCCTGTCGAGTGTAGGCCTCTTGCGCATTAGCCAACCTATCTTTCATGGACTCCAAGATCTTTTGGAAGAGTCCATCATTCTCTTCACTTCAGGTATTGAAGACAAGGTTCTAGTCAATAGCAATTGGAATTGTCTTCCAAACGTTGCTTCATATGGAGTCTTGCCAATAAGCTGAAGAAAAGGAATCATTCAAAACAGCTTGAACTAAAGGCAAATACGATTCCCACTTACCTTGTTGATCGTGGACATAACACTTTAGCACATCAAAGGTCAACTGGTTGTAGATTTCTCTCTGGCCATCAGTCTGTGGGTGAAATGCACTGGAAAAAATCAATTTAGTACCAAAGTTATTGAACAATGCCCTCCAAAAATGACTTGTAAACTTGGCATCTCGGTCTGACACTAGGGTCCCAGGGATCTGGCCAATCAGGTACCAATACCGAATGAACAAATGGGCAATATCTTTGGTGGTCACATTGGCCCTGCATGGGATAAGCATAACAAATTTGCTAAATCTATCAATAATAGTCAAGCACTGAGTATTACGCTTACACGAACTAGCAGGCAAATTTGTGACAAAGTCCATTGATATATCTTGGAAAGGTCCCTCGGGAATTGGTAAAGACTGTAATAACCCTATCTTCTTCCCACGAGGAGCTTTCACTTTTTTTACAAATGTCACACCTCCAATCGCAATGTTACTCGCATCAGTGATCACTTGGAATGGCTCATCCCATGAGGCAAGCGCTCGCTTCTAACAAAGCCACCTTGAGGTTCTTGAATGCCTCCAATGCATGTGGAGTCATTTGAATCCACTGCCTTCTAGTCTTGACACCCTTTAGCGGATCGATGAGATCCAATAAGAGGTTAGAAAACTTGTCTGTGTGGGTGGAGTATGACTGGCATATACCCACAAAGGATCTGATGTCATAAGAAGTTTGTGATACTTCCCAATTAACAATCTCGGCCACCTTGGCCGAATCAAGTCAGATGCCCTCGGTACTGATAATGTATCCAAGGTAGTGAACCTCGAACAAATAACATTCCGACTTCTTTTCATTGAGGTAGAGCTCATTGCTTTCCAGTAACTTTAAGACTTTCTCCACATCAATGTCATGCTGCTCAACGGTAGCTGAAAATACTAGTATCTTGTCCAAAAATATGAACACACGCTTTCCTATTAAGTCCCTGAACACACACATGATCATGTGGTTGAATGTGGTTGGGCTGTCGTCAAGCCAAAAGGCATGACCACAAATTCATAGTGAGCCCGTTCTGTATGGAAGACTATCTTGGGAATGTTTCCCTCAACAATCCTCATTTGGTGGTACCCACTCTTCAAGTCCAATTTCAAGAACAGCTTAGCCCCATTCAGTCTCTCGATAATGTAATCTATTCGAGGCATTGGGAACTTACTCTTAACAGTCAGCTTATTGAGTGCACGATAATCGGCACACAATCGAGAAGACCCATCCTTCTTCTTGACAAACAGGATCGATGCTGCAAATGGCAACATACTAGGACGTATGAAGCCAGATTGCAATAGTTCTTGGAGTTCGCGGTCTAACTCTGATAAACTTGCTGGGGAGGATCCGAGCTTGGGAGGAGGTCTATTCTGTGGTCCTCTAGTCTAGACGGGGGGAGCCAAGGAGGGAGATTGTCCCAAAGAAAAATCTTCTAGAACTTGTCATGGAGAGCCTGGTACTTCTCGGAACGCACTGGCCACCGTATGGGCAGTTTGCATGTATATCATCGCACACTGTGCGTCTTTCCTGATTTGAGAGGAAAGTTCGGGATTCCTAGCTCACACTTAATGGTCACTGGGGCTTTGGACACATTCTGGCTAATCTCGAAAGTGTGCTTGTCCCAATCAATATCTGGTTGGAACTTGTGAAACCACTAAATTCCAAAAATTATGTCTACTCCTACAAGAGGGGTGACCATAAAATCGCGCACAAACTCTATGCCTTGAATGACTAACTTAGCACTCTGAGCTTTAAATTTGAACCTCGTTGTCATGCCTGTGCTAAAACCCTCAACTTTCTTGTCCACCGAAGTCAGGACGAAACAGGCTCGCTGAGCATCCTATTTCGTGACCACATCCTCCGTGTTGCCGATGTTAAACAAGACAACAACTCTATGGCCACCTATGTACCTAAAGGTCTTGAGCAATTTGTTGCGCTCATACTTATGGTCACGGGTGCCCTTCTGCTTATCTTCGAGCTCCCGGCGGCTAACGATTGCACCAACCAAAGCACTAGGAATCGAAGAACTAGGGACAACTGTAGGGTCTATGTGGAAGCTAGGCTCACCACGGAAGCCGTGGAGGCTAGGGTGGTTTTCTATGGAGTGGTAATCTTCTTAGGGTATTCTCGAGAAGTGTGTCCTTTTGTATGACAAAAGAAACACCTACCCTCCTTGTATTGAGTTGTCTCCTTAGCACTCAATTTGTCACCAGTCTTGCCTTCCTGAGCTTTTTGGTTTGGAGTAAGCTTGGGCGCATTGGTCGAGTTCATGGAGGCAGAGGCTCCCGTGCTCTATCCTGGGGAAGAGCCCGTCTGGTTTTGGCCTTTTCCCTCTGAGGTAGTTGCCTCCTTGGGAGTGGCAAAGCTGGGAAGTCTTGGGCTTTCTGCCATTGTGCTCTATCCTGGGGAAGAGCCCGTCTAGTTTTGGCCTTTTCCCTTTGAGGTAGTTGCCTCCTTGGGAGTGGCAAAGCTGGGAAGTCTTGGGCTTTCTGCCATTGTGCTTCATTTCAGCACTCTGTGCAAGTAAGAGTTCGCCTTTGAAAGTGACTGGCCTAAACATACGCACCTCCCATTGGATTTGTGTGTCAAGGCCATAAAGGAATTGTCCTTCCTTGTCCTTGTCAGATAAGCCCAACTACAAACATAAGTTTGAAATTTTATTGGCAAACTGAAGGACTGGTTGTGCATTTTGGCACGCTTCCCTAAACTCATCTTCGAGTCGCTCAAGGTAATGGGGCGGTAGAAATCGCTGCTTAAGCTCAAGGACAAACTCATCCCAAACATAAGCCACCAAATCTAATATGGTGTGGGCATGAGCCCACTAGGTCCACCAAGGAGTGACCTCAACTTCCAAGTATCAACTGGCCTCGATCACTATGTTAGTATCACTTTTCTAATTGCGGCAAAGTAAGCTTTAAACTAATGCAACTAGGAATAAAGAGTTGTGGGGTCGAGTTTAATATTATACTTATTGAAGTTTATTTTCTTGGAAAAAAAAATCTTTCTTTTTTTTGGTTTTTCTTGATGAATCTTCACACTTAAAGAAGGCTCTGATACCAATTTAACATGTGGAAGCTTCATGGTCGAATCGGTAACTTGAATGCTCAGAATTCAACAATCTTTCACGACGACGAATATAACGCACAAAACTGAAGTAGATGTGCAAAAAAATAGAGAGAGAGACCCATATTCATCTTATCTCATCACATACACTTCTTATCTCATCCCATACACATCTTATCACATCTTAACTCTTCTTATCACATCCTAACTTATCTCATATGCATCTTATCACATCTTATCACATCTCATACACCCCTTATCACATCCTAACTCATCTTATCACATACTAACTCATCCCATAAGTACTTTATCCCGTCACATACACTTCTTACCTCATCCCATACACATCTTACTCATCTTTTATGCATACCTCTATGCAAGAATTTCAATTGTGATAAAAGTAACACTTTTACAATAAAATAATCATTTTTTTTGTAATATTTTTATAATAAAATAATAATTTATTTATTTATTTTCATTTCTATGCACGAAATTCAATATGATAAAAATAACATTTTTATAATAAAATAATCATTTTTTTTTCTATAATATTTTTAAAATAAAATAATAAAATATTCGTCTTGAGAGAGAGAGAGAGAGAGAGAGAGAGAGAGAGAGAGGGAGGGAGGGAGGGAGGGAGGGAGAAGAGGACACAATATTGCGTCCCAAATACCCCCTGTAGGGCCCTCACCATGAATGGTGTTTATTAGAATGATGCAAGTCAAAAAATAAAGACGAAATCTTGATCTCCACTTTCACCTTGGTTGGAGCTTTCTCCTTGGCTGTCCTGGCCCTTGGAACGCAACAACCCATCGTGAATAATGAGATGAATTTATTGATTTGTATGGTTGGGCTTTATATAGTCCCTCAGGTTCCTAGTCAGCCAGCTCTACAGAAGTGGGCTAGCTGAAAAAGCCTCAAGACTAGCCAAAATTAGCATTTAATGCTATTATAGCCCCATCGTTTCACACCATGTAATGGCTGACCACCCAAGCAAACATGATGGGCTGCTAGGCAGCCCCTGTGCTGGCTATGTTGGCTGCCCCACACCTGCCGATAAGCTGTCCAGGGCCTTGGGTTGTTGACTGCCTGGCTAGAGCCCCTAGGCTGGCAAATAGCCTTCCCAATCTATGCCAAGGCTAGTGGGCACAGCTTGGGGCCCCTCCTAGCCCCTTGGGGGTGGTTCCACACCTTCCCCATGCCTACAACAAGAGCCTTAGGGTGTGCTATGGGACTGGCCCCTTTTGTACATACAAACCTACATACATCTACATATGTTTGGCACCTGGTCGCAAACCAGATACTCAAATCACCTAGCAACATTCTAGATGGAAGGGTCCAAAATTAGAAGGGTCCAAAAATTGAATGCTAGAGATTTTATTTTTTTAATGACCTATGCTCTGATACTATGATGGAATTTAGGGTGGTAATACAAGTGAGGCATTCATGATAAAAAAGGATATGATTGCATTGATCCAAATGAGCTTGTACATAGTGCTTATATAGCCATGAGAGGTACACTCAATGTGACTTGATACATTTCTAGATGACATCATTGCAAAATCATTGAAAAGACTAGGGACTACAAGTTGGGCTTATTGCCAAAAAACCCTCCCTTAAGCCAAACTTGTGAAAGACACTCAATACATGGGCGTATACCTAGTAATCCCCCTTGATACAAGAATGAGATAGAGTCCCCTCGTAATGACATTGGTCTAGATTTCAACATTAAGCCATAAATAGACTATTATTTACATACATTACTTTTTTGAATTCTACATATAGGTACTGTGGAGAATGAAGGACCATTTCATGTAAAGACATTACCATGAAGCAAGTTTTCTTGGTGCTACCGACTATACCATAGAGATCATCATTACAACATGGAGATACAAATATGTCTTGTTAACATCTGGCATGAGAAATTTTTGTACATGTCGAGAATAGTTAATACAAAGGTCAATGTCTTTTTACATTGTTAAATATAGTGAATTTACACATTGCATCAGAGATTTGTTCTAAACACATGAATTCTAGTTAACTAGGCTGATACTACAGAATATTATTGGGTAGGGGAAGCTTGCTCTTGTTGTGGGGGAGAGTAAGCTTGCTCTCTTGAGTCACGAGCATGCTCATGTTGTGCTTGCTCCCGCCAAGGGGATAGCAAATCTTGAAGGGGGATCCACTCTCTGTCGATGCAAGTGCAGATACTGTATATGGCATTGGTCTTGGCCCTTGTGGAGGGGGCACAAACGCATATGGCACATCGGGCTCTCATTGTCCAATATTGTTGATTAGATTTTCAACTTTTGTGGCCCTGAATAGTTGTATATCCAAATCCATTTATTCCGCTAATCGTGGATTCTACACATACGAAAAATTACATATGTGCTATCAGAGTGAATGTACAAGGAAACTGAGATATCATTAAAAGAAGTGCATGCTTACATTTGCTAAGGGAAGTCCCAACATTGAGTGCAACAACATGGTGTTGTAGCACACTCTCCAACCATATCTAAAGTGATCCTGTTGTTGTGCGGGACTCCATCTAATGATCTTCGTTACCTCTAAAATCTTCTCATGGGTAGGGGCCTTCATACCAACTATAACTTTCTAATAGATTTGCACACCATTTTTCAATTGTCAATACTAAGATTTCTCTCTCTCTCTCTCTCTCTCTCTCTCTCTCTCTCTCTCTCTCTCTCTCTCTCTCTCTCAGGTATATCAAAAATAATCATGTGGACTTACTGCCTCACGTTGCCATGAAATCCTGCAATTGAATTGCCAAGATAGCATCACTTCGACTCAGTATCTATAGCAAATCAAATTCCAATATGCACTACAAAAGTTTATAAAAAGTATAAGATGTAACATTTAGTATCTATATAGAATATCAAAAGTACAATTTAGGTCACATGATACTTACTTTCATAGTAGGCCATTACAAAGATCTGGGCTTGGTCCAAAATTACATGCCTAAACCATGGACATACATCCACGTAGGAAGTCTCCTCTAAAACTAGAAGTGCAGATATAAGAGAATCCAAAACATATATTCTGCGCTGAGCTCCCCAGGGGAGATTTGATCAAACCAGGATGCACAGATAATTCACATCGTATTACTTTGAGAAAACATAACACTTTAAATTCAATCACATGGACATAGAAAACCTTCAAATAGCATGCATAACTATGGCGTTGACCTCTTTGTGCATTCTAGATAAGATATCAATCTCCTCCACATTGAAAGGAAAGTATCAAGAGCAGTGTTTCATATCAGAAGCTTCATTAACGAAGGAGGGGTCCAAATAGCTCAAAGCTTCAACATTAGCATTATATGTAATTCCAAACAAGAAACTTCATTCCTCGCCCTTTTAATACTATTCCTATCTTTGGCTTCATTATTGGCCCGTTGTGTGCTGAGTCGTGTGTCACTCGAGTGATTGACCTTTTTCTCTTCAATAATAATAACTCTTTTCCTCAAGGGAGGGATTTCCATGATACCTTTCATCTTTGTGTTGTCATACCTAAACCTAGGCAGTCATAGGGAGTACATGTCCTTTGGCATCACTCACTCTGTGTGCATGGGCAGCTAGAACGTAGCTATCTTGAAAATACTCAATAAGCCATCCTCGATAGCCTCCTGCAAGTAACCCAGCACTGAACCTTGCCAACGCATACGAATGTGGTTCCTTTTGTAAATGGATTTGATAAGGCGTTGGAATGGAAACTTTGAAATTGCACTCTACATGTGCCTCTACACCTTTCGCAATTCATGTCGAATGGACCTATGCTCTCGTACCTCCGAGTCCTAATTGAATGAAGGATAGATATGTTTTTTCCTTATGTAACTTTCTGACCTATTTTAGAATATTTGGACGAGGAGGCCCTCACGGTCCATCTATAAAAAAAGTGGATGGATGGCTCAAATGACTAACAAGGAAATTTTTTTGGATAAAAATCATTATAGCGCAATAGACAGACATCCAACACATTCAATTCCCAACATCACATTATACTGGAGTTTACACTCAATGAAACTCTAACACGCAAAGTCAACTCAAATGTCTAACAAGGAAAACTTTTTAGATATCTCCAACACATTAAAACCCCACATCTTGTTGTACTGAATTCACAATCAAGGAAACTCCAACGCGCAAAATCGGCTCAAACGATTAACAAGGAAGACTTTTAGGTAAAAATCACTACAATGCAATACGCACATATCCAACACATTTAATCCCCAACATCGCATTGTACTGAATTCATAATTAATGAAACTCCAACACACAAAATCGGTTCAAATGACTAACAAGGAAAACTTTTTGGATAAAAATCATTACAATGCGATAGGTAGATCTCCAACATATTCAATCCTCCACATTGCATTGTACTAAATTCACAATCAAGGAAACTCCAACATGCAAAATTGGCTCAAATGACTAGCCAGGAAAACTTTTTAGATAAAATCACTATAACGCGATAGGAAAACATCTAACACAATCAATCCCCCACATCACGTTGTATTGAATTCGTTAATCAAGAAAACTCCAACACACAAAACCGGCTCAAATAACTAACAAGGAAAACTTTTTGGATAAAAATCACTACAATGCGATAGGTAGACATCTAACACATTTAATCCTCACATCGCATTGTACTGAATTCACAATCAAAGAAACTCCAACACGCAAAATTAGTTCAAATGATAAACAAGGAAAATTTTTGAATAAAAATCACTACAATGCAATAAGAAGACATCCAACGCATTCAATCGCCCACATCGCGTTGTACTGAATTCACAATCAAGGAAACTTCAAAATGCATGATGACACATTTACACATGTGAAACGTCTATTCAAGAAGTAGGTATACCAATAAATACAACACAAGGGAAAAACTCGAAGTGTGTTATCCTTGTGTTGTTAGGTGATTGTACTAGTGGAAAGTGGTGTTGGGGTCTACAAAAGTACGCAAGAAATTGCCAACACGATTGAGCCACGTTATTGTGAATTGGACGCGTGAGTTATTAAACACTAGATTGAGAAATAAAAACTTACTTATTATCAACAGAAATGTCGTCCACAAGAATGAGTAGATGAGATGGCATAGACAACAAAAAGTAGACCACACCGACGAAGACATGCAAAACTAATATGTGATGGTATAGAAGATCTTGCTGCTAAATTCGACGGTTTAGAGTTTAACAAAAGAGGTCACATCTTAAGTAGGTATGACATGGCATGATGACATTAGAAGTAATGATGTTAGGTGCACGTGGTATGTCAAATGCATGAGTGACAAGTGTCTGTCACACGTGGGCGGCCGCCGCCAATGTATACTTGAAGATATAGCACTCCTTCATGTATTATTTATAATGTGACTTTTAGAAACTCTTAGCTTTTTTTGGTGAAACTATTTTCTTATGCTCTTGCTCTTCTATAACCGGTTTTGGTACTTTCCCTATCCTGCAACAATAGCATGATATCAATAATCCTCTTGATAGTAATCCGTGATAATCTCCACCCCTTTGCAAATTTTAAGGTGTGTTCTCAAAGATTAATGGTCTTAGAATGTTCTTTATCATAATTGAAAAATGATTGTGAGTGTGAGTATTGTACCTAAGCAAATCGTGTATATTACAATTCAAGACAACGCAAGATATAAGGCACCCTAAATTGCGTTATACTGACTTGCAATATACAAGGTCTGTATAGCACAAATATGGGACCTTATAGCTGATCACCGGCCCATAATCATGTTGTAATGAAAAATTGTAATATCGTAAGCTTTTAAGGCCGATTGTTAGTGGTTGTTACATATTTGTGCAACTTAGACCTTGTATATTGTAATTCAGTAGAGCGTGATATAAGGTTTCACTTGCCAACATCCACCCTAAATCATGCTATACTGACTTGCAATATAAAAGCTCAATATAGCGTGAATATGGAACCCTACGACGGTTGCCACAATCCATACTTGCATTTTAATGAAAATAGGCTAGACTTGTGAGCTTTTAAAGCCAATTTTTAGTGGTTGTTGCATATTTGTGCAACGTAGACCTTGTGTATTGCAATTCAGTACAACACAATATAAGGCTTCACTTGCCAACATCTACCCTAAATTGTGTTGTGTACTGGCTTGCAATATACAAGGTCAGTATAGCACAAGTATGGAACCCTACGGTCGATCATGACCCATAGTCGTGTTCTAATAAAAAATTGTAGTATCGTGAGCTTGTAGTATACAAGGTTAGTATAGTGTGAATACGGAACCCTATGGCCAATCGTTGACCCATAGTCACATTCCAATGACAAACATAGTTGCATAGTTACATATGTTAGAAATATTCTCGTACTTGTTTTCTTACTTTAAAGAGTACTAGCTTTTCACATTTATGAATTTTCACTCACAGTGGTTGAAATTACATATAATTTAAGCACATTAAAAAAAATAAGCATTGAATCTCTTTAGAAAATATGAAGAAAAGTAAATTTAGATTCTAAAATAAGAGAGAGACCCAATATAATAATATTATTTTTACACTTTTCCTAGATTCTAGGATTGAGAGAAAGCCCTTAAAGGGTCCATTTGGAGCCCAAATTTATCCTAATGTGTGTGTTTTCAATATGAATTGAAAACACATAAGCCATTCAACTTGCTATCCATTTTTTGAAACAAATAATTCTACTTGTTTTTTGGTTTTTTTTCTAAAAAGCGCTACCAAAGTTTAAGTTTTCTTGAAATAAAATAGCTTAAGCTACAATGCACAAATTTTAAATATTTTGGCACCAACATATCATTTAGATTACACACATATCTTTTAATATACCAATGTAATGTTTAGATTGCTCACATATCTTTTAATACCAATGTAATGTGTAGATTGCAAGCATGCCTTTTGACTGTAAACTAAATATTACGTTTGGTGCCAAAAATATTTAAAATATATGAGCTTCTAAAACAAACAAAGAGCCTTGAGTTGAAATGGATACCAAGTTGACAGGCTTAGCCTTTCAACTTAGTATCCATGTTTTGAAACAATATTCTACTTGTTTTTTGGTTTTTTTTTAAGTGCTACCAAATTTTAAGTTTTCTTGAAATACAATGACTCGAGCTACAATAATTTTTTTTTAAATATTTTGGTACCAATATATCATTTAGATTGCACACATATCCTTTGACATCAATGTAATAAAGAGAATGTGAGGGAGAGGGAGAGCTTCAAACCCTAGTAAGCAAACACACACACACACACGAGAGAGAGCAAGACACAAGAGAGATGGATAGCTGAATTTTCTTCTATCTTCTTCTTCTAACCAACATAACATAAAGATAAGAGTACACACTATATGGGTTAGTAGTCAACTACTACAACATACAAGGATCGACGGTCCATAATGTGAACCCGACTAAATGAGCTGGCGCTATAACTATGCCAGTCTCTAGTAATCCAAAATGGTTGTCACACAGCCTGTCATCCCACTGGCCGCATATTACCCATAATCTCACCAACCATGCCAGTGGTGTAGATGCGGATGTAGATGCGGAAGCTATCACCCAGGCGGGTCATCAATGTCCTTACCTCACAAGTTGCCATAATAGCACCCCTGTACTCTGCCTCTATACTCAAGAAGGCAACTATTGGCTGCTTCTTATTGCTCCAACTCACACAACAGCACTCCCAAATGAGAACATAAAGCCACTGGTAGATCTCATGTCTGCAATACTACCAGCCCAATCAGCATCTGTGCACCCATGCAACTGTATCTCTGTACCAGCCTCATAGAAAAGTCCATAATCAATTGTGGACTTTATGTACCTGAGGATTCGTCTAGCCGCATCCAAGTGTGGCTTCTTAGGGGCCTACATAAACTGACTCACAAGTCCAACCGCATAGCTCAAATCTGGCCTTGTAATGGTCATGCAGATCAAACTACCCACTATGCGCCTGTATGTAGTGGGGTCCTCTAAAAGCTCACTTGTATCTGCGAAAAGCTTTGTGTTCTACTCAATGCACTAAAATAGGCTTACAGCCTGTCATACCATACTTGGACAACATGTCCAAGCCATACTGCCTCTGCAAATAGCAAAATACCATGAGGTGATCTCACCACCTCTATGCCCAAGAAATACCGCAGCTCACCCAAATCCTTCATCTCAAACTTCTACTTCAAAAGCATCCTGACATCATGTATGTCTACATCACTATCACCAGTGATAATCAAGTCATCCACATAGATGACTAATAGCATGATCCCTCTATCTATCTTTTTCACATATAGTGAAAAATCTGCATTTGATATCTAAAATCCAATGGTAACAAAATACTCCCCGATCTTGTTTGACCATGCTCTGTGTGCCTAATTCAAGCCATACAAGGCTTTACGTAACTTGCACACAAAAATCTAGATGTGCATCACTCTCATAACCTGGTGGCTACATCATGTACACTTCTTCTTGCAAATCACCATGCAAGAAAGCATTCTTTACATCCATTTGATGTAGAGACCAACCCTTCGCTGCAGCCATAGCAATGACAGCTGTCACGGTTGCCATTCTTGCAACCGGGCTGAATGTCTCCTCATAGTCTATGCCATAAGTCTGTGCATAGCCCTTGGCAACCAATCTTTTCTTATACTTGCTCACTAAACCATCAGCATTGTGCTTGACTTCATACACCCAATTACATCCAATTGCCTTCTTTTCCTTAGGCAAAGGCACTAACTCTCCCATGTTGCATTTGCATCCAATGCTGCCATCTCCTCATACATGGCATCTTCGCATTTCTTATTTCCAATTGCCTGCTCAAAGCAAGTGGGCTCAACCTCCTATATTGCTTTTACCATGTAAGTATAATGATGGGCTGTATATCCATCATATCTCAACCTGTCAACAACAGGGTATCTAACCCTTGTAGACCTACGTACACCTAGATCAAGTGTCCTCAAAATAGCCCCGATTCTCCTTACACCAAGAGTAACCATAGACGGAATGTCAAGCTCCTCATCAAGTCTCTGCTCAAAGCCACTAGAGTCACCATCCACATATGAGTGACCTGCTGACAAATCAGGCACAAAAGGTTGATCTACCTTTTCCTTCCCTTTCCGTGATACATGTGTACATGCATCATTCCTCAACTTGCTTGACCATGGCTAACATTGGATCCACTACTCG
Source organism: Cibotium barometz (assembly GCF_041138505.1). Classification (NCBI taxonomy): domain Eukaryota; kingdom Viridiplantae; phylum Streptophyta; class Polypodiopsida; order Cyatheales; family Cibotiaceae; genus Cibotium; species Cibotium barometz. Next base: position 35,602,239 of record NC_141073.1, on the reverse strand, counting down.
AGGACTCCCCAGGTCCACCTGTGATTGCTGCTCTACATGTGGTGCAACATCAGCACTTCTTACATCTACATCTTCTATTGCCTTCACTACTGGTGCATACCAGCTACTCATCTCATCGAAGACAACATCTCTGCTTACTCACATCTCACGAGTGGTAGGGTTATAGCATCTATAACCTTTTTGCTCCATAGCATAACCAATGAAGATGCATTTCTCTGCCTTCGGATCCAACTTTGTTCTCACTTCATCAAGAACATGTACATATGCAATACACCCAAACACTTTCAAGTGAGACACATCCGGTCTTATGCCTGTAAACTTCTGTTTAGGAGTCATACCATGAATAGTTGTAGTGGGTGTCCTATTCATAATGTACACAGCAATTGCTACTGCTTCTTTCCAAAAGTAATGTGGCATATTATTTTCATCCATCAAGCACGTGCCACTTCTATAATGTGCCTGTTTTTCCTTTCTGCAACACCATTCTGTTGTCGAGTGTACCTACACGTAAACTGCCTCTTGATTCCCTGCTTTCTCAAGAAATCGCTGAACTCATTGGAGAAATATTCTCCCCCACCATCTGGTCTTAGGCATTTTATTTGCATGCCTTTTTCCTTCTCGACCAAGGCTTTAAATCTCTGAAAGTGAGCAAACATCTCACTTTTCTCCATCATGAAATAAACCCACACTTTCCTAGTGTGGTCATCAATGAATGTAACATAGTACCTGCAACCTGCAATTGTTGCCGTCTTGGTCGATCCCCATACATCTGAATGTATGACATCCAATGGCCTTGCATTGACATGCGTTTCATGTGGGAAAGCATGTTTGGCCTACAGTTGGCATGCTTCACATACCTTATGCATAGTGTCAACCTTAAACTTTGGCAAACCTGCAACAATATTTTGGGCCTGCATAGACTTCAGTCTCGCCGTACATTTACATGACCAATTCACTTGTGCCATATGTCAATATCTGCAATGACATGTTCCATGCGCAAACATGGCTGCCTTTATCTCATGCATGTTTACATCCAAAGTAAACATCCTGCCATTTCTGTTACCCTTTGCCAACCAAGCGACACTTATTTTTGAAGTCTTCCACAAAACATCCTTGAGGATTAAACCTCACTTGTGTAGACCCTGCTCAACCATTTGTCCAACAACAGAAACTGCTAGCAGTTTACAGGAGATACTGCTGTATTATATGCTACATACAGAAGTTGTCTGTTTGCAGGTTATTTTTTACTGTAGGAAAACATGTTTGACAGAATTAATCAGATTGTTAGTGAGAAGCTGGATAAGAATAACTTTCATGCCTAGAAGTTCAAAAGGACCAATTTCCGAATGGGTAAAGGATTTTTGGATTATGTAGATGAAGGAGACAATGAGGAGCCTCGTGAGTTATCTGAGGAGAATGCCACTCCTCCAGATATAAAGGCATTCAAGGATTGGAGTCAAGGTGCAACAAAAGTCATGTACTGGATTTCAATTAGTGTTATAGACACTATGATAAGACACATACAGGATGCAAACACTCTAGCAGTTACATGGTAGAATCTGGTTCAGATGTTCCATACTAACACAAAGGCAAGGAAGCTACAGTTAAAGCAAGAGTTGCATAATGTGGAAAAGAAAAGCATGCCCATCAATGAATATGACTTAAAGATTAAGAGCATTGTTGAATCCCTTGGGTATATCAATGTATCAGTGGAGGATGATGATTTGGTGAGTGTCTGTCTGAATGGGCTTGGCAAAGAGTACAAGCCATTCAAGACCTCCATTGCAGTTAGGGAGAATATTCCCAACTTTCAGGACTTGATATCTATGCTGATCATAGAAGAAAAGGCTTTAGGTGAGGATTCTTCTTCACAAAGCAAGAACACATCGGAATAGGCCTTCTACTCTAATTCAAGTAGAGGTAGAGGTAGAGGCCATGGTCGAGGCTAAGGTGGTGGCTGACAAGAAAATCAGAATTCTGGACAACAACAGTCTAATGATTCACAAAAGCAATCATACACAGGTGGAAGAGGCCAGTCTAGAGGCAGGGGGAGCCAAAGAGGCCGAGTTGGTTGGCAAAGAAATCAAAATGCAAATAGCATAGAGTGCTATTACTGTGGCAAACCTAGACACATGGCAAAGGACTGCTACAAAAAGCAGAATGACATTAAAAGCGGGAAGTTGCACAGCGAGGCAACTATGCATCATCTAGCAAACATGGAGGTGATGATGACAGAAGTGAGCAACTATTTCTGATGCAACACATGCTTAGTTCCATAACAAGGGATATGTCAGGATCTCAAGATATATGGTATATGGATTTTGGCGCCTCTAACCACATGACCAGTCATGCTGAGTGGTTTAGAGATATGCAGAAAATGAAAAAACCAGGTTATGTAGAAACAGGTGATGATACTGTGCATCCCATTGTGCATGTTGGTAAAGTGCAGCACAACCTGTGTGTCACCAAATGTGACCAGAGTACATGTACATACACACGGTATCAACAACAATACATGTGCAAACCCTGTCTCTGCACTTCTAAAATACACTACTACACTGCAATAACCAAATTTCGAGCAGAAACAGTCTCTACCAAAACTTCCAGAAAACTGTCAAAAATACCCTACAGTGACGAAACGAGACCCGTTAACGCGCCCGAAATGCGATTATGGCTGAAATAATTTATGTCCAATAGGACACTATACCTGCCTGTAGCTCCGCTCCCGCAAAGATAGCTCCTCAATCGGAGATGTGTAGCTCCCAGAGCTACTGAGGGGGTGTTGTACCTAAACCAAGAAGGGGAAAGAGATGATGGTACTCTTACCCGTGTAGTAGTGCTTCCTTCCTTGCTTGTTCTTACCTCTTGCTTGCCTCCTTAGCTCTCACACGAACCAGGCTCTGATACCATAAAGAGAATGTGGGGGAGAGGGAGAGCTTCAAACCCTAGCAAGCAAACACATACACACACATACGAGAGAGAGCAAGACACAAGAGAGAGATGGATAGCTGAATTTTCTTCTATCTTCTTCTTCTCTACTCAACTAACATAACATAAAGATAAGAGTACACACTATATGGGTTAGTAGTCAACTACTACAACATACAAGGGTTGGTCCATAATGTGAACCTGACTAAATAAGTTGGCACGCTATAACGATGCCAATCTCTAGTAATCCAAAATGGATGTCACACATGTTAATCCAATTCTAGGCATTAGGACTTGTTTGGGGTCTTCTTGGGCCCTTTAATTTGCCCCAAGCCTAATGACAGTCATTAAGGAGTGGTGCAATGGGAGAAGGCCATGTGGAGAAAAATGTTGGGTTTCCCTGCCCCTAATATGTAGGGGTCAAACTTGAATCATACCATTTTCTTTTAAGAAATTGGGCTGAAAAATGCAAAATCTTTCAATAAAATCAAATTTCCCACCTTTTTTTAATAAAGACAGCTCAAACTGGTATAAATGACTCCCCTCAAAAAGTGGGCTAGGGCCAAAAACGCCCCCCCATAATTATCCCTCATTTAAAGCTACTTTTCCCTCTCCCCACTCCCTCTTCCTCTCTCTAAAACTAGCAATTCGGTTTTGAGTCTCTCTCTAACTAAAAGAGTCATTTTTTGGCCTCCTCCCTCCCCATTCAGCCTTCCTCTTCCCTCCTAAAGTTAGATCTATCTTTCTGTGCCTTCTTGGCTATGGAAAGTTTGGAAAACAGTCCACTTTTTCCCCCATCAAGTCCATCCTCTCTTGCTTGCACACATTCTTCACTCTCCTCTTGCTAGCTTATACACATTCTTGACTCCTCTTGCCAACTTATATGCTCTGCTAGCATTAGGTTGCAGAGATCTTCTTACACACCTACAACTTCATAGCATTTAGCTTAATCGGTTAGCCAAGCACAATGAGTCGCCGACCTCGTTCAAGGGTGGAGTCCTTTAGCAGCAGCAACGAACAAGACGACACTGGCTTGTGGGTTACAAGCACCTTTGCAAAAGGAATGTGGGTGATGATGCGTCCAAGCACAAGGGGAGCCCACAAAGTCTCTCGCAGATACATAGGGTTAAAGTCGCACCATTGGAAGGGTCGCATAGTGGATATCAAGCAGGGGGCTGACGGAAGCAAGCAGGTGATGATCCAACACGTCTACAAGGCATCGCAACTCCATGTTGACAATGCCAATCATAAACGCTTTCTTGCAAATTGTAAGTTTTATTTGTGCTTCTTGTTTTATGGGCTGCACTGAGACATGCTAATATCATTTCATGTTACGAAAGCTTGATTTTTTCAAGTGTGTTCTTGTAATGTTCTGTGCAGACATCTTTCCGTCGACATTTGTGGAATGGGAGCCTTTAGAGGCCCTTTCTAGAACCTTTGAGGTGCACCACTTTGAAATCGGCAAGCTACTATATACTGGTTGTTCGGCATCAGAGCTTTTAGAGCGCTCAGTTTTCTTCTTTCATGCAGAGTATATTGTACCCACGTCAAGAGATGGTTCTGGGACTCTACGGAGGCTCCCTACACCAAGTCTCATGGATGATTGGCCAAAGCCCGACAATACTTTGGTTGCACTAACCAGACGTCGGATTGAGATTGATGTGTGCAATGCAATGAAGTGCACCTATGGGTCACATCGTGTGACTCTCACGTTCTTCATGCCTTTACATTTGTTTGTGTTTTTGTTCAAGGAGGCTGATGTTCACCGGACTCCTACAATGTGGATTGCAAAGGGATGCACAGCAATGAGTGCCTTTCTGCCACCTTCGTGGGATTTGAAGGTTATTCAACATCAGGGTGACAAGATAAAGTGCATGGTGGTGTCGGAGAAGATGGTCGTTCAGTACCAGCTTGGAAAGCAACAACTCTCTATTATCTTTCCTTACAGACATCAACGATGTAGAACAGCTTGATGTACATGTTAGCACGCAAGCTGATGTGTGGGATATCGTAGTAAATGCTGATTGGAATATGGCGAACCTAAGGGAGTACTTAGGCCTTAGGTTTGCACTCAAAGGTGACTTTTCATTTGTGATTGATAACACACCTCTACGTAAGAGGAAAGAGGCATCTTACTTTTGTAAAAGCATTCCCTTCCCTAGATGTATCCATATCAAGCAAGCTATGTAACATATTTTGAGAGATTAATTCAAAACAATTTTGGCTACTCGCAATTTGCGTTCAATTTTGTGCACTTTTAAGTTATGTCACGTGTTTTTATTTTTTTGGAGGTTTTAAGTGAATTTTTAAACATAAAAAAAGTTTTAAAGACCTCTTTATAAGTCACTTTTGGCCACTTTGAGTTCATCTCCTCACTCTCTTCATCTTTGCGGTCCCCTCGCCTTCTTTGCTACTCAAGCATGGCCACCCCCGCCCAAGCTCTCCTATCTCAATTGCACAAGCTTGACCTCTGTCACTTGATCGAGAAGCTTGCACCCATCTTTCAGACATCTATTGACATGGAAGGCACCGTCGAACTCCATAATGACGTGTTTGGGGCATTCACTAGCTACATGGACACATACATGGCTGAATATTGTGTCAACTTTGAAGACGAGGAGGGGACTTGGGTGCCTGTGGATCTTATCAAGCATACCTACAAAGCGGACAAAAATTTCAAGTTCAGGCTTGCAAGATTCCTCAAAGGCCTTAGTAGCACATATCTAAGGGAGGAGGAAGAAGATAACCTGGTAGATCTTGGAATGTGAAACATCGGCACAAGTTTTTTGAGGTGGGACATGACTCTTGCCCTCCTGATCTTGGAGGGAACAGAGAAAAGCAAGGGAAAGAGGAAGGCCACTCCTCCAAAGAAAGCCACACCTTATCTCTTGATCAAGGAAGGTGACCCAAAGGAAGAGATTGTCACCCCAGTGCAAGAAGCATCTCTTGCACTTGTGCCTCTGGCAAAAGAGCCGCAAGCTGAGGCTGTGAAATGGGACATCGAAGGGGACGATGTCATGGATGAAGTTCCAGAGCTCGAAATGCGAACTCTACACCCCATCATAGTAGAAGGTGTAGAGTTCTTATTTTTGGATGACATCGCCCATGTCCTCGGGCTGCACCAGGATGAAATTCTCTCAGTCATTGCTATGTACGCAGGCATGCGAGACACACAACAGCCGTCCAAAGATGATGACATCTGCATTAACTTCAGTTCCGCAGATGTCACAAAGGTGCTTACGCTCCCGGAAAATCATGCCTCAATAGAGTCCCTTGTGGGTGGCAGAGACTCTTGTACAAATATCCCAGTGCAAGGATTTCTACGAGAGTGTGCCAGAAACTAGCTTTGCCCCTCACAAGCCGCTTGCCATTTCGGATTCCGTCAGCCTCAGGAGCATCAATATTAGTGATGCAGACCTTGCGGATCATGATGATGCCACTGAGGTAGTACACCCAATTTCTTCCCTCTTAATTTGTAATTTTTTGAAGTCAACTCATTCTTCTATCTACTTTGTAGACCGCAAGAGAAATGGACTGGTTCGCAAGCCGAAAGGGTTGAGCACGAAAGGAGGTGGAGGGGAAAGATGCTGCGCTATGGCACTACATTCCGAGCTTCAATGCCGAGATGCTTCGCGTGATTCACGACGACTTTTCAAATGACGCGCAAGCTGAATTTTTGAAGTGCAGAGCCCTAAGCGCCATCTTGTCTGAAGCCCCTATATCCCAAAATGCTCATAAATGTATTCTTGTAAATAGGGAAGCAGCTATCTATAGCTTTGGTGATAAAAGTGCGGGGTCTTTCCTAGGATTTTGTGGCCTTAGCCTTGGACAAGGCATCACTGATGCCAAAGAGATAGCCGAACGCATTGGTGACAAACCATCGGTAAAGACTCTCACCCACGAGGCTTGCACCAAGCTCATCAAGCGAGTTGGCTAGATCCAATGTACTCATTTGCCTTTTGTGAAAATCAAACAAATAATGACATCAAGATGTTTGTCGAGCTGATTTTAAGTTTTAATTATCTTCTTGATGTATTTATATGTTGTTGTCGTGTCGTGTCATGATGTTTCAATCAATTTTTGTGATCGCTCGTCTCCCACCACCCGTCTGACTTTGGCTCGACTCAACGGGCCGATTTCTCCTGCGTATGGTCCCAAAAGGGTAGATCTGATGTGTGGACTGTGCCGGGGCCGACGGGGGGGCCGGTGGTCGCGCCGTGGACCCTGTGCGCCATGGAGCGACTGTAGCCAGGTCAAACAGGCTACAGTCACTCCGTGGCACACAGGGTCCACGGCACGACCATCGGCCCCCCCTGTCGGCCCCGGCGCACCTCGTACATCAGATCTACCCTGGTCAAACAGGCTACAGTTGCTCCGTGGTGCACAGGGTCCACGGCGCGACCACCGGCCCCCCCGTCGGCCCCGACGCACCCCGCACATCAGATCTAGAGCATCGTCTCCACGGATTCGCCTAGCTAGACGAAGATCAGATGGCTTCATAGTGACACGTTTTGCATGCACCATGCACAAAACCGCGTCTTGGAAAAGCGAAACCAAAATATCCTTGACACCTTGTTGCAGAGCGCCTAGTGCCGCCGCTTGCACACGATTGACATCCCGGCGCTGGTCGAGGATAATCTCTTTGACGAGACGCGCAAAAGGTGCCTTTGGAATAATTAGTGTGGAGCTCTTCTGATATTTACGAATTTCTCTAAGGGCAACTGTCCCTGGTCTCCACCTTTGCTTCTTCTGCGTTGTTGGGGGCGGTGGTGCTTGCGTGTGGGGAGCGAGTCCAAGTTGGCGTGTCATTTTTGAACTTTTGTTGTCGCTCTTGGAAGTTATCGGAAGGGGATTCTGTGCGTTTAGGAATGGTTTTTCCCTTCTTAGCCTTTGCAGGTGTTGGAGTTTTCTTTGCCTTTGCAGATGGAGTCTTCTGAGCTGCTCTCTGCTCTGCCTCCTTCCTTACTCGCTCCTCTTCATCTTTCCTTTCTTTTTCCTCATGAAGCCTCCGTGCGTTTGCTGCCCTGGCTTCTCGTTCAAGCTTCTGTCTCTTATTTTCTACTTCCTGAGCTGAGTTTTCTCTTTCCTTTACCAAGTGCACGAGCCAAGACTCTATCTAACATTGCATTGAGAATCCTACTACTCGGCAGGTGCTCCCTTTCTACTGTGTCTTCATTTCTCCTCTTTGTATATTCTGCTCGAAGACCTTGTATAGCCGCTTCCAAAATCGTGTCATCTTCGTATCCGGCCATTCGCTCGCAGGTCAGCAACAAATCCGCGAGCTTGTCTGTTAAGCCAATCCTCCTCTGCACAGCAAAGAATGCAAATCTTCTCTCGTTGCTTGCGGCGGCCTGAGCTTCTTCTCTGCAGCCTTCTTATCTGCCTCCGCCTTCCTAACTGCCTCGTCTTCTTCCGCCTTCTTGGCAGCCTCATCCTCCTGTGCTTTCTTTGCTGCCTCATCCTCCTCCTGTGTTCTGACGGTCTCTTCGGCTTCTTTTCTTGCTCTCTCAGCTGCCTCCATGTCCTCTGCTTCTTTCTGTAATCTCTTCACTTCTTAGCGTTCTTGGGCTTCTTGGGCCTCTCGCTCAAGCCTCACATGCTCAGCTTCCAGATCCATTTGGGCTTGTGGGTAAATGTTTGGGATTTTAGTTCTATGTGCGGTGGTGGGTAAGGGCCCAAGGTCTTTGAAAATTATATCCTGCGTATTGGAGGGAGGATCATTTGGGGGCTCCATGTGCGTGAGATATTAGTGCACGAGCAAGAGAAAGAGAGAGAGAGAGAGAGAGAGCGAGAGGGAAGGGGAGAGGAAGAGAGAGAGAGAGAGAGAGCTCACAAGTCAAGACTTTTAAAAATGACAATAAAACTCACTTTGATATTTATAGGGGGCCAAAATTACAAAAAAGTCAATTTACAATGAACGCGCCAAAAAGTGGCGAACAAGAATTATTGGGTGGGTAACCACACGCGGCCATTTCTTAGTCGACCACTGTGCCATTGCCTCGCTCTTTCACGTGCCATTGACGCATTGCACCCTTCTCTTTCACCTTGCACCTACCACCTTCATGATTTTGCGCCTCAAAGACAAATTTCTGGCTCGCTTTTGGGCCTTTCTCCCACTAAGTGCATGGTAAAACCAATTGAACATTTCCTGAAACGCATTGCTGTGAACCTTGCCACCGCCATGGCCCGTGTTCTTAAAATAGGCCGCCTTGGCTTGGTAATGTGATCGTTCCATGCCTTGGTTGCTCCAGAGTGCAAGAGACCCATATTCATCTAGAAAGAAGGAACTGTGCGCATAGAGAATATGCATGTAGTGTGTTATATGAGTTTCCCCCCAAGCATCGATCATTTCTTCTGTGAATCTGTCAATCAAAGTCTTGAATGTAGCTATCTCTGCTTCATCAAGATACGGGCGCTCAAGAAGCCTCATCATCTCATCACAAGCTTCCCACACATGTGCACGCTTCAATCCTAGTGTCACCTCATTGCCTCGATAGGTTGTTACATCACAAATCTGCTTCCATAATTCAAAATGTGTATGGCTTTGAGCCTCACCATAGTTTGAGAGCAGGTGTCTTGCTTTTGCACCACCCATACATATCTTATTAGGGTTATCTTGGGTACTTGATGGGTTTTTGCGATCCTTAGAGAGGGTGACAGCACCTGCATGAAGCCCCACGGATGATAAAACAACTTCAAGCTCTTGGATGCACTGTTCTCGCCGTGACTCTGGCTCCATGTTCCAAGCATAATTGATGTGGAGCATCAACAATTTGTCCACAATTCTAAGTCTTGCGTGCAAGGTACACACATGTACTCGCGACAGTGGAATTGAAAGAATAGGGTTCCAAGTAGCATCCTCCTCTGCGCGAGATGGTGCCTTGCTTTGATTGCAGCTCATAATTCCATTGAGCCAGACGTGCATACCCTTCCCTTTTTGTAATTGATTTGAGCCCTTTGCACTTGCCTGCTTACGACCTTTCACCTTGGTTGCTTGTTTGGCCTTCCCCACTGCGACACTTGGCATCCTTGGATGACAACAAAAGATGCATGGAAACAAAGTGTTAGCACCGCTTTTAGTTCCCAACATGCATTTGAGGGTCTTGAGATCACCACCAAGGTGCCACTCTATTTCAAAGTCACCAGTGCTAGGCACATGCAAGACTTCACCACATTTGATTGCCTATGTATCACTCCTTGAATACCTGTACGGGTGAAATACCACCTCAGACTGTCATGGTCCTCGTGCGGAAGGGTCCATGCCGCCTGCCACCATATGTTCTTCTCAGACTGCACTCCAAAGTAATCTTGCTTGCGTCGCTTTGTGTGCAAGTTATTCTCCGCATCACCTGTTTCATCTTTGCCGTCTAAGCTCTTTCGCTTCAATGCCCTGCTCATGAGTGTCAGACTTGTACGTTCCACCCTTTGGCCCTTTACAACCTGACATTCATCCAATTTGAGGACAAATATAGCCTTTCTATCTGTCTCCTCTAATGTCATATCATAAAACTGAATCATAGCTCATTGAAGCGCCTCCACCTCGACGTAAACATTGTTAAACTTGTTGTAAGCAAAATATTTTGAATTTGACATTGGCATGCTACCATCCACCCATCTGTAGCCGCCTAGCAAGTCGGCAATATTGTTGTTTGCTGACTTCCTTGCCATAACTATACTGTATGGTGTTGGAAGTATAGATCGTGTCATTCCTTTGCCTCATAGACATGCTGTGATGCAAGTATACAAAGCCCTGTATCCCTTATCACTGATACCTGCTGTGTCGCACTGCTGGGTCGCGCGCACACAGTGAGCATGTCAACGGGACTGACAATCTGCTCAAATTCCTTGAGAAAATACTTTTGAATCTTGTCACGCAATGCACTATTTACTGGATTGGTTATCATATTGATTACTTTCTGCTCTGGAATAATGTGCTCAAGGATAGACTCCTCAGTATTGAAACAACCTAATATTGCTTTAGCACATTCCCTGGACATCACATAGTTCAGAGTCAATGACATAACTATATGAAAAAGGAATGTAATGCTAGTTTTGAAGCTGTGATTACCTTGTTTGACGCACACGTCGCTTGCGAGCCCCCCCATCTTTGGAAAGAAGACTCAGAGGCTTGCACTTTCGCTGCCTTGCATTATATCCCACGGGGAGGTGAGTGAAATGATCGACACGTCGGCGAAGGTTCCGAGTTGAGTTTTGAAGACGGAGATAGTTCTCTATAACTCGATCCCTGCTTTCCACACCTTCATCAAGCTTCATCTTCTGCTTTGCATCCTCCTTCTCTAGATCCTTGACTTGAGCCAGCATATGTTCCTTTGTGGCCATGAAAGTTGACGCACATTCTTCCTTTTCCGCCTTGCATAATTCTAGAAGCTTCCTGAGGTGATTTTGATTTGAGAGTTCTTGCAAGTACAAAGAATAGAGCCTCTGACAGTACCCTAAGAAACCATTATAACCATCACCCAAGAAGCGTACGACCTGCGTGATATTACGAAAAGGGAGAGGTGCACAAGTTTGTGGATCAAGGGGATAAATGCTTCCATCAATCCAAAGATCAATGGCTTTTGCACCTTAAAGTCGTAGCACCTCATCAGGAATACATCCCTTCGTTCGATTACTTCGCATTGCTTGTTGGTGATGTCCCGTAGAGCCATTGTACCTAGCAAATGTAGATGGAGGAGATGTAGATGGATACAGAGATGGAAATGGATACAGAGATGGAAATGTGGATGGTGATGGAGATGATGGAGATGGAGGATGGAGGTGGAGGATGGAAATGTGGATGGTGATGGAGGAGATGAAGATGGAGATGGTGATGGAGATGGAGGTGGAGGAGATGCAGATGGATACAGAGATGGAAATGGAGGCCTTGAGGAGATAGATATGGAGAGCTTGCTAGTGATGGAGATGGAGAGCTTCAGCTTGCAAGGATGTGTAGATCTGTACCTTCACAGGAGGGGATGGTGAGCTCTTCCATGAGAGCTGGTGGAGAGGATGATAGATATGGAGAGCTTGCTAGTGATGGAGATGGAGAGCTTTAGCTTGCAAGGATGTGTAGATCTGTACCTTCACAGGAGGGGATGGTGAGCTCTTCCATGAGAGCTGGTGGAGAGGATGATGGAGTAGGAGGTCCAGATCTGCAGGCCATGGCTCCTAGAGAGAGAAAAAGAAGCCCTTACCCAAGTAAAACACCCTAAACTCGTTTTAGAGAGAGAGTGTAGAGAGAGAGTGGGATCTGCAGCACCTCCAAAAAGGGAGGGAACAAAGTGACGAAAATTTTCAAACATTCTTTGTGAAAGGTACTTCACTACAAGACAAAAAGGTAGTTAGGTCCATATTCCTTCCCAAGGACAGAAGATCTAATGATTAGATCACTTTTGGCCTATTTTCTTTTTTGTAGAAAAGGAAAAATGCATTTCCAGGCCTAGGCCACTAGCTTGGTCAAAGCTTGATTAGTATTTTAAGCATTTCACTAAGTGTCCAAATTAAAGGGCCCAAGAAGACCCCAAACAAGTCCTAATGATTAACAAGAGCTACCGCCATTATCTTACATCAAGGAGTCATGGTAGATACACCAAAGGGTCATACATTCATGATATAAAGCAATAGTGTCCAAAGCTACAACTTGGATGCGTGCTTGTAGTGGTGTGATGGAGTATTTATGGCAATTCCCACTTCAAGAGCGTGTGGTAGCAAGTTAGGATGAAGTCCTAAGTGATATACTTCATGGATATATTATGAGAGTAGTCATTCTAATAGCATTAGGCCTCGTATGAGCCTAAAGTGCCCGGTCGGCCATAGTTTGAGTGTGAACACTTATGGCCATGTATATAAGTGAATTTCTCTCATAATACAACATACTCTCCTATTGTGCAATTGAGTCTTGCTCTTGCTAATCCTCTTGCTAATCCCTCTCCCTAATGCATGCCAGTGAGTGTGTGAGTGAAGTGAGGTGAGAGGAGGGACGAGGACCCGTAATGCAACGCGGCAGTGTGACAACGGTCACGAGAGACGCGGTGGAATTGCTTCTCAAAAAGGAGTTGTAGAGCTTGGAGACCTCAAGGGTTACGATTTTAACTATTGGAAAGATCCTCACACGATAGTTGCGGTTCACCAGGTTATCTCTTTTTGGATGTGTTTCAAGGAGGGTTAGGGTGAGCCATAACATTTTTGGCACCGTTTGCCGGGGAGCCATCCCTTGGCTTTTTCCATTTTTTTCTCTCTAATCTATGCATAACCATTGCCATTATCTTGATTAGTGGTTTCCCATGAAAAAGATGTGGATTTGATGGTGATTTGTGTGAGATTTGGTGTAAAATAACTCTCTTTTTTGTTTTTAAAAAGAATGCTTTTTGCTTAATTTTTAAGTTAATTTGTTGTTTTTATGGTTTTTCATGTTCTTAGGGCTTGCACATAGTTTGTATGAGGCTTAGTTTGCATCCATTAAATCAAACAATGCAAGAGAATGCATTTCTTAGTGAATGTTAGCTTTCTTTAGTTTAAATATAGATCTAAGATCATTAATTCTAGTTTAATTGTGTGTGTTTTGTTGAAATTGTTTGGATTAGAGTGTTAGCAAGTATTAGGAGTAGCTTAATCTTTCAAAAAATATTCTTAAAACCATCAAAAAACCATTGAATTTGATTAATTTCTCTTAATGGACTGGTTTTTGTCATTAAAGGTGATTATTCTTGTTCAAGTGGCTAAAAATTTAGAAAATATGTTAATTGGGGTCTAAATTGATCATATGAGTAGTAGAAATTGGAGTTTTTGAGTGTTTTGAGAGCATCTAGATGTATCAAAACACCTAATCACATCAATTTTTTGATCAATTTGAGAAATTTAACTCTCTTTGCTTAATTTTATCTTAAAGAGGAGACTATAATTAAGAGTCTAATTAATTTCTTAATTTAGATTAATTTACACAATGGTTAATACAAAAAGATTAGGTTTTTCTTGCTCTATCCAATGGTGTGCTTAATTGTGTGAATTAATTAGGGATTAGTGGTTAATTAGAGTCCTTGATTAATGTAAAAGAGAAAGATTAGTGAAAGAATTAATCTTAGATTAATTCTTAATCACTTTTTAAAATAACTCATTAAGGCTAATGAGCATTCAATGAGAAGATGGTCATGAGTTGTCAATTTGTCCATTTTGGGGGTTATTTATGAAGGGTGTAAGGTGTGTCATTAAAAGGTTGACTTTTTTATTCCCACAACCTTTTTGGAAAAAATGCCCATACCTTTCCATTTTAAATTAAAAAATATTTCTCCCCCAAAAAAGAAAAATTCATGTTTCCCACTAGACTCTCAAAAAAAAAGGTGTGAAAGACCAGGTCGTGAACCGGCATGAAAGTGCATGACGTGATTGGCTGGCACGTGTGCAGAACGTGAACGGCTGGCACGTGAAAGTGCAGAACGTGAACGGTTGGACGTGAAAACGGCTGGCACCACGTGAAAGTGCAAGACGTGAACGGCTTGGACGTGAACGGCTTGGATGTGAACGGCTTGGACGTGAACAGCTTGGATGTTAACAATTGGGACGTAAACGGCTAGACGTGAATGGCTGGCACGTGAAAGTGCAAGACGTGAACGACTGGGATGTGAACGGCTGGGACATGAACGGTTGGATTGGCACGTGAAAGTGCAGGACGTGAACGGCTTGGGATGTGAACGACTTGGACATGAACAACTAGGACGTGAAAAGGTCCGCACCAAAAAAAAAAACGAATTTAATATTTTGTTTTTTTTAAATCTAGAAAACACCCCTATTTAGAGGCCCGTATCTCCTAAACTGTATATCCGATGAAGGCGCTCTAGGGCTCATCGAAAAGCTGACATCGAGCTCTTCGAGTTTGAACCTCGTCATCCGAAGTCAAAATCGACCATTTTGGCCTCTGACCAACAGCCTCGAAATTCGACCCAAAAATCGAGGTTAAAAAAAACAGCCCAAAAAAACCATAAATCGTAAAAAACATCGCGAAAACATCGACGAGCCATATTCGGGCTACTTTTTGAGGGTCTAAACAACAAAACCATGGGACGACTCAAGGAAACAAAGTTGTAGTACTCCAAAAATACTACAATTCCCTCATACAGAGTTTTTCAAAATTCCTTTTGGAACACCCTCAAAAACATGCTGCGAAACAGGGAAAAAATTCTCAAAAAAAATTTTCGTCTTGAGACAGTGATGGAGAATAGGTTTTAGGACCTCCTCTTCCATCTGGGAAGTTCCTAGCATACGCTTTTTCCAAAAAAATATCTTAGCTCATTTACGTGCATATAGCGCCTAAGCTAATTAGGGCAAACAGACACCCGTTTGATCCAACAAAGAGTATGCTAAGCCTCTTAAGGCTGTAAAACGGGCCGAGGGAAAGTATAAAAAGTAAAAAATTTAAAAAAACTATGATTGCTCATTAAGGAGCATTTAGGTACTCTGACATGGCCACGATGAGGGATTGCTAGGGGTCACACAAGGACTAAACCCAATGGCTAACATCTTCGAGCCATTGAGATCCATGCCACAAATTCACCTCCCAATTCCATTGGCCATGCCTATTACAAGCGTGTCATCGGGTTTTACACCTCCTGTCACTTCGATTCCACTGGGCTTTGCTCCCTTGCCTAACATTCCCGCAAATCCTACAAGTACTAACCCTTTCCTGGATGCCCACACCTTAGACATACTAAAAAGTCTAGAAAGGGGGGTGGCCCAAGGACTCAGTGAGTTTCTTCTAACAAGAGCAGTCACATACGGCCTCAGTGACTCATACAGAAATACGGCCGTACAAATTTCCAAAATTATGGGCAAATACAACAGAACAATAGACCCTGTTCAATTAATTCAAATGTTTGAACAGAGATGTGAAACCTTTGGAAACCCCAACAACCCGACCCGTTGAACTTATGCTTAGAGGGAAAAGCTAGTCGATGGTTCATCGCATTAATGCCGGCGATCAAGACCAACTTGAAAACCTTGAAATCAGCCTTTATACATGGCTTTTCTAGATAAGGTGATCAGTGGAGTGCAACAAACAGAACTCTATTCAATTGAACGCCAACCCAATGAATCCATTAGAGATTTTATTCTCCGGATAAAACTCTTGGACTCACGTTGTGAGTCATGGGAAAAATTAAACGATGTTCAATTGAGGAGATGTTTCATGATGGGTTTATAAAATAACAGCTTACACAACTTGATCATTGTATCCAATCCGGAAACATCCAATCAATGTTGTAAAGAAGAAATACGTTTAGATGACAACATGCTAGAAGATGATCATACTACGAGGTGTTCCTCGTCTAAACCAAGTGAAGCAATGGCAAAAGAAAGATCGATCTCGAAATTGATATTCCCAAAATTTTATGCAGCCTTGCTTAAAACATTACAGCAGACATCTATAAGACAGGATGAAAACCTTCAAAACCAGACATCCTTAATGCCTCTAATAGTGAGGAGCGAAATGCCTTGTGTTGAATGCAATCAATACGACCATCCCAATCCTCATTATGCATACAAGGCACCTATTCTTCTATACTGCATATATTGTAAAACCTTTGACCATGATAGTAGAAAGTGTCCCGCTTCATCCACAATGGACTCAAAACCTCCATCTCCCATGCACCAACAAACAGAAACATTCCAAAGGATAGAAACTGCTCAGGAAGTAGTTAATTGGACACTTCAGTGTTTCTATTGTCATGGACCTCACAAGGTGGTAGACTGCACAGTTTGGAATACTTCCATGCCCATAGTCATTGACACCTTACGACCAATGTGTGAACGATGTGGCATAGATCACATGTTCCAAGATTGCCCAAGCCGAGTTACTTCAATGCAACAAGTCTCACAAAATACAACTCTTAACATCTTAAGTATACAAAATGGACAATTGTCCATGGTGCCCTTGAATGTGCTTACACGCTTACAAGCCAAGGCATGATAAACAGTCAAAAAGAACGTAAAAGACAATACCTCAACATGGGTAGAAGAACATGCTTTAAAACAGAACCCAAAAGAGAAAACAAAACCTTCTAAACCCAAGAAAAACAAAAGACAACAAATTATCGAAACCAAGGTCGAGTTAAAAGACAGAGAAAAGGAGCCTGTAGAGGACATAAACCCAAAAAGGGACATAAACACGAAAGAGCCAAAAGCTATACAGGATGCAGAAGCATCCACATCAAAGACCACCACACAAACCTCAACACCCATATGTGCGACAAAGGATACAAAAACCTAAAAGAAAATTTGATCTCGTCGCATGGGTAAACATAATGAAAAACTGACAAACCAAAGAAAGTCTGAGAATGAAACAAGTTCTAGTACATCACTAAGTGAGGATGAAACAAGTTCTTGCTCTTCGCTCAATGCACCACATAGACCAAGCAAGAAACTAGAACCCACCCAACCACCCCAAATGGATAATAATGATCACATGACATATGTGGAACACAAAAAGCAAGCTCAGGAGAGCATGCTTAGCTTGGTTGAATATCTTATAGGGTCACCGGTTGTGATTGAACCTCAATGATAAACCTAAAACAGCAACCAAGATACAAAGCCTAGAGGAGTACCGCTTTCCCTTTCAAGAGGAAGACATACTCTCTACATAAGAGTCATTTGGAATAGACTGTACAAACTATAGGCTTGAGAAAGCACATAAGGAATTCGATAATTTCCTTACAAGGTTAAAACAGTCTCTTAAAATCTCATTCGAAGGAATGCTCTTCTCTCATGATAAAGCCAACATCACATTAACACTTGCACCTTTAATGGCTCAACCTGAGTTATACAAGGACATAACAAACTACATAAAACAAGAATGTTAGGATTCGCAAGTTTCCAAACAACCCTCATTAAGGATTGTCAGAGAGCCAAGTGTGCCATTGTACGCACTGGGTGCTCTTAAAAAAGCTAAGACCCAAAGAGAGGATGAAAGTGAATGGGAATATGAAGCAGACACAGGATCTGAAGCTGAAACAATAACCAAAACACCCATGGTTCCTTTGGAAGATTCTATCATGGTATGGTTGGATTTCCCTATAAGCAATGATGTTCAGCGCAAACACGCATTGATTAGCCCTCGAGCAAGTCATAGCATCATGATGACAATAGACACTTGGGTGTCATTGGGACAACCTAAACTCACCCCGACAAGCAATAGTCTTGCAAAAGAAACCAATGAACAAAACATTGAAGTTCCAGGTTACTTTAGATACACTACTCGAACAATCGATGGCGATATGAAATTTACATTTCATGTTACCCTAGATTCCCTTGAGTATGATGTCGTCTTTGGTGGACATTAGATAAGTAAATTGTTGTATTCACTAGATGAATCTATGCAAATAGTCACCTTGAACACTCCTGCATGCAACATATAATTGCTATTTTACGGGAGGAAGAAACCTTGCAGGAGCTAGAACTTCCAACATATCTTACTGAAAAAATCCCTAGGATTTGGTTGGATTGGAAATTTCAAATAAAATCACCACAGCTCAAGCACAGCTTTATTCAACATGAGAACACAATCTCATAACCCTTAAGCTATGGGATTTGTTATTTTAGGACAACCAACACTCACGGCACATCCTGAAAGGATTAACTTTACACAAGACTTGAACATGCCATGTATGGGGTAATTTGAACATACAATGTATATTGAAACTAACCCCCCGACTTGAAAGTTTTTTGTGGTTGTTGGAAGCAGATTTAATCTTGGGGCATAAATGGATTGTTGCGCCCAAGCACCACTATGCTTCGCTAGGCGATAGAGTCATCATGATGGTCAATGATAAAAAGTTGACAATACCATACTATCAGGAAGAGGATCCAACTTTAATGGATATCTACTATGATGCTGAACGTAAAAGGATACAAGCCTCTTCCACAAAAGCCCCTCTACACAATGACCTACAATCTGTGTCAACAATTAACTCTGATAAAGCCTCTACTCCTTCAACCCCATCCTCATCTACAAAGTTCGATGCCAAAACCTCGCAACTATTCTTGAAGAAGTTCCCAGATCCCAACCATCTAACTCTAACAAAAAAGAAAGGCCCCGGCTCCTATGCATCTTCATCAACAAACCTCACCAAAGGAGACAACCACATGCTCAAAGGCCTCTTCTCGACAGCTACTCCACAAGAGACTCTAACCTCATCATCTCATCAACAATGCATATGAGTCTCAAACCCATATCCTCAACACCACCTAAAGTCAAGGAAGGCCCCAAACCTTCCACATCAACCCACGATATCTTAATAGTATCAAAATGTGGGTGGAGAAGTAGCTACTTGTAGCTCAAGGCTACTATGAAGATGCCAATCAAATTTGGGTGCCTCGACAGTCAAAACCTCTTCCACAATGTAGCACTCGAAGGCCAAGGAAGAAGAAGAGTACTCCACAACACCATCCACAAAAACCAATAGAAATCGGTGGACACGGAAGTTTGATGGCTGAAAGCTTCTTACTTGAGCTAAGTGTAGTGTGAGAGAATGCCCAAAATGTATGGTAGCATAAATGAATGACGCCAATGTACAGAAGGAGGCAGAAACCCTAAAATTGTGTAAAGTGCGAGATGCACAAGCAAACCCAAAATTTACGGCAGCGACAACTAATGACACCAACAATGTACAAAAGGAGGTAGAAACCCTAGATCTGTGAGAAGTACGAGAGCTTACCCAAAATGTATGGCTATGTAAAATAGTGATACCACTTTAGAGAATAATGGCATGAAGCTATTGGCTCTAAAACCAAGCTGTGATACCAAATGTTGGATGAGGGAGTAGATGCTTTGTACACACACACACACACACACACACACACACACACACACACACACACACACATGCACGCACGCACGCATGCGCGCACACACACACACAGTTGTGTCGAACTCAAAGAGCGAGAGATGAGATGTGAGAGCTAGAAGTACTCAATACAATAATGATGAATGTGTGGAGTACAAAGTACTAGTAGCCCTAGCCCTAGGGCTAACGTGGCTAACACACTAGAGTGTGTTCACACAAGGAAAAAACCCCTACCAGTACAAGGTAAAAAATGCTCATGTGTAGGATTGTTCACACCAAGACTTCCAAGGCTAACAGAGCCACACTTCCTTCTTTACTAATAGAAGGATCTATTCTTGGGGAGAGAGAAAATCTTCACTAATGTATTTCTATAATGTTTCTAAGCTTATAGATTGAAAAACTTTCTGGTTAAATTTAATGTAAGGCTTTGACTTTTAAATGTCAGAGAAAAAATCTTTGAATATAGTGGATGATGATACCTAGTGTTCAAGTCAAGAGCTTACCTTAGCCTTGCTGAAACATGTTTCATTGGGTTTTGCCTTAGAGTGGCAAATGCAACTTCCCATGTGGGTACGCTAGCTCGTCTATCACATCCTCACTCTGTTATTGTCACATCAGAATGCTCCTTTACCAAAGGGGTGAATAGAGAGCTCTCAATGCCTAGATGGAAGAAAGAAGAGATCCATCTTTGTGATGGTTCTCTCTCATAAGAAGCAGGGGAAGAGGGAAGCCTACAATCAGACCTACTCAAGAATGCATCCATCAAGTAAGCATGAATTCAAAATCATACAAGTAAGAAAGAAGAGGGAAGAAGGAGATGTCATAAGTAAACTATTGCAAGAAGCAGGTTCTCTCTCACAAGAAACAGGGGAAGAGGGAAGCCTACAATCAAACCTACTCAAGAATGCATCCATCAATTAAGCATGAATTCAAAAGCATACAAGTAAGAAAGAAGAGGGAAGAAGGAGACGTCATAAGTAAACTATTGCAAGGGAATGACTATGTATTGCTTGTCAAAATGACTTATATACAAGTGACTAGTTTTCACACTAGGCCAACTAAATTTAAAATCTTCCGGCTTCTATTACTAGTCTTAAGAAAGCATGTACACTGAGTCTTAAGAAACTATGTACATTGAGTCCGTAGACTTTCCCTATTTTAAGCTCAGAGTAAGGTTATTTTATATATTCTAGCATTGCTTTATAATAGATAGGTGTCCATTCTCACATATAAGATGAAAAATTGCCTTAAGGATGGTCGGGTGTGAAAAATTGCCTTAAGGATGGTCGGGTGTGAAAAAAACACATTAACCAATAGAGTGATTAACATATCCCCATTCCTAATGGTGATCGTGTCCTCGCATCACCCAAGTTGGTGGTGAAGCTGTTGCCAAGAAGTGGATAGTGTAGATGGTCCAGGATGCACCTTGGAGTTGAAGATCAAGGTTATGTGGTTAGTTTGGGACCAATCCATAGCCAGATATAGGGAAAAGTGATGGGAAGCTTTGGACAGCACTGATGGTAGGCATCTTATTGAGGTGGCATGGTAAATGATAAGCGATGTAAAGGTTCTTCATGTCAGGCCTCTGTTGGTTGTGGAAGTGTTGTGGACCCTTCAACATGAGGTAGTTGTTGGTAGAAGTATTCAGCACCCTATGTTTTTAGCACAATGAGTGGCAAGACCCCATGGAATGATGAGCATGGTAAATGGATATCCAAAACTACTTGGAACGACATAGTATTATGCCCAGATCTCTTAGCGTAATACCTAGAGATAGGGAGTTTGCTGATAAATACATCGACCATGGCAAGGTTTTGTTGGGGTGAATTGGAGTCGGCAGAGAATATAGGAATGGAATCTTGTTGGAGGTGCTTGCAAAAGGTTGAGGGTTCTCTAGGCGCGATAGGTCTTACTATAGGCCAAACTTGTGCTCACCATGGTACTTGGAGGGTTAGCATTGTAGTTGCAGGAACATGTGTTTATCTGTGATGTGAGATGCAAGAAGTGAAAAAAAATGTGATCACAGTCATGAAAATATTTGATGCCCCATGGACAATGGGTGAAAGGTGTGCCCATGTGGTGGGTGCACTTCTCCAAATTACCAATTGTTAGCAAGGCAACTATACAAGCTAGGCAAAGATAATATTCTTAGACAATGTTTCAAGGACGATAGGAGGATGAGTTCCTAGCCATTTTGGAAGAAGCTCATAGTGGGATCATGGACATTTTGCGAGCGAAGTAACTTCTCAAAAGATCTTGTAAGTGGGGTTATAGTGGCCAACTATGTTTGGTGGACACCATGGATGTTTGGTGGACACCATGGAATTTGTTAACAAACATTGTGACGAATGCCAATGCTTTAACATTCCTCATGGACAAGATAGGATGCCTTTGGTTTCAATCATTGTGCAATAACCTTTTGAAAAATGGGGAGTAGAGTTTGTTGGACCTAGTAGCCCAGCTGGCGCGTCAAATGCATGCCCGATATATAATTGTTACCACATACTATTTTACTAAGTGGGCTGAAGCAAAAGCCACACGGAAGGCGGATGCTCATACAACTGCCAAATTCTTATACTAGCATGTCATATCAAGATTTGGGTGTCCCCTAGAGCTGGTTAGCTGACAAGGGCTCCCATTTCATTAATGAGGTCATTGAACATCTGTTGACTAGATTTTTGGTGGTGCACTGAAAATCATCACTGTACTATCCTCAAGCAAATGGACAGGTAAAAAGTTCTAATAAAGTCCTTTGTGGTATCGCGACCAAAACTATAGAAGCTAGTTGTAATGATTAGGAGAACAAGTTAACAGCAACAATGTGGGCCTCTAGGACATCATATAAGGTAGCTACATGACAAACTCCTTTTTGGCTTACCTACGGGATTGAGGTAGTGATGTTTATGAAATATTTAGTGCCCAGCTTGAGGATAGTAGAGTGAAAGAACATCTTAATAGGAAAAATGATTTAGCTGAGAGGTTGATCAAGTTGGAAAGCTCGATGAGACTAGAGTTGTTGCTCTCCATGTGATGATAGTAGAGAATCTTAGATGCAAACGATGGTTTGTCCAAAACTTTAAAACAAAGAAGTTATAGGAAGGAGACTTGGTACTTATGTACGGAGTCAGTTCTTCCAAAAGGAAGAAGCTAAATTATTGAGGGCTAGGAAATTTAGGGTTATAGAGCTCACCTCTCAGCAAGGTGTAGCTCGCATCAAAACCATTGATGGAGTCAAGATGCAAGGCTACATAAACAATAGCAAGCTTAAAAAATATTATAGATCCTTAACCCATGATATGTTGGAACGATCATGCAAAAAGGAACAAGAGAAGTTGAAATAAGAGAGCACAAGAGGAGGCTAAGGCAAGGGCTGCCAAAGCCAAAGAAAAACAAAACGGGCTAACATTAAGAGTAAACATGGCTACTCTAACCTTGATCAAAGAAGATGACCTTGAGATAGATCTTTCTCATCTCAAAGTTGGACTCTCTATTGAAGGAAAAACCACAAATCTTCTTACTATGATCAACTCAGGAGCAAGTCACAACTTACTCTCATATGAGACGTGGGTGAAACTGAACAAAACAAAGCTAGAACCGATAATAGCCAAAATTAAGGATGTGCATGTGGAAACAAATAGGGGCCCTGGGAAGTTTAAAAGTTCATATTTCTGAGATGGATCATCACTACAATGGAATGAAATTTGGTCATGGTAGGCCACATCATTTTAATGAGTTGGGGATCAATCATGTTAGACCATTTGAGCATAGACCACATGATCATCATCAAGGTGGTGATGAAGATGAATTTAACAGAGTGAAAGATAAGATTACATTCACTAAGTTCAAAGTTGAAGGCTCATCCAATGAGGTGTTTGAAGAATGGATTGATAAAATGGAGCTTTACTTTAAGATAGGGCTAAAGTGTTGTTTGCTACTTTACATATGTCCATACATGGTGGTGGTGGTAGTTGAATGCTCACAACTACTTGATCACTACTTGGGTGGACTTCAAGAATAAGATAAGGAGAAATTTTGTTTCAACCCTTAATAGATCAAGGATGGTGGAGAAATGGGATCATCTCTCTAAAATAGGCAATGTGAAAGATTATGTGCACAAGTTCATGAAGTTTTCACTTCATGTGGAAGGCTTAAGTGAGGAGTACAAATTGAGAAAGTTCATCAAAGGATTGCAAAACAATATTAGGGTTGATGTGGATATGCTCAAAGACCCGAAACCATCAAGGAAGCCATGCTTCTTAAGAAGATCTATAAGGCAAATTATGCACATGGGAGTAGAGTAATGCATCGAATAACCCATCAAATCCTTCCAATGTAGAGGCGACCTTGCTATAATTTTTGCCACATTGGTGCCACTTCCTCATCCTCCCTAGTAGGTACTCTTGGTGGATATCCAATATTTAATCTTTATTTACCTCCAAAAGTGCCATGTATATACATGCCCATATACATGAATGCATCTGCCACAACCAACATAGCCACCCATCTTCTTTACTTGGGAGAGAGTGTAGGTTGAGACAATAAATATTGGAGTACTCTATGATCACTCTTAACAAAAGAAATGACTCCCATATAAGTAGTGATGCCACTTCTTTATTGCATGAAGTATTGCCAACATCTCTCAATAATTATAGATGTGCATAACCATCTCTTTCTCATTAAGCTTTTAGCTCTCAAATGCAATTACCCAAAATAGTCACAATGCCTCTTCCATATGCATCGGCTTGAACCATAAACAGCTTTGTGAAGTCTGGGCATACATGTACAGGGGCTAATGTGAGCATTCCCTTAAGCTCTTGAAAGCTCTTATCAGCTATGGCATCCTGAAAGAACACCTCTTTTTTAAGCTTGTTACGGTAAGAGGAGCAGTAATACGAGTATATCACTTGATGAATCTCTTATAAAATGGTAAGCCCAAGAATCCCCTCAATTAAGTGGTATTTGTAGGTATAACACATTTCATCTTCTTTGGATCCACCATAATGACTTTCTTACTCACTATGTGTCTAAGATACTCAACCCTTTGTGCCATAAAGGTGCACTTGCTCTCCTTTGCATATAATTTGTTGGCTCTTAAAGCATCCGAATTAATCCTTACATGCATTAAGTGCTCTTTTTCACTCTTGCTATATATTAAGATGTCGTCAAATAACACAAGCACCCATTTGTAAAGGAAAGGTCTAAGCACCTTGCTCATTAATGCTTAAAACGTGGTTGGGTGCATTACACAATCCAAACAACATAACCAAGTAGTGGTAGAGACCCCTCTTGGTTCAGAAAATCATCTTATACTTATCATCCTCTTTGATTCTCAATTTGGTGATACCTTAATCTCAAGTCAGTCTTGGAGAATAAACGTGCACCCGTCAACTCATCAATCCTTGGAATAGGAAATCTATTCTTGATTGTTGAATTATTCAAATCCCTATAGTCCACACACATTTAAAAAGTGTCATCCTTCTTCTTGACTAAGAGTATGGGTGATACGATAGGTGATTGACTAGGAGTAACCCATCACATGTCCACGAGCCTCTTACACTTTCTTCGCCAGTTCATCCTTTTCTACCTTTGACAACCTATAATGTGGATTGTTCACAGCAGGCTTGGTATGTAGCTTAAGCCATATTCCATGATCCACCTCTCGCTTTGGGGACAAGCACTTTGGCATTTGAAACACATCTTCATACTTCTTTAATAACTTCTTCATATATTTATGCATAACTTCACTCTTTTCCTCATTGCTCTCTTCCTTACAAAGCTGTAATATATATATGCATCCCGTTTTCTTTAGCTCTCCCTTGAGTTGTGTTGCATTGATCATCTTAATATTTGGTATATGAGTTCCAATCAATGTAACCTCATCATTTTCATGCATGAAAATCATGTACCCTTGTTGTAAATTCATGGTAAATAAGCCAAGAGTTGCCAACCACTCATATCCCAACACGATGTCAATGGGACCCATATCTAGGACAAGCAAGTTAGCCTTGCAAGTGCAATCCTTTGTGAGAACCAAACCCACATCCTTGCATATCAATGTGCAATTGATGCTTTTCCCATTAGCCACTTGAACTTCATGCCATGATGGTAAGGCTATACGTTGTAATTTGAGACTACACATAGACTTTATGTTGATGAAGCTATGTTTACTCTTGCTGTCAACCAAAACACATGCCACTTCCATTTATGCATGCCTTGAGCCTTAATGTACTTGCACCCTTGTATTCGGCATAGGCATCACTAGATATGTTGCACAAAGTGGCCAAATTTTCCTTGTCATCACACGAGGACACTTAGGTAATGGAAAACCATCATCATAGTCAAGCTCCCTCTTCTTTGACACACCCAAATCAAAAGGAAACTCAACCTCATTTTCTACTTCATCCACATCATTGGCAGCCTCAAAACATTCTTCACAGTCATCCACATCCTCCTTTGTGTCTTCATGGTGGTAAGATTCGGTGAGGATCATGCTTAGGGTCATCTTCTTGGCTTTGTAAACCTTCCAATGATCCTTATTCCACTTATCACCATACTTGAAGCATAAAACTTTGGTCTTCAAGTCATTGATGTGATCTGCACCAATAACCTTCCTCTTGTTAGCTACTTTGCATCAACTTGCTTCCCATCAACATTTGAAGGCCTAGGAAGAGAGTTGCCAAATTTGATTTTTTCTCTCCCACCTCTTGCATAAATGTTTGGGAATATAGGAGGACCCATGTGAGATACAACACCACTTGAAGTTTTGCCCATAGTTGAAGTGCCAAAATCACCCAATTAATTAGCTTGTTGGAATTTCTTGTAAATTCATTGTGGACATCCCTATACCCTTGGGGTTTGAATGCATATTGCTTGGAAGTTACACGAGGCTCTTATGCCATTATGGAAGAGATGTTATGGCTTATTTTGAAGGCTTTTGGGGTAGTTTATAACCATATACATGTGTTCTTGGCACCACATACATGGCATGAGTATGAGCATGATGTTGACATGAGTCCTTGGTGATATACTCCATCTATGAGGGGATTATATGTCTACACATCTATGATTTCGAGGATGAAACCTCTTGGGTGAGGATGGTTTGTAATAAAGTTTAAAAGGCCTCATATGATTTGGGCCCAAGGCCAAGAGATTAATGAGTGAATGGGAAAGGAACCATGCCCATTAAAGTGTGATGTAAAAGTCAAATAAGCCTAATTTTCTACTAATCACTTTACTAATTTGGTACTAATCACTTTACTAATGGATAACTACTATTTCTCTCTCCAATCCTAGGCTAATCACCCTATGCTAGGGTAATCCAAGGAGAATTCATGTAGCTTTTTTTCAAATAGGAATCATGCTCTCTATTTTAGTTCAAAAAAGATAAAGCGCATGCATAAGAATAGGAGTCATGCTCTCTATTTTAGTTCAAAAAAGATAAAGTGCATGCATAAGAATTGAAAGTGAACTTTAGCCCCTACAAATCTATGGTTTACATGTAATTCAAAACATGAATGGACTGGCAACTACCCATCTACTTTATGCACATATAAAGGCTCTTATTCACCCAATTCAAATATAAATACCCCTCTCCTCCCCCCTCCCTACTCCCCCCTAGAAGAAACCCGCAAGTTTTTTTTTAAAACAAGGATAGGTGATTGTACTTTGCTCACAAACTAGTGCAGTAATTGCAAATTCAGCCTTAGACCTCATTTACTACAAGCTAGAGTAGTCATTTTATTGTGTAAGAGTTGAAAAAGTGTGATTGTACTTCCTTGGAGTCTACTAGAAAAATTTGAGGATTTCTTAAGGAGGAGGAGGATTTATTATCAAGTGGTCTTGCATTAGGTACATTGCTTAAGGAGGAGGAGGATTTATTATCAAGTGGTCTTGCAGTAGGTACATTGCTTAACTATTCATAATTTACCATTTCTTTGCTATTTCTCACATAAAAAATTTGATAGCTTAAATCTAAATTAAATTAGTATTTACATTTAATATTTTTTACACAAATTTCAAGTCTAGAGACAATCAAGGTCTAGCTTGTACGTATGTATGCATTAATTTAGTGCGAGACCTTAGAAAAAACTTAGGACAACCTTTTTCTAGATTTTTTGTTGTTTTTAAACCATAGATGACAGATGTGGATTCCTTAAATGCAAAACCTTAAGATAAAATATTAATTTATCAAATTATGAAAGGAGAGAGAGAGAGAGAGAGAGAGAGAGAGAACATATTCAGAGAATCAGCAGAGGGAGCTTCTACTTATGTGCGGTGAGCAGCACAGACAAACGAAGGTTACTATTTGAGCTCAACCTCTGCATACGCTGCGCAGAGCCAACACCATCTACAGAGCATTGGCTGTGAATCGACTTCTCCATAGCGATTACCATAACTCCTGCTAACAAAACGACCTCTCCAACTGCAGTACAACAACAATTCTCAGCTTTGTCCACCGTTCCAAGTAGCAGAAGTGGTGAGCTACCCCTCCTCGTCTGCAATAAAGGCTGCTACCCACTCTCACTGGCTGGTGAGCTAACCCTCCTCGTCTCCAATAAAGGATACTACCCACTCTCACTGGCATATCATGTCAACAACATGCTAGTTGGAAAGAGACTAAAGCTATAATTTAATAGTGTTTTTTTTTTGTAATGCGAGATTTTTATTTGTACCACAAGCAGTGTCCTTACGGATGAGAGCTGGAAGTAAGACTCGATCACACGAGACCTTACCCCAAACACACACGCTTCACCAATTTCTCTACCGCACTGCTGGTATAATGTATTAGTTCTGGGTGACATAGATAAAGAGGTTGCACAGTGCCATTAGTGATAGACAACAATAGTGGTGGTCTCAGTAAACTTGAACAAAGAGGGAGAGCAGCTCATAGAAACCTACAAGTAAGGACTCAGTAAACTTGAACAAAGAGGGAGAGCAGCTCACAGAAACTTACAAGTAATAGCTGAAGGAGAGCTGAAGGACTAGATTCATTGCAATAAACAAAAGCATATATCATCTTGAGTACCCAAGAGCACTCTCTTCAACAGGTAGCAGTCATCTCCATTAGTGTGTAGTGATGAAAGTCCAAATCAGCGCAAGATTAAACCATCTTAAAGGAGGCACTATAGATTTGTTTTATTTTGTGTGTGGAGGAACAAAACCCTAAGAGATAAGGTTTCAAAACCTTATGATTTCTTTAAAGTATTTAGTGTGAAGGGATTTGGTTAAGAGTGTATTCACATGAATACTTTCATTTGGGCTTTGGGTTCTCCATCAAATTTGGGCTACATCAATTTGGGCATCCACACATAATACTGAACCAAACGCACTTAAGGAAGTAAAACTCGATCACCAAGCATCAAGCATATAGTCACAAGAGGATCAAGTCCACATCAACAAAGCTGTCAAAGAGCCAGGAGTCAAGCCAAGGAGCAAAGACCAAGAGCCAAGAAGTATCAAGCCAAGAAGAAGATGGACAAGATAAAGAGCTAGGACAACAAGGACGAAGTTGCATGAAGAAGCATGAAGGTAATCACACAAGATCTTCATCAAGCAAAGCAGAGGAGACCACAAGCACCTCACTCCTTGAAGCAAGCAATCCGACAAAACTCAATACCCAAGCCTATATTTCAGTCTACATGACCCTTCTCAGACACCCATCTCATCTCATTTCTTTTTATCCACATTTACCTTAAGTAGCATATGAATGCACTAAGGGAGAGGAGTAGGAGCTATAACCAAACCTTATCACCTAAGAGTAGCAAATTAAGCACCTAGGGGGGGTATTAGAGTTGAAACCTTGCATCCAACCACCTTATAGTAGCCTAAGAATATGGAACCAAGGGGAGGTGTTGAGAAATATGGTTCCATGGAGCACAAGGGGGGTGTTGAGAAATATGGTGCCATGGGAACAAGTCTTGGTAGGGAGTAAGAGTCAAACACCTAGCATGTTGCCACATAGCAAGCAAGAACAAATCCCACATAAGCAAGCAAAGCCAAGTTGTACTCACCTCATATAAAAGGGGGTCATTTCAAGCAATGAGCAATGAAGCACATCTCAAGTCTTTCTATGAGTACAAGTCTCAACCTTGTAACCTAACTGAACTTGAGTCTAAATCTTCATTAGCACAACACACTCACATGAGTAATCTTGGGCTTCATCCAGCTTAGCATTCTCTCAATCACCATAGCTCACACCATAGCCATCTTGCTTGAGGTACTCATGTTTTTTAACTAAGCTCCTATTTGCTATTGTATCCCAAAAGAAGGCTTTTTTCTTAAGGTTATCGATAGTGGGACTAGAATTTCTACATACCTCTTCATGAATCTTTTATAAAAAGAAGATAAACCCAAGAATCCTCTTAGTTGAGTCATATTTGCAAGTGCAGGTCACTTCTTCACACACTCAACCTTCTTAGGATCCACTTTGATGCCTTCTTTGCTCACAATGTGACCAAGATAGTCCACTTCTTGAGCCATAAAAGTACATTTACTCTCCTTTGTTGCAAGTGGTTACTCTTTAACACCTCAAGCACTTCTCTAACATGCATCGAATGCTCATCCTCTCCTTTGCTATAAATGACAATATCATCAAAGAACACTAACACAAACTTGAAGAGGAATGGTTGTAGTATTTTGTTCATTAATGCTTGGAAAGTAGCAAGTACATTACACAATCCAAATGGCATAACCATAAAATAAAATAGCCCTCTTTATGTTCTAAATTTTTTTTTGAACTCATCACCCTCCTTCATTCTAATTTAATGGTACCCCGACCTCAAATCAAATCAAACTTAGAGTACTTCGGCATCCTTGAGCTCATCAAGAAGATCATCCACATGGGCCATGGGAAATCTATTCTTGATGGTGAACTTGTTAAGATCATGATAGTCAATGCACATATAGAATGTCCCATCTACCTCTTTATATTTTCTCAAAAGCTAAAATTTAACTATATGACGTAACTACTTTCAAGAGCAAGTAGAAGAAACATAGAAAGGAATCCTAGTATGAAGAAGGAAGAATTTTTTGGAAAAGAATAAGGAGGTTCTAAAACACCAAGAGGAGGTAGAAGGAAGGATTCTTAGGAATATGCCTAGAAAATAAGAAAGCAATAAATGGAAAAAATACGAAATTCAACAGAAGGACTTGAAGATGGAGAAGATTTAAAGATCAACATAGCTTAGAAACATTTTAATATAGATAGAAATTTATCCATAATTACTTTAATATAGATAGAAGAGCATCATTATAAGAAAATACGAGTGTATAAGGAAAATTAATGGGAGTTGTGTCTACAGGCCAAGAGGTATTCTTAACGGAAGTCTCCCAATCTCTAGTGATAGATGATATAATGTAATGGGTACACAATAGAGGGGTCGATATTGGATGTGAGAGGAAGAATTGATATCCTCAACCAAAAGTGAGGAAAAGGCTTAAACTCAAAAAAAAGAAGAAGCAAAAAGCCTGTTTTAGAGTGAGAATGGATGTTTAAAGACTAGAGGAACCTAAAGGCATACAAAAAAATGTGAAGATTAAAATTGCGGGAATAGGATTTCAAGTCACATGCATAGTGATTAAGTGCAAGGGGAAAAGTAATATCCAATTTTATTAGGAAGGCCATGGATGATAGTTACAAAAGAAGTATAGAGTATAGCTTAACCATATAAGTTATGTGGCATAAGGTCAGGACCCTTCTTTGCTCCAAATAACTAAACAATACTTAAAAGTCAGAAGCACCTCATGTAAGAACTTGTATGTAAGACCTAAAGGAGAAATTATCATCCTAAAATACCATCCTTATATGAGAAATTAATGTATGGCAAGTGATGGAAATTCTAAAAACCCTAGTGGAACAAAAGAGACTCTACATGTCCACAACTTCTAGTAAGAATTTAAAGGAGAGTAGAGAGTAGTAACATGAAAAGTTCCAAAGAAATAGAATGAGCATGAAATAAAGGAGAGTAGAGAGTAGTAACATGAAAAGTTCCAAAGAAATTTAATGAGCATAAAATAAACCTGAGAACATAAGAAGATCCAAATCCAATAAGAATAAATGCAAAAATCACTTAAAGGATCTGTAGTAGGGGAACTAAGAAATGAATTTGAAATGAATTTGTTTGGTGATATTTAGATCTAAAAGGAGTTGAGAAAACAATATGCCAACTTAAAATACCTCTTGTACTAGATGCAAGACTAATCAAAATGCAAGGTGCTGAATGAGCCCTAGCTATGCTAGGGAAATTAAGGGAAAAACTGATTATCTCTTGAAAGCAAGATTTATCACCAATGGTGAATGGATATTTCTAATTGTAGTTATTCTTATAAAGAACCAAAAGTTAAGGGTCTATGTGGATTAAAGCATTCTCATTGCCATTCATTGACACTCTTCTAGATGAAGTAGTCGAACATGAGACTATTATATATTGCAACATTCTCATTGCCATTCATTGACACTATTCTAGATAAAGTAGCCGAACATGAGACTATTCTTGATTACAGCATTCTCATTGCTATTCACTAACACTATTCTAGATGAAGTAGCCAAACATGAGATGTACAATTAATTTATGGATGGTTACAATGGGTATAATCACTTGTCCATTGCACCATGTTAACCACATTGTTTTAACATGGAGCACTCCACCAACATGGAGCACTCCACCAACATGGATGTACAATTGACAAGAAAAATCACAATGTCCCCTAGCTTACTTAACCAAAGATGTTTTTGTCACATCATTGTTGTATTGTAAAAGTGACTTTACAATGCTTTCACCATTTAAGGATGTCTTAGCATCTTGGGCACCTTTCTTGTATAATGAGGAAACCGATATCTAGGCCAAACACATGTAAATAAGCTAGAACTAGGAAATGGGCACCCTTGGGTCATGTAATCCTAGGAAGGTCTAGTGCGAAATAATGTATATAAGTCAATCATCTCATGTTATATGGCTATCATCTTCTCATTTCTGTAATAGATTATGTATGTTCTCTATCTCCCTTAAAACCTTAGTGAGTATTAGATAGGTCATCGCTTAGCGTTTGGGAAGGCAATTCCATCCATTAGATTGCATGTCCCTCTTCCTCTCGTGTCTTCTCTTCCCTATACTCCCTCTTCTTGTTGATCTAGCATTTTCACAACACCTATGATTCAAGAAACCACCTCGATGTGACACAAGCACAAGAAGAACATTAAAGGAGGAGCAAACACTTGCCTACACGAGGATGGAATGGCAAGTTTAGCCTAATGGTAAGTTTTCCATGCCTTGGTTGAACAAGACTAATCATCTTTGGCACTATTGTCGAGGAATGCTATTTAGCTTTGTAAACTTATGTTTTCCATTCAATGTGTAATAGCTATATAATGTGAACTACTTACACTTTTGGACTCGAATGGTTATGCTTTTTATGTTTTGCAATTTATTATCATTTTGCTTGCAATTAAACTTAATCTTGATAAATATAACACTAATTTTAGCTCCCAATTTAATTCAACACAGAAGAAATCAATTATATTAAGTTTATAGTTTGGATTAAAATAGTAGTTTTTAGATTTTTGGTGATTACAATAGTTACTTAAGCGATTTCATAGTTCAATTAGAGTAGAAACTAGGATTTATGTGTTTTCTTAAAATTAGACACCAAGGCTTAATTAGTTTATCAATTAGGCTTGCTTTCATGTTTCAATTAGTTGCAATTTTAAACTTATATTGTGAATTACGTGTTTCAATTCAAATTTCATTAAGGTAGGATTAATCCTTCATTAGCCTAGATTAGAAACCATACAAAAGGAAAATTTGACTCGATTTGCCATCAAAATTGAGTGCAAATAAAGAATTGGAGCAAAAAATGGATTGAATTCATTTGATTCTAATTGGAGATTCATTTTTATTGAAAAAAACCAATTTTAATTAGGCCCGAATATAGCCAAATCAGGTTTAACTAGGGGGCAAATCAAGCTTGAAACTGGGCTACAAAATTGAACTCAACAAGAGGTTTCCCTAGGAACTAGAACTAAACAATCTCATTAATTTTAATTAGAAATTAGACCTTTGCCGGGTTGAGAGAGAGAGAGAGAGAGAGAGAGAGAGAGAGAGAGAGAGAGAGAGAGAGAGAGTCTTAGCAATTATAACACATTAATTTTCTCCAAGAGGTTTCTTTTGGTGAGTACTTTACCTTGAAGTGGGAGGAATTCCTACATTAGAGGGCTCGTTTTTAATGTGCTTTACCTCATAATTCTGTTTGTTTTGTGCTTTACCTCTCATAATTGGAGAGCAATTTGTTAACATGTTGTTTATTCTTTGAAGGAGCACCTATACTCTTTAACTCCACTCCTATGGGCTCACCACCTACACTAGCCTCTAGTCTCCCCACCATTGCTTGCAGTAGCTATCTTCTTGTGCCTTCTCCATGCCTCAAGCCTACCCACCATTGCTTGCATAGCTTTCTTGTGCCTTCTACATGCCTCCCTCAAAGTCCATGGTCTCCACCCCCTGTAAACCTACCTAGCATAGCTATGTTTTCTTATTCTTTTTCGCTTTATCCACCTTCTACACTCTATAATTTGGCTCCAATATCTCTTGACCATCCCTTACACATGGCCCAACCACTCCAACCCAACGTGAGAAATTTTATTTGTTTTTATTTAATAGGGAGAGGACACATTTTTATGATGCTTTACTTCATAATTGGGGAGTTCCTTGTTAATGTGTTGTTTATTCATTAAATAAGCACACCTTGTCAACACGTTAATACCTCCACGCTTACTCCTTGTTAATGTGTTGTTTATTCATTGAAGGAGCACCTTGTTAATGTGTTGTTTATTCATTGAAGGAGCACCTTGTTAACACATTAATACCTCCACGCCATCATCAAGTCCTTTTTTGCATGCCTAGTCATGGCCTCTTCATTGCCTCATGATAGATTTTTGGGGGTTTAATTTTGGCCTAGCAAAAGGCATCAATCCACCCACCGTGGGCTTTTTTAGGGTTTTAGTTAGAAAATGTTTACCATAATACTTATATACTTGTATATTTTTTTGATTGAATGTTTGATAAGAAGATTTATTGTATTATGGGCTTTTTTGGGCTCTCACTCAAAAAATGTTCACCATAATATGTATATGCTTGTATATTTAATTGATTAGAAATTTGGATGTTTGACAAGAAGATTTAATGTATTATGGATATATGTTCACTCAAAGTTGTATTCTATTTGATTATTGTACCTTAGAACAAGTCAAGTGAATATGCACCTTAGTTTTTTAAGGTACCTCTCTAGCCTTAATCCCCATTCTATATTAGGATGGCACACACCCACCCGCTTAATGCTTCTCTTTACTAAGTCATCCTAGTCCCTACACATGAGGAACAAAGAGAAAGGGAGCATAGAAAATCATATCTTTGACAATCTACCAAGGCCACCCTACCTTAGCTCCTCCTATGCCAAATAGCACTTGAGAGAGAGAGAGAGAGGAGAGGAGAGGAGAGGAGAGGAGAGACAACATGCATTGCAAAAATTGCATCAAAACAACAAGAGAGACAACAATTGCAACAAGAGAGACAACATGCATTGCAAAAATTGCATCGAAACAAGAGAGGAGAGGAGAGGAGAGACAACATGCATTGCAAAAATTGCATCGAAACAACAAGAGAGACAACAATTGCAACAAGAGAGACAACATGCATCGCAATAATCACAATAGTCACACGGGTGAAGAACATGGCAACATAATGGCTATAGCAATGGAGGGAGGCCTTGGAGGAGGAAAAACTCAAAGAATAGAGCTTGCATAGGAAAAATACACCACATGTATGCTTGTTGCCAAAACTGGCACATTTATATTGATAAATTGCTAAAAAAAAGGAGTATCAAAACCTTCACAATTCAATTTCTATAGCCAGCATATTTGATGAAAATTAATTGAAACCCAAACTTTTGGGTGCTAATTTGGTTGATGGGGTGGATAAAGCATGCAAGTAAATGAATGTGTATTAGAGGTTGGAATGGTGGGGCCCATCCTTCTAATAGTTCAAAATATTCCACCCAAAATTTATCCTTGCCCACTCAAGCGCATGTAGTGCAATGGGTTGGGTGCTTGATGTGGATTTGTGAGTAGGGGGCTTGATTCCCAACAGTAGGGCCGCGAGGGGGTATGTGCACTTTAAAGCACATGGTATTCTCTCTTTTTACACAAAATTCTATCCCAAAAGTCAGCCATGCACATTGAAAAATAACTTGACATCACTTTGGGCCTCACCTTGTACAAGAGGACAAAGGGACTCCATGTCCTCTACTCCTAAAAATGTTAGCCATGCATAATCAGAAAAGTACTTGACGAGACTTTGGGGCCTGCCTTGCATAGCATGACAAAATGGCCAAGTGTAAATCTAACCTCTCCCTCAAAGCCCACCCTCTCCACCTCCTTTACTCATACCTTGCCCAGCTATGCAACCTTCTTATTTTCTTCATCAAGCTTCCACACTCCTCCACACTCTAGCTCTCCAACATCTCCATCTCTTATGCACAGTCTAGCCTGCAGCTCTTGTGCTACCATTCTTATTTACTTCTTTAAGCTTCCACACTCTAGCTTCTCCATCTCTTACGCACAGTCCAGCCCGTGGCTCTTGTGCTCCATCTTCTTCTTTAGCTTGTCTCTCATCTTTACTCTAGCACAACCAATAGGCAATGCCTCTATGCACCCAGTTTCATCCTCCTCCTATAGCTCTCCGTCACCTTCTACTCCCTGCAGGCTTGTCAGCTCCAAGCTATATGGCTCCTCTATGCTAGCCCAAAAGTGGCCCAGAGACTGTTGCCTCCAACGGATAACTAGCATGGACAACAATCATTGCCTACCTATTAGATTCCCCTTCTTCCACCTCCCTCCAACCAATAACGCATGCCTATGCCTACCTAGGAGATTCTACCTTCCTCCAAGTCTCTTAAGTAAGTCACCTCCCTAGCCTTCGTCCAAAAAACATTGGACTCAAGTAGTGTCCACACAATGGTTGGTGCCTTAACCCCCTCGATTAGTGGAGGAGATGGGCTATAGGCTTTTTCCCACCATGCCCCCCCTTTGTTATTTCTCATTTTGTTTTGAAGCTTGTTGCATTAGGCCATCCTATTTTCATATCTTGGAAGGGGAAAAGCCTAGTTTCTTTAGTGATTTGCATGATTTTGGAGCTCAGAAGGCTTAGATTTCATTGTATTGAATAAAGAAATAGCATAGCAATTATGATTAGGAGTGAAATATTCTTCGAAAACATAAGGTTAGTGAATTTTTATTAATGCATTTCATATTTTGCATGTGCAATTGGTAGCTTAGAAGCACATAAAATCAACCAAAAAACACTTAATCACTTTCATAGCCACCATTAACTAGAATTAGAAGTCTTAATCACCCCATTAAGTCTAAAAAAACTCTAAAAACTAGGCCTTGAGGCTAGCCCATGCTATTGCCACCAAATGGAAATGTTAAGATCAAGATGCAAT
Organism: Cibotium barometz; assembly: GCF_041138505.1. Classification (NCBI taxonomy): domain Eukaryota; kingdom Viridiplantae; phylum Streptophyta; class Polypodiopsida; order Cyatheales; family Cibotiaceae; genus Cibotium; species Cibotium barometz. Next base: position 35,564,989 of record NC_141073.1, on the reverse strand, counting down.
GAGACCTTTCCATTGATGAAGCTCACCTCCACATAAATTAACAATGTGCCAAAAGAAAAAGAGAAGGCTTTTGCAGCTATGGTTGCCTTTGATGTTGTATGCCTTGTCTTACTGCTTAGGAATTGATCACTTGAAAAAGGAGTCTTTACCCATAATCAAAGAAGAGTCACTTAATTAATCTTCTTCCCCATAAGACCCATCAGTGCTCAAATACCAAATTTGATGGAAAGGGATAATCCAATAATGCCTTCAAGCTGCAAATTGTTGAGAGATATGGTGCCATGGAGCATAAGGAAGGTAGGGAGTGAGTGTAAGGGCAATCTGCCACATGAGCAAGTTGAAGTTATCCCACATGAGCTAACAAAGCCAAGATGCACCCACTGTTATATGCACATTATGAGTGCATATACTAGGAGGCTGACCCACATTAGGCTTGTGAGCATGGGAGCATGGGAACAAGCTCTAGTGGAGCATGGGTTAGGACTAACCTTAAGGGTTAAGGTTAGGTTCAGGCATCCAAGGGTCACACATGGGAAATGGAGAGTCAAGAGTCATTGCCCCTCTTATATAATAGGGGCACACATGGGAAATGGAGAGTCAAGAGTCAAGAGTCATGGGGCACACTCAAGGGAGGGCTTGGAGGCTTGGGGGCTTGTGAGGCCAAGGCTATGTTATGCTCTCTTGTGCAGAGGATCATATCTACTCACCTACCATTTCACACTATAGCTACATGCTATTGGATTGGAGTTATACCTCTTGATGGTATGGGACATCAAGGTAGAGGTATGATGTATTTCATTATATTTCATGTGTGCATACCTTGGGCTCGGGGGTGGTTGGGTGGATGAGTTTATGCCTGATTTATACATGTTTATGCATAACAATTATCTAGAGAGATCTTAGGGCTTTAACAGTGGTATCAGAGCAATCTCTAGTTAATTGTTGTTGATTTTTCTTTTTTATTGTAATTTTTGGTATTTTTTGAAGTAAATTTTAATATTTACTAATAAAAATATTATTTTGTTGATTTGTGTTGATGATTTACACGTGTGTCATCGATATGGTGATTGGAATGCGTGTTACTACTATTCAATGGATGAATCGACGTTGCGGGGAAATTTCGTGAGTTTAATGCTAATTTTCTCTATTTTTTATGGCTTAAAATAAGCATTAATGGAATTTTTTACAAAAATACCACATATTTTATTGTGGATATTTTTGGTAGAATGGATGTCCTAAATTTCTAGAAATTTTAGAAATTTTTTCCTAATTTTTTAGATTTTTTTAGCATTTTTATGGTTAAAAATATATTTTTTATACATTTTTGCGGGTTTTTCCGCAGGTATGCGATCAAATTTTTGCCGATTTTCTGCTGAAATACAGTAGGAGGTAGCATGTTGATGCATTTAATGCTCTCCCGTGTGCGTGGGACCCTCTTCATCTCTCAATTTTGAATTTTCCTTCTATTTTTCTCTCGCGTGTATAAACACCTCTTAAAAAAACATATTTTTTATTAATGTTAATCATAATTATGATTAACAAGGTTAATTAAAAATTAACCTCTTTGATTAACAGAGAGAGAAGAGATGGGGTGGAGAGTGAAGGATAGATTTGAGTAGAAGGAGAGAGGAGTGTGGAGAGGGAGACCCTCCTCTCCCTCTCCCTCATCATCAACAAGCGCACGCCGGGGGGGGGGGGGGGGTGCATGGCAGCCCACCGGGCGAAAATCGCCCCCCCCCTAATTTTTTTTCATAAGATTTAATTAAAGCTTATTAAGGTTGTTTTTTTTATTTTTTTAATGAGTTTTTTATTTGAAAAAAAGCTTGGAAAAAAGCCATAAAATATGAAATTTGAGATAAAAATTCTCTGAAAATTTCTTCTTGAAACCCTTTGGCTTTCCGCATTCCTGGGAAACCTTTTGGCTTTCCGAATTCCGGAAGATCTTTTGACCTTTTGGATTCCGGAAACTTTTGACCTTTCACATTCTGATTTTTTGTGTCTTTTCATTTTCCCGGAACTGTTAGCTTTCCGTATTCTGGGAAGACCGTTGGGATTCCGAAATTTTTCAACCGTTCGTATTCTAAATGCGTTCGGGGTAAATTAAAAAATTTTAAAAATCCATGAAAATTAGTGAAAAATTAGACAAAGATTATTTTAAATTTCTGAAAAATGTAGGGTTGGTGTTTGGCATGTGGTGTGTCCATTCGGGCGCCTGTGACCATTCAAATTTCTTTAAAAATATATTTTTTGACCCAAAAATTTTTAAAATCCATTAAAATTGTAAATTTTCATTAGATTTGAGAATTGTCGGACGGAATTGGAAATTTCGTGAACGATGGGATTCTCAGAAAAAATTAGGAATATTTCAAAAATTATTTTTAAAAATCCTAAAAATTAGTATTTTTAAAAGATCAATGGTATTTTGGCAAAATTAATTGCTAAATGTTTTTTGAAAAAATATAGGTTTGGAATGCCATAAGATAGGTTTGGTGGAATTCAAAATTATCGTATTTTGAGGCCCAATAAAATTAGGAAAAATTAAAAAAAATCATGATAATTTTTTTTCTCGAGAATTTAATATTTTTGAGGGTTATTTAATGTTGAAGTATGTTTTCTCATGCTCACATTAGATAGATGCGGGTTATTGGCCATGGTTGATAACAGTAATGATGTATTTCGCATGTTGTCTCTGCTGATGACAAATTGGATGGAGACAGCAACTACCCACTTTGGGCATACATGATGCAGCATGTTTTGGTTGCAAAGTTTTGGTTGCAAAAGGAGTGTGGAACATTGTGCAGGGTATGGATGTACATCCAGGTTCTGTGGATGTAGGATCTGTTGAGGATGTTGCAGGTTCTAGCAGCTCTACTGTTGCTACTGTTTTACCCACTACTGAACAAGCTCGTGGGATTATAAAGATGCACAGGCTCATGCCTTGATTGCACTTTCTGTCAAACGTACCATCACTCCACATATTCGTTCAGCTAAAATAGCAAAACAGGCTTGGGATATTCTAGCTGGTTTGTATGCAGGTCGTAACGAGGCAAAAATCTCTTACCTGCGTAAAGAGCTAGAATCGAAGATTATGCAGGAAGATGATGACATGAATGTTTTTCTTGCTGAGATTAAAGATCTCAAGGAACAGTTGATTTCTATAGGTGAGATTATTCGTGATCATTCTCTTGTGCAGACTGTTCTTGATGCTTTACCTGAGTCATATCAGACTTTTGCTTCCACGTGGAGGCTTGTTACTGAGGACAGACCTGATGTTGTCAAGTATGAACCATTGAAACATGTTTGTGAAGGTATTTTGGGCAAAATGCAGCGTTCTGCGTTTCTAAAGGATGGTTTTGTGCGGGCCACTCGCAAATTGCAACTTGTACATAGTGATGTATGTGGACCTATGCAAACTCCGTCATTTGGTAAACACTTGTACTTCGTGACTTTCATTGATGATTACTCAAGGCATGCATGGGTATATCCACTGAAGGCAAAGTCCGAAGTGTTTTTGTGCTTCAAACAATTTTTGCTTATGGTTGAAAATGTATCCAATTGTACTGTGGGCACCCTCCGTTCGGATTGAGGGGGGGAGTACATGTCTAAAGAGTTTAATGCATTTCTGGCTAGTCGTGGGATAAAACACCAATGTACAGTGCCGTATATCCCTTAGCAAAATGGTGTTGCTGAGAGAAAAACAGGTCACTTATGGAGATGGCACAATGTATGGTCGAGCCAAGCTTTGCCACATGCATTTTGGCTTGAGGCTGTCATGTGTGCTACATAGGTACTCAACAGGTGTCCCACTAAGGCCTTGCAGTCTATTACTCCATACAAAGCTTGGCATGGCAGGAAGTCTTCTATTGGTCACTTGCGTGTCTTTGGTTGCTTGGCCTATGCTTTAGTGCATGTGCAACAACGTAGAAAATTGGATGATAAGGCTGTCAAATGCATTTTTGTTGATTACAATGCTGATAGCAAGGGTTACAGATTGTATCATCCGCAGTCAAAGCATATCTTGATTAGTCGAGATGTTTTTGTGGAAGATGTTGTGCAGCCCTTTGTTATCATGTATCAAAGAGACATGTGTGAGCTCACGGGATGTATTTGATACATTGTTGCCTCTGTTTACAGGTGGGAATTCAAATGTAAGTCCTAATGAGGCTAATATTCAGCGTATGCAGATTTCAAACGACATCATACATCAGCCTATTTCTGATGCAGATTTACAGGATGTAATTTATGAGGATAGGGCTGAAAATGAGCAGGCTAGAGGTATGCCTAAATGGCTGGTGCAAACCTTGCGTGATAGTAAAATTGATGCACCTATGTCTCGTACTCGTTCAAGTTTTCAGCATGTCTCTTATGCATCAGATTGTTATGCTTTGGCTGTGTCTACTAGTATGTGTGAAGAGGAAGAACCTCTTTCATTTGATGAGGCACAAAAATCAGAAAATTGGTTGGTTGCAGTGCAAAGTGAATATGATGCTATAATGAAGAATGGTACATGGTCTTTGTGTGATTTGCCTATTGGCAAAAAGGTCATTGGATGTAAGTGGGTTTTTAAGTTGAAACAAAAGCCAGATGGCAATGTTGATCGCTATAAGGCTAGACTTGTTGGCAAAGGGTTATGCTCAAGAAAAGGGCATTGATTTTGATGAGACCTTTGCTCCCACTTGTCGTATGACTTCCATTTGTAGCATTTGTGCATTGGCAGCTCATAATGGTTGGAATGTACATCAGTGGACATAAAGACTGCATTCTTGAATGAAGATTTGCATGAGGAGGTGTATGTATCGCAGCCTCGTGGTTTTGTTCAAAGAGGGCAGGAAAACAAAGTGTGCAGGTTGAAAAAGGCTTTATATGGTTTAAAGCAAGCTCCACGAGCTTGGTATGAAAAGATACATGCATATTTGACTGCACATGGTTTTCAGAATAGTCTAACAGAAAGCACTTTATATATTAAACGTGTGGATGATGTACATCTAATCATTGCTCTCTATATCGATGACATGCTGCTCATAGGACCAAATGAGAGTCATATTGCTGATTTTAAGGTGGTTTGAATGCCTCTTTTGAGATATCAGATTTGGGGCATTTGCATCATTATTTGGGGATACAATTTAAGCAATGTGAGGTATTGCTTTGTGTCAGACAAAGTATATTGAGACATTGTTGTGGAGATTTGGCCTTGAAGACTGCAAGCCTATTGCTACTCCAATGGAGACAAGTTTGAAGTTGAGTCTTCATGATGCTGGAGATCACTTTGATGTCACACTCTATCAGACAGCTATCGGTTGCCTCATTTATGTATGCATTACGAGGCCGGACATTCAGTTTGCAGTCTCACAGGTGAGCAGGTTTATGCATAGCCCAGGGTCTCAGCATTGGAAGGCAGTTAAACGCATCTTTCGCTACTTGAGTGGCACCATACATCTTGGGCAGTTTTATCCCAAGGGGGGATCGTTGCCGCCAAATTTACATGCTTTTTCCGGACTCAAATTGGGCTAGTTGCTATGACACAAGAGTGTCCACAAGTGGTTTTTGTTTCATGCTCGGTAGCTCATGCATATCTTGGTTGAGCAAGAAGCAACCTACTGTGGCCACTTCTAGTTGTGAAGCTGAGTACAAGGCAGCTTTCACAGCTACGGTTGAGTGTGTGTGGCTCAGACGGCTTATGGTGGCTGACTTGGGTGTTGGACAGGAGTCTGCCACCTCTATCTACACTGACAGTCAGAGCGCATTGGCAGTTGCGAGAAACCCAGTTTTTCATGCTCGCACAAAGCACATTGAGGTGCATTATCGCTATGTCAGGGAGAGACTCTCAACAAGAGAGATCAGCTTGGCATATGTGCCAACACAGGACAACCTCGTCGATCTTTTCAAGCACTTCCTCGTGAGAAGTTTGAAGCTTTTCGCAAAGCTTTCGGCTTGTTCCCCTTTGTGGACTGATCTACTTCGGGCATGGCACTTCCCTATACATGAGTGCCAGCTCTCGTTTTCATACCATCACTCCCAGGGGGGATTTGTTGCCATATATATAGGTAGTGATGTGTGTGAACACACTTAGGACCGCCGGGGTACTTTTTCCCCCGGCTTGTATATACGCCCATTATTCTAGGGCTAACTTATCTTTGTACATTGACACAATCTAATACACTGTGTGTTGTGTGCATTCTTGCTTCTTCTTCTCCAAGCTTTGTGTGCTTTTCTGTAACCCTAATTCCAACATAATTTTATGTGCTTTGAAGGTAGCATTTGCCTTTATTTTTTGCACGTAATTTTGGAGTATATTTCTTATACTCTTGTACATAGTCCAACTCGGATACCTAGTTGTTTATGTATCTAGGTGAGTTATTTTTCTATCCCAACTTTATTGTGTTTATTGGGCAGTTATCATTAGAAAGGCTCCAATAATTCAATTTCTTTTCTAATGATGTACTCGAAAAGAGTTATTCCTTGATGTAGTCTCAGGAATATAGAGACAAGTTTTAGTATGTGAAAGTCTGGGATAGATAAGACCATTTTATTCTTTTTATATAGGATTTTATTCATATTTCCTAGACGGCATACTAGGGAGTTTCAAATTAATAAGGTATGTATGGGTGGTATCATGGTGGTATGGGACGCTAGCGATCCCATGGGTGGTATCATGGTGGTATCATGGTGGTATGGGACGCTAGCGATCCCTCACATATATTATCTTATGGGATAATTTGGGCTTAAGATTGTTGCTTTGCTTACATCACTTAGCATGTTGACCTCAACATTCAAAGACAATCTCATTTTCTGAATTCATTTAAAGTTATTGTGTGGGCATTCTCTAGATAAACTTCTTTTATCTATAGCCTGCATGTATTGATGAGTGTAATCTCGTCGGCATTTTCACTTGTTGAAATCTCTTTCTTTAGAGTTCAACGAGTTTATCTTGTTGAAATCTCTTTCTTTAGAGTTCAACGAGTTTATCTTGTTGTGTTCGGATTAAGGAAATTTGGATTTTTCCTTTGTTGGCATTTCTTTCTCTAGTTTCGTACTTTAGGTGATTTATACAATCAACCTGATGGTTTACGGATGGACATATGTGACTCATTGAGACACTGATGACTCTCTATGTTGATATGGGTAACTCGGGATGTCGATTATTCCATGTGCAGATGTGGGTACATCGGGGTGCCGATGAATCCCTAGTTCCTGCTGTTATAATGCCATGTTTTCTTACTTTATTCCGAATGGTTTACAACGAGGAAATTACTTTGAGTATGAATTCCTCTGATCATCCGCAGTCTGATGGGTAAACATAGTGTATGAATCAAATTGTAGAGGATATGCTTCGTGCATATGTCTCTGGAAAAGCATCAAATTGGGAAAAATATCTTCCAATGATGGAATTTGCCTATAACAGTTTTAAACATACAGCTATTGGTTTTAGTCCGTTCATGCTTATGTATGGGTATCAACTCAGGGCACCTATTGATGACGGTCTTAAGGACATCGAGCTTGATGCATCGAGGGATTTCTTACATGATATGCAGGAAATGCTAACCGAAGCTCGGGATTCTATCAGGAGTGCTTAGGATAGGGCACGATTTTATGCTGATAGTAGGGGATGCTCATCTCGGTCTTTTAAACCAGGAGCGTTGGTTTATTTTAATGTTCCTAAAGATTCTCAGACTTTGTCAATAGAAAAATGCTCGAATTTATCTCCTAAATACTGTGATCCATTTCGATTTATACATCAGATTGGCCCGGTTGCGTATGAACTTAAACTACCTCCACATGTTAGAGTTCATCCAGTCTTTCATATCAATAGATTGAAAGGGAAACTGGGAGGTGAGGAAGGATAACACAGTTACTTCTCAAGAACTCGTTGAAGTCAAAGAATTATCCTATGTTCCACATGAACCTGATAAGGTACTTGAATTCAGGGAAAGGAAACTTTGTAGTTGACTAATCCTTGAGGTTAAAATTAGGTGAAAAGATAGGGAAATAGAGAATTCACTTCGGAGTCGGTTGAGATTGTTCAGTGTAGTTCTCCTTTTATTCATTGCAAGAGTGCAATGTTTTGAGAGAGGGAAAGTATGTTATATGCACATTATGTGTGCATATACTAGGAGGCTAACCCACATGCTTGTGAGCATGGGAACAAGCTCTAGTGGAGCATGGGTTAGGACTAACCTTAAGGGTTAAGGTTAGGGTCAGGCATCCAAGGGTCACACATGGGAAATGGAGAGTCAAGAGTCACTTGAGGGCCCTCTTATATAATAGGGGCATGGGACATACTCAAGGGAGGGCTTGGAGGCTTAGGGGCTTGTGAGGCCAAGGCTATGTTATGCTCTCTTATGTAGAGGATCATATCTACTCACCTACCATTTCACACTATAGCTACATGCTATTGGAGTTATACCTCTTGATGGTATGGGACATCAAGGTAGAGGTATGATGTATAGATTGAAAGGGAAACTGGGAGGTGAGATAAACACAGTTACTTCTCAAGAACTCGTTGAAGTCGAAGAATTATCCTATGTTCCACATGAACCTGATAAGGTACTTGAATTCAAGGAAAGGAAACTTTGTAGTTGACTAATCCTTGAGGTTAAAATTAGGTGGAAAGATAGGGAAATAGAGAATTCACTTGGGAGTCGGTTGAGATTGTTCAGCGTAGTTCTCCTTTTTTTCATTGCAAGAGTGTAATGTTTTGAGAGAGGGGAAGTATGTTATATGCACATTATGTGTGCATATACTAGGAGGCTAACCCACATGCTTGTGAGCATGGGAACAAGCTCTAGTGGAGCATGGGTTAGGACTAACCTTAGGGGTTAAGGTTAGGGTCAGGCATCCAAGGGTCACACATGGGAAATGGAGAGTCAAGAGTCACTTGAGGGCCCTTCTATATAATAGGGGCATGGGGCACACTGAAGGGAGGGCTTGGAGGCTTGGGGGCTTGTGAGGCCAAGGCTATGCTATGCTCTCTTGTGTAGAGGATCATATCTACTCACCTACCATTTCACACTATAGCTACATGCTATTGGATTGGAGTTATACCTCTTGATGGTATGGGACATCAAGGTAGAGGTATGATGTATTTCATTATATTTCATGTGTGCATCCCTTGGGCTCGGGGGTGGTTGGGTGGATGAGTTTATGCCTGATTTATGCATGTTTATACATAACAATTATCTAGAGAGATCTTAGGGTTTTAACACCCACCCCATATAAAAGGGTTCACTTTCAAGAAATCAAATCAAGCAAGCTCTCAAGTCTTCCTATGAGTACAAGTTTCAATCTTGTAACCTAACTGAACTTGAGTCTAAAACTTAATTAGTTTAGTTTCTCATCATCATGTGTGTACTTAAGGAAGCATCCACCTTAATTTAGGGGTTTGCATCATCTCTTTAGCCCATAAGCTTGCATAGCCATAGTTTGATGTGTTGTGTTTCTCATCATGGTATCAGATCCTCCCCTCTCCTCACATGAGCTTCTCCATTTTTAGCTTAGGTCGTCTTCAAGTTAACTTCATTAGCAATACCTACTCATTAAGGTCACTAATCTCACCTTAATATGATCTTATTCTCTTATCCTCCTTGTGTCCCAAAATTGGTGAGCTTCAGTCTCTCTATCCTCTTCAATATTGGCCAAACCCTCTTAGCCACTTACTTCTCATCCCTAGGCATCCAATCTCACCAGGTGGACTTGATGGAAATGGCCTCCAAGTTGCAACATGTCCATGTTCTATGAGTACAATTTCAATCTTGTAACCTAAGTGAACTTGAGTCTAAAGCTTAATTAGTTTGGTTTCTCATCATCATGTGTGTGCATCCACCTTAATTTAGGGTTTTGCATCATCTCTTTGACCCACAAGCTTGCATATAGCCATAGCTTAATGTGTTGTGTTTCTCATCACAAATAAGTGTTGACACAATGCATAGGTTTAAAAAACAATTAAGTGCTTCCTCACCATGTCCATGTTCCATATACCCTGTAATTAGTGCATTCCATGAGACTACATTTCAAACCAACGTCAAGCAGTTGCTATGCCTTTGCAAGGGATCCACATTTGGCATACATGTCAAGCAAGGCACTGCCAATGAAAACATCTATATCCAATAAAATTATGATAGAAACCTTAGCATGCATTTCACTACCTATTTCCAGATATTTCAGCTTGATGCAAGCCTTCAATGACACTACAAACTATATCCATAAGTATGTATTAAATCATCCTTTCACATTTTCTTGTATAGTTTGAGAGCATGCTATGAATCCCCGCATTTAGTATAGCCTATGAGATGAGGGAAGATCCTACCATACACCAGCCGATCAAAAACCTGCTAGGCATGGCATATGGTTCCAGCTTCCAGCAACATCAAGACTAGGTAGTTCCCAATTAATGTGTGGGATTCGCATGTAGACATGCAAGCAAAGTGCATGTGCTATGCTTCTCTCTTTTCTGCGCTTATGCAAAAGGTGTGCATAATCTTTAACCTTAGGGAGAAGCACCATCTCTTCTTGTAAGGAAGTGAGTTTCTCCTATAAACTAAGGATCTCCCAGCCACTCTTGTTCTTGGTGTTGTCAGGAAAAAAACCATCTTAGCTTCCCTAGGCTAGAAAGGGGGGCATCACCCAAGCCTACAGTGGTTGGAAATGCCAAGGAGCCAAAATTTCCTCAACACTTGCAATCCCAATCAGCATGACTATGATGCCCAAAAGCAACACGACCCGCTTGGTTGGCAATGCTAAGGGGTATAAGGCTTACACACTATGGCATGGGGCAATAGATAGGGCATGGATGGCAAACAAATCAAAGCCTTGGGCAAGTTGGGCAGTCAAAAAGACAATCCTTTTTAGGAAATTGCCATTATAATGCAAGGGTTTAAAGCTATAATAGCCAAGAAAATGAATGATTTTGTCACAATCTGTATGTACCAAGATGCATTCTTTATATGCTCAATTAAGAGGTATGTGTCTTCAAAAAAGATTCAGTATGCAATGCATGTATTTGTTTCTCCAAACAAGGAGGGGGGTACCTAATGAAACTAATCCCATCCACCAGAGGTGTGTTCCAAAATGATTTACTACTACTAACTTTGATTTGTAACAACCTTTAACTCACAGTCTAGTTTTGATTAGCAGAAGACAATATTCAGGCATTGAACCATGGATTTTAATTACATATAATGGCAGGAGATAAATAGCCATCTAATAGCCATGTTTCTCGTTGAGTAGGCTGGCCAATAATATTACATGGTACCAATATGCCCCCCATAACGTTTTTTTGTGTTGCGAATAATTAATTAGTCTAATGAATTTAAGTTTGTATTAATTAAATAGCAAAGAGTTGAAACGTTTTCGTGGGTTTAATTTTTTAAAACCTATATTAAGTATTGAATTTTCATGAATCCTCTTCATTCGGCATGTTCAACACTTGTCACTCAAACGGCCTTTTTTCTCGTCTTATCGGAGTAGCGCTGATGTGTGTTACCCCCCCCCTCTCTCTCTCTCTCTCTCTCTTGCCTTAAGTGTTACAAGCTGTGGAGGAGGAGCAGGGGTGGAGAGTCTGGAGGAGGAGCAGGGGAGGAGAGTCTGGAGGAGGGCATGGAGGTGGGCGGGGAGGAACACGAGGGAAAGTGATACGGAGGCGGTGCTCCTTCTCTCTCTCTCTCTTGCTCTCTCGATTGAGGGTTATAGGTTGTGGAGGAGGAGCAGGTGAGGAGAGTTTCGAGGAGGGCATGGAGGTGGGTGAGGAGGAACACGAGGGAGAGTCATACGGAGGTAGTGGTGCGGGGTGCTTGCCTGTATGGGTAGCTAAACGCGCAGGTGGAGAGAGACGCAATTGGTGTGGCATTGTATCTTTCACCTTAGGGCTAGCATTAATTAATGCTTGCAAGTAGCGGGCATTAATTAATGCTTGCTTGTGTGGGTAGCTAAACGCGCAGGTGGAGAGAGACGCAACTTCCGTGGCATTGTATCTTTCACCTTAGGGCAACACAAAAAAGTGAATATGTATGCAACACAAAAAAGTGAATATGTATGAATATTACATGGTACCATTATGCATGCCCCTATCATCGTGTTATTCATTTGATGAATCACCCAACTTGCACCTTGCATAATAGTGGATAATGTAGAATACCATAGGTTAACTTTTTTTTTTTTGGGGGGGCTTTTTTTTTGTCGTCAAATAAACACATGGTACCGTTCATAGAAGTTGCAGCCCAGCGATGGCTTTGTGGAAGAAGGCCCTCCTCTCTCACAAAGCAGCAACGTGAGTCCAAAGCGGGAAAGCTCAGTGATGGCAGAGACAGTTTCTTCCTCTCAGCAGACAACGGGTACCGTGCTCACACACACACACAGAGAGAGAGAGAGAGAGAGAGAGAGAGAGAGAGAGAGATTTACACACACACGCGCTCTTGCGTGAGTGCTTATTTAACAGTCTTTCTTACTTGCTCTATTTTCTCATCAGAATTAGGATGGTTTGTCGAATCTGCAGTCAACCCTGTGTTTAGTTTCTTAGACTGATTTTTGTGAGATAAATGCGCTCAACATTTAGAATCCTTAGTCTGATCTGTTTGCCTTCTTCTTCCATCGGATCTAGGATGTTCTATTAAATTCATCCATCCAAACAACTATTGCCGGAACTTTCTTTTTCAGACTTAGAACCTTGGATCTGTCCGGAATCGTACTCTATACACATTTATTACTATTGAGCTAGATGTGCCTTCTCATTTCCAGCTAGTTTCTCCTATCATGATAGGTGAACGATCTTGCTACCAGCATGAGGTGAGGTAGCCAGCCAGGCAGGCAGATTGGGTACCTGCTCCCTACAGGGTGGATAGGGCAACCCTTCATGTTTGGGCCCTCCTGGTAGAGGCTGGTCCAGTTGTAGCTCCCCAATTCACCAGTGGCCACCCAGGAAGCTGATCAATTTCACTAGGCCTAGACCGACATATCACCTAGAGGCCGACCAATGCCATTCGACTGCCTGGTTTGTGAAAGAAACAAGAACTTGCTCAATATCCATCAATGTCACAATCTTGCTTTGAATCTGGAGCAGTTGTGATCCATTTGAGATATGCAAGAGTTTTGATTGCTGAGCGGTAAATATGCTAAAGTGAAGTTGCTGGAGGTGTTCTTGAAGTCTTGGAAAGACTCGAATTAAGAATGCATTATTAGCTGGCTTTTAAGATAGACAGGAACTCTCAATTTTCTCATGTAAGGTGGAACCTCAAGAAGCTCACTCATGGTGTGGGCAGGGGCAATGTCTAATTTGGTCAAGCAAATCCAAGGAAAAGGCTTTGCCAATATGCATGAGAAACATCAGAGGGCAAACATTGGTGGATAATCACAAAGTGGTATGTGTTATCCAGGTGGTCTACGTTTTCCATGGGACCAGCCCAAGTCTACTGATTGAGGTCGAGGTCTCCAACAAGCCACTACTAGACTCAGCAGAGGCCAGTTACGATTCCTAAAGAACTCAAACATGTAATTGAGGAGTCTTTTATGCGAGGAAGAGGCCCATGAATGATAGATCTATTTGATAAGGTTTGTGAGCTGCCAATGATTGTATTAAGGAAGAGGAAGCCCTCAACCTCTTTAATGAGGCATTGACTCCCATTGAGGGAACTCTATTACGAGCCATGCTTCTCGGCCTGACTTTGTTATGTCCATATGTCACTGTTGTGAGTTGGCAGAGGAGATATCTGGCTGTAGACCTACACTGGTGTGTCACCATCATTATTGGTTTTTTGTGCTTGCTGATGTGTAAGATTCAACTCAAGTGGAACAAAAGATACAATCCTCAACCACAACAAGTTCCAAAGGTATAATCCTCAATCACCAATGAACTTTTTCATCGGTGGTTCTCAGATATGTGTCTATCAAGGTTATGGATGGCCTTTCTAGGATTAAAGCAAGGTTTACTCCTGGATTCAAATTCAATTGTGGTGTTCGGAGGAAAATCTTCGAGACAATCATGCAAACAATAGTCTCACAGAGGATTTAGGCAAAGTGGATATATTCTTATATCCTCTCGCTACTGATTCCTTCCACACATCCTCATCTTGTAAATACTAAACCACGGAGTTCCTCTACAGAAGTGTTACAAGACACATTTGGCATCACTAAATCAAAGAGTTTGCAACAAACTCATTTGGAGCTTGGACAACTGCAGTCTGTAAGAGGCTCTCAAGACCTCTCCAAGTCACGAGTTTTGGGTCCTTTTTAGAAGGTCAAGGTTTTTCGTTTGAGGAAACCTTCCACCTACTGGATCTTCCAAGTATCAAATGCAAAGTTTGTTGCCCCACCTGGTCAACCAAGAGTAAGCACACACTCTTAAGTGTTCTCCTTTAAATATCCCCAAACATATCAAGGATAAAAGGGAACTCCCAGTCCAAGGTCCTACTGCTGGGAATTCGAGATAGCGAACTCCACATGTTCAACTTGTTAACACAGGTGTTGCATCTCACTAGAAAGCTTGTCAAATGCAGTGATCATGGGGCGGTGGAAGGAGAGGGAGGAGCATAAGAGGGCAGGGCGGCAGCAGGTGAAGGCAGGGCGGAAGTGGGGCAGGTAATGGTGAGGAGATAGGCGCGTGAGGAAAAACAGAAAAAACAAAGAGGCGGCGGCGGCGGCGGGGGGAGGGGGGGTGGCTAAACCAGGCTGCGAAGTGGGGGAGGGTGCGAAGAGGGGGACAGGGGCACAGGGAACACAAGGGGGGCACGCACAGATGGAGCTCTCTCTCTCTTTTTCTCTCTCTCTCGCTTGCTATCGAGTCAGTTCAATGCTATCTTCTATAATTACCTTAACCTCTATGCTTTTTTCACAAAGCATGTCTCTCAAGAAATAAAGAAAAACACATAGAAGTTAGGGGTTACAAAAAACTGTTATATGCTTTTTTCACTCGAGTGCTATAAATAACGCTAAAAATTTGTCCCAAGCCATGTTTTTTCATAAATTCTTTTAAAAAGTTCTTATTTGAATTTATGTTTTTTTTTTCAGAAAAGAGCTCAAAACACTACTTTTACGCCTTTTTTTTCTAGTTGCTTAGTTTTAATAAACTGTTTTTTTAATGCTTTTCACATGCGCACGAGCCCATCTTTAGGGATCTGCATGCCTGTATGACCAGCAGGATCACGAGTTGCTGTACAGCAGCCTGCTGCGCACTCTGTACAGGCTGTATGGACAGCCACATGCACGCCTGTACAGCCTGCTGTGCTGTACGGCCAGCCCATACAGCCCCAGTACATGCAGCCACCGGCACCATTATGACAACTGTATAGCCTGCTGCCACTGCTGTTCCCTCTCTATACATCCCACAACCTCTAGACCAAGCACGCACATGCACACATCCATAGTAAAAGCATCTGCCTGGACTTCAAAAAAGCATGCAAACGCTAAATAGTACACAGCCTTGCATGGCTGTCCCCAATCCACAGGCATCGTCGTACACATCTTTTTCTTTTCCCGCAAGAAAGACCCTTCTATTAGTTAAAAGAAATCCGTCAAGAGGGGTGATACAACCCTGTCCATGACAGTAAGAAAGCTGAAAAAAGAAGGGGGCTCCCTCCATGGCTGGCTGCCCTTAGAGGGAGGCTACATCATAGGCGTGGGGTGGGGGGGGCGGGTGCAATGCTAGGTGACCATGCCCTCCTCTCTAGACTCCCCTCTCTAGATGTCACATGCACTCTGCACTCAGTGCATGGTGACAAGATGGCTCATCATTAGCAGTGCAACATTTGTACATTATTAGAACCCAGTAGAATGATAATTGTCGTACGCCGTGACCCCATTGTACATCCTCAGTCCAGGATAAGTCAGGCACGAGCTACGTAGGTCATTCCTCAGCCTTAGTAGGTTAGTCAGTCAGTCAAGTCCCTTAACCCCACTTGGAGAGAATCATTCATGCATGTAGAGTCAGTAGAAGCCTTAGGGTTTGCATTAGAAAGCACTCTGCATCCTGCATAATATGCATTCATATGCCTGTGCATCATTTAGAACATCCCAGAAACCTTAGGGAATTTACTAGGATTTATCTGGTATTTTTTCCATATTTTTTTGGCATTTATTTAGCATTTAATGTCATTTATAAATATAAAGTTTATTAAATTATGACCAGCCAACTTGACCAACCCCTATTTAGTATAAATAGGCTTGCATAGGGCTTAGTTTCTCATTCGGTCTTCAGTGTGCTAAGAGCTTTCCTCCTCAGCCCTAGGAGTACCCTTGCCTTCAGCACTAGACTAGTCTCATCCAACCCTTGGAGTACTTGAGCTTTGCTTCTCCAGCCCTCTGAGCATCTGCGTTTTTGCTTCAGTCATCCATAGTCTCAAGTGCAGCAGTTCAGCAGTTCCAACGCAGCAATCCAGCAGTCCTACCGCAGCAGTACAGTAGGACAGCATTCAGGCGCAGCCGTACAGTCCTCCACAGTCCCCAAATCAGCAAACAGACCTGCGTTTTCGTCCAGCATCAGCCATACAGCCTTGTGTTTCAGTCCAGCTGCCAGCATCAGTCTCACAACAGTAATCAGCCCTACAGCCTTGCGCTTGCAGATTCCCAGCAGTTTCAGCCTTGTTTCATTAGTCTACATCAGTATCCAGCATTCAGTGCATCATCCAGGCATACACCAGTTATCTGGTAAAGGTATTCTATCATTCATAAGCATTTACAGCATTCTAACATAGCTTAGAACAGTCCACCGCCTTCTTTTCTCAACCTCAGGTGTGCAGTCCTTCCTCATGCCCTTGGGAAGAGTGCATAGGCTCGAGATCAGTTCATCGAGGTGTTTCTACAACCGTGTACAGTTCAGTCAAGCTTCCAATTCTCCGAGATCTTGCGTTTGGCTTATCTACAGTCCACAGTCATTCTCTCTAAAGTAATAAAGCAAATACTATCTCGTTATCGGGATAGGGGCCCTTCAGTGGGTAATTCGGGACCCAATCTGGTGTACAGTTCTCATATATCTCTCTCTCATCTCTTTAAAGTTTGAAGTATTAAAGTGGATTGCTAAACTCACAAAACTCAGGATACAAAAGACAGTGTGAGCATTTGTGTGACAAGATCTTCCAATACAAAGACTTCCGTTGCATGGATGCCTTGCCCCAAAAACCATACTTAAGTTTAGATCCTCTTGATCTTTGGCATTATCTCAGCACTCTTAGCTTTCTTAATACCAAACTTAATGCACCAATGTTTCTAAAACTGCATTACTAAATGGCTGCAAATGATTGTGTTCTATGCTTGTTGGTATTCATAATTAAAAGTTCCACTTGCCTTTAACGTTGCCTTGGTTTACAAGCTGTGTTCACCTTCTTTAACGTCCACTTGTTGGAACCTGCAGGTTAGGGTTAGTAGCAGTAGCAAGACACTCACAGTAGAGCTCAAACTGAGTGAGTGTGAGAGGCACACAACTCGATGATGATTACCAAGTAGAGTCAGTGGTACAAGGTACAAAGGATAAGTACACCCCAAATGATAAGTGTTAGAGGGTGTTCACATGCACGGAGAAAGAACCCCTTGAAGAGGGAAAAAGTGTCCTGGCTAGTCCTAGAGTGTTCAGACACCATTTCTTGTCATCATTTGGCCACTCAATTGGTCCACTTGTGCTTTCTCATTATGTATGTACAGTGGATTGGCATCCATGGTAGTTGCATATACCGGGGATTGATGCCACTCATGTGATACTGTGGACTTGGCTTTCCACTGGGACTTGTGCTTGTGTGTACATTGTACATGTCCGGAAATGCCTGGAGGATCGGTGTTCCATTGGGTATGGGACCTTGTGTACTTGCTTGGAACACATCTATTTTGGTATTGTCTCATGAATGGGGATTGTCCATACCAATGCTACATTGCATAGTATCTTTATGTGCTTGCTTGCAATTGAAGTTGCGTACTGTTTCCATGCTTGCTTGACCAATGTGTAGTTTCGGGTAAGGGGACGCCCGCTCGTGAACCATGTGTGTGAAACTGTATGCTGACATGGTTATGTGGCATGTGATAGGTGGTAAGTATTGGTAAAAAAACCTAGCCTTAGGAATTAACATTAATAAATGAGTGAGTGTGTACATACTTCATTAAGTTTTGGGCGACCAAAACTCACTTATAAATTATGACTAGCCTTGTGTTCGCACACACTGATGTCATGAGGTGGACAAAACTCAATGCCTATTGCCTAGACCTTATCCCCTTTGTACAAAGGGAGCAACCAACCATGTGTCCATTCCATCTTGCACTACAAGTCACTTGTCCTCTCTACCTGACACCCAGGGTGGACATCTCATCATCTCTCTTCCCTCTTTCCCTAGAAGTCGGCACCCTCCTTCATGAGGCCTTTTGGCTGTATTTTTTGCACTTTCTCCTTCCCAGCTTCATATCTGAGCTTGCTAATGTGTTTTCCAGGCTTCCAAGAGTGTTTCCAGGTGTTCACTCTCCCACACACTCCCAATGACTGAAATTCAGCAAAACAGCTCTTATATTTGCTATAATTTCTGGTCTTTTTGTTGAAAACCGTAATTTCAGCCTTTCTTTCTCAAGTCGAATCATAGGGGAAGTTTTCCCAGGGTTTCCTTCATCTTCTTGAAGAATTTTGTCATGAAGGATTTTGCAGATTGAAGATTTTAACACTCCGAATGCGACTTTCACCGTCATCGACTCTACTTGCAATTGGTAAGCTTTGATGCTTAAATATGGAAGCAAGTAGCAGGAGGGAGGAGCAGGACTCCATGTTCACATATCCTGTGTAGTGTTCTCTTGTCCTACGTGCTCTCTTGTAGATTGTTGTTCCTGAGTGTGTTGTTGAACAATAGAGAGCAGATGGTAGGGAACATGGGCACTTAGGGTATAGTGTGAGTTGTAGATATGTACTGATAACCACATTGTTTGCAATATTGTATTCAGATACATTGGTATGGAAATCTGGTTAGAAATGCCCATGACATTATGCACTTGATTCTCCCAAGATCAATATACTTTATTTGAGGGAGGGACCCGGTGTTCCGGCTCATTGTGTGTCTCTTGTGTAACTATTTGGTCCTTCTAGCTCTTTTCACATGATGGAATCCGTGCCTGGATGCTAGACATGTAAATGAAAGCATGGGAACAAGGACCATGAAGTTGGCACAAGGAAAAGCACCGAAAAAGCAAAAAGTCAAGTTGGGTTGACTGCGAGTCAGGGGCACCATTGGCAAGAGGAAACTGAGCCGGAACAAAAAGCTAAAAGTTACTTTTCCAAAAAGCAGCTCTAGGGTCAAAAAGCAAGGCTCTAAAGCTAAAAAAGCAAAACACAAGAACTTTGATTAAAAATGAGTAATATTTTATCATGACTCTCTTCAGTGCAGAGAGCTTGTCATCTCGCTTATTCATCTCACCATTATTAGGCATGATCTTGCTTACAACGTTAGTGTCCTAAGTCAGTTCCTTTCAGTACCACATACTTCTCATTGGCAGGTTGCTGTTTGTGTCCTCAGATATATATAGGACACCTTGACACATGGGATTTCATATGGCTTTAGTCTTGATTTGGTTGGATATTCAGATTCTGACTAGGCAGGTGATCCAGATACTTGGAGGTCTAGTCTACTATGAACAATTGTTACTTGGTAATAGACTCATTTCTTGGCAAACGAAGAAGCAGCCTACAGTCGCTGGTTCTTCAACAGGAGCAGAGTATCGTACTTACTTTGAAACAATCAAAGAGCTTCTGTGGCTTCATCAGCTGCTTGACCATCTTCATGTCCCTCCTCCGTTGCCTATTGTTGTCTACTCCGACAGTCAGAATGCCATGGCTCTTGCTCGGAACCCGGTCTCCCATTCGAAGTTCAAGCACATAGCCGTTCAGTATTATATGGTTCGTGACTACTTGGCGCTCAATACCTTAGGTGATATATAAGCATGGGCTCTGCCCTCAGTTTTATTATCTCATTTTTTGCCTCGTGTTGCCCTCAGTCTGGGATCTTGGCTGCACCTACGATGTGCCTCGTGTTGCCTACTCGAGCTTTGTAACCACCTTTTGGTGAATATCATTTCCTTCAGTTCCTGTGCATCATGTATTTGTGAACTTCAATTTTCTTCACTGTTTGGCACTTTGTCAGATAGAAGAGACAAGAGAAGGTTTTGGTATGATCTCATAAACGTTTACAAGCTCCTCTTGAAGGTCTTTCACCTTCGTTAGGTACCCATCCATAGAATCATTCTCATTCATACTTAACATGTCCAACTACATCTTCAAGTAGGCAACACGTGTCTGGTTACGCACCTCATAAAGTGTTGCAAGGGCATCCCACACTAACTTAGGAGTGACACATGAGCGGATATGAGGAATGATGCTCCTCTTCATTGAGAGGGCAATGAGTGCATGGGCATGTGCATCCTTGGTACCCCATCATCGCTGATCCATAAGTGTGGGTGTCTGAACCACAGATGATCTGGAAGTATCTGGGCACTCATTGCCCTCTTCATTGAGAGGGCAATGAGTGCATGGGCATGTGCATCCTTGGTACCCCATCATCGCTGATCCATAAGTGTGGGTGTCTGAACCACAGATGATCTGGAAGTATCTGGGCTACCTATAGTAGTAGGAGCAGCTAGTTGTTTCCCAACTAGCGAGAGAGGACGATGTTAGAATACGTAGCGGAGACAATAACCAAATCTGAGACCACAAGAGCAAGTAGAGTGCAGAAAATAGACAGCACAAGAGGACAGAGATAGGCGTGTAACTGTGCTCTATATACACAAGATCCCGGAATGATACAAATGATATGACAAGGGAGCAATGGGGCCATTTTATATGGCCTCCATACTAGAGTCGGCCTGCATTAGAAGCAGCCGACAAGCCCTAAACCTCCACGACTTGCTGAAGGCACCCAATCGGCCAGCTACAATGAGTTGGCCAGCTCAGGTGTGAAGTCGTGGACCTGATGCAGCAGTCGGCCAGAATCTGTGAGCTCCAGCCACCACAGGGCAGCCACCCAAGCCATAGAAAAATGGAAAAAAATACGGGGAGTGAGGAAAAATGAGAAAAACACCTACGAGGGCGAGCACACCTCCACAACAGAGGCCCTAGTGTCTCAATAAAGATAGGAGATGACTTCTAACACCCCCTCTCAGCTCTTGGCTGTGAAACCAACCCTAGGGAGTTGGAGTGCTGCCTGAACATAGCCTGAGGTAGAGACTTCGTGAAGAGGTCCGCCGCACTGTCCTCCGTCGAACAATAAAGTAGCAAGATGTCACCAGCCAAGATCTTCTCACGTACAAAGTGATACTGTATCTCTATGTGCTTGGTCCGGGCATGGAAGACCGAGTTCCGAGCAATAGCTATACAACTCTGGTTATCACACTCGATGATTGTGGGCTCCTTTTGTGGAAACCCAATCTCGCCTAGCAGCCTCCGCACCCACACAACCTCGCAAGGAGCACCACAAGCAGCCTGGTACTTTGCCTCTGTCGAAGATAAGGCAATAGTTGGTTGCCTCTTACTGATCCAAGAAACTGCTCCTGAGCCGAGGGTAAAACTGTAACCTGAAGTAGATCTCCTCCCCAATCTGAGTCACTCCAACCCTTGGAGTCTGACTCCATCCCTTCCTATGTAGAAGAGTCCTAGATCCTTCGTACTCTGAAGATCTGCAATCCTGCGTCCCAATGAGACTTCAATGGTGTTTGCATAAAAGAGCTCAACAGCCCCACAGAGAAGCTCAAGTCCAATGTGGTGTTCAGCAACTAGATCAATGAACCAACCAACTTCCGATATGGCGAGGCATCAACTGGCTCACAAGGATCATTAACAGTTAACTTTGTATTCGGGTCCATCGGCGAAGTAATAGGCTTGCAGTTCTCCATCCCAAAGGCCTCAAGCAACTCATGAACATATCGTTGTTGAGAGACGAAAAAACCCCGCTGGGTTTGCCAGATCTCCAATCCCAAAAAGAAGTGGAGTAAGCCTAGATCGGTCATCTCAAACTCCTTTGACAAGGCAGCCTTTGTCATGCCAATGTGCTCCACATGACCGCCGGTGAAAATGAGATCATCCACATAAAGGATGATAATCGTAACCATGCCGTGTTCTTGAAAGCAATACAGGTTGGGATCTGCAACAACTGATCTCTAAAAACTAGTCCGAACAAAGAAGGAATCAATCTTTTGATTCCAAGCCCTGGGAGCCTATTTAAGACCATACAAGGCCTTACGTAACCTGTAAACTATCCCTTCTGATCTTGGAACAACAAAGCTTGGAGGCTGCTCAACATACACCTTCTCCTGCAGGTCACCATTAAGGAATGCAGATTTTACATCCATTTGATACACAGGCCACCTTGAGAAGAAGCAAGGGCAAGAACGGTCCGAATCGTGGTCATCCTTGCTGTCGGTGCAAAGGTATCCTCGTAGTCGATGCCTGGTCGCTGAGCATAACCTGTAGCCATGAGTGTGGCTTTGTGTTTGTCCACCGACCCATCTGACACATATTTAGTCTTAAAGACCCATTTGACACCAATGACTGACCGTTTCGACGGCCTCGGTACCAACTCCCATGTGTTGTTCTTCTCGATGGCATCAAGTTCCACTTGCATGGCTTTCCTCCAAGTATCCTGTGAAAGGGCTTCCTTAACGGAAGTGGGTTCCTTGTCCTGCATGATATGAGACATCAAAGCATAGTTTACCTGAAGAAGCTCTGCTGAATGGCTTTTGTCACAGACTCTGTGCGATCTTCAAGGGCCGTCCTCTGTGGTCCACTCGGAGGGAAGCTCCGTGACACCCGACTCCCAAAGCGTGTCTATCAACCACCTGGGTACTCGAGTAGATCGCGGAGCCTCCTGCTGTTGTGGGGACTCTACTCTAGCTGCGGGCTCAACCTCCTGTACTAACTCAACCACTGGAACAATGGACTGGGAATCATCATCAGACTCCTCTGGATCTCCAAGAAGTGGCGACTCCTCGACAGTGGATACTAGAACATGCTCATCAAAGATCACATCCCGACTGACAACAATCTCATTCCTCTCTGGATCATACAGTCTGTATCCCTTGGAAAGAGAATTATACCCCACAAATATAAGCTTACGGGGTTTGGAGTTAGGCTTCCCCTTTGCATCTTTGGAATATGTACATACGCATCGCTCCCAGTTTCCTGCCAAAGTATGCCTCAAACGGAGTCATATTAGGTATTGAAGTCGTTGGAGACCGGTTGGGGGTATGGACAGCTGTCGCCACAGCCTCTCCCCAAAGTGGACGAGGAAGATCACGATGCTCCAGCATGGTTCTCGCCATTTCCACCACAGCCCTGTTTTTGCGTTCTACAACTTCATTCTCTGAAGGCGATCCTGTATTGGCTAGTTTTCTCTTGATGCCATGATTTGCACAAAATCTGACGAAAGCATTCGAAGAGAATTCACCTCCTTTGTCAGCCCTGAGAGTCTTTACCTGCAATCCAAACTCTTTCTCCGCCATCACGTGCCAATCCTTGAACCGTGCAAAAGTTTGGTCCTTCTGTGAAAGAAAGTAGACCCACGTGAATCTGGTACAGTCATCAACAAGCAGCATGAAATATAGAGAACCTCCCAATGATGGTGTCTGCTGAGGTCCACACAAGTCAGTGTGAATCAACTCCAATGGTTTTGAACCCCACCTGGAAGCCTGCTTCGGAAAGGATTCCCTATGCTGCTTACCACATATGCAAGAACTGCAATGTCCTTGCCTGCTGCCAACATCTGGCAAGCCAACCACCATCTGGTCCCGGAAAGCTCGCGAAAAGCTCGCCGTAGTGCATCCACATTTAAGTGGCCAAACCGAAAGTGCCACAGATTTCCGACCTAAGAACCTGTCAACGAGGAGAGTGCGGAGAGCTTTTAGATACCATTCTCCACACCGCCTTCCCAAACAACCTAGCCAGTCTCACGGTCCCGTAGAGCAACTAAATGCTCCTCAAATGCCACTCGAAAGCCAGTCTTGCATACTTCATGCACTGACAAAAGATGAAAACCAAGAGCAGGGACGTAAAGAACATGGGAGGAATGCTTACCCCCCCTTGCCGTCGGGAATAATCTCCATCTGGCCCTCACTGTGTATCGGAATGGTGGAGTTGTTGCCAATGAAGATGTGACTTGACTACCGTTATAAATCCAAAAAGAAGTCTCGAGAAGGAGTCGTGTGCCTGGAAGCACCACTGTCAAGAATCCACTCCCGGGTATCTTTTGCGGTGAAGGCAACTGCCTCCTCGCTCGAAGACGATGAAGCATCTGAGTCCATCATCTCTAAGTGCACAAATGCTGGAGTCTTTGCAGTTGAGGCTGAAGAATCAACACTGTTCCCAGTCCACTTAGGACACTCCTCCAATAGTGGCCTTTCTTACCACAATCATTGCAGGACCTCTGTTCCTTCAGTTTCTCTCGATCCGTATCAGGCTTCTTCTCAGAAGACTTCTCCGGTGAAGCCTTCCGTTTGCCCTTGTTGTTATTCCGGCCTTTTGACCTGTTGGCTAGTTAAGGCCTCCGAACCTCTGCTATGAGGAGGGTTCGTGAATCGTTCCTCCTGGTCCAAGACCATGGGCACAAGCTTCTCCCATGTAATGGTGTTGAGCTTGCCACTAGTAATCAAAGAAGAGTAGAAAGGGGAATACTGAGAAGGCAAGTGGGATAGCAAAGTGATGGCCGTATCTTCTGATGATATCTCCTTCCCAGTCTGAAGGACTTCTTGCTGAAGGGCCTGCAGCTTGTTAATATGCTCCCGCATCGTCGACGACTTTGCAGGGTTCATAACCCGCATCTGTACTTCCAAGGAAATCCTCTTCATGGGCGATACCCTATTATAAAGAGAAGCCAAGTAGAGAAGCCAAGTGCTGCCATATGCCTCTGGCCAGCGTCATATGCTTTACATGATTGATTACTTGCGGTGTGCAATTGAGGAAGATAAATGAACAGACCCTAGCGTTGACACGATCCCACAATTGTGCCTGTGCCCCGCGGTCCTTTCTGGTTGACTGTAACTCCCCTTCCTCTGCTTCCGGCCGTGGAACCCCGACAACGATGAAATCAACAAGGTCATATGACTCCAGCACAGATTCCATCATAACCTTCCATATGCCGTAATTGTTTCCGTCCAAATGACGGTCCACCGGGAACGTGGGAAGTGTTGGGATCTTCACATGCTTCTCAGCCATCTCTAACAAATCTGCCATTGCGGGGATGTAACTGAAAAGGGTGGGTGGGTGGGAAAAAAGACTTACACCTGCAAGTGGCTGTCTAGCAAATCAGCCCGCCGTCCTCTTGCTTCTTCTCTTCCCGAACAGTCCTGAACAATCCACCAATCAGCAACGCAACAGTCCCCCTCTTGCTCACACAACTCCCAAGATTTATCAAGAGCCTAGGGCTCTGATACCATGTTAGAATACGCAGCGGAGATGATAACCAAATCTGAGACCGCAAGAGCAAGTAGAGTGCAGAAAATAGACAGCACAAGAGAAGGAGAGAGATAGGCGTGTAACTCTGCTCTATATACACAAGATCCCGGAACGATACAAGATGATATGACAAGGGAGCAATGGGGCCATGCTATATGGCCCCCATACTACAGTCGGCCTGCATCAGAAGCAGCCGGCAGCCCTAAACCTCCATGACTTGCTGAAGGCACCCAGTCGGCCAGCTCATAGGTGAAGTCATGGACCTGATGCAGTAGTCGGCCAGAATCTATGAGCTCCAGCCACCAGAGGGCACCCAAGCCATAGAAAAATGGGAAAAATGGGGAAAAATACGGGGAGTGAGGAAAAATGAGAAAAACACCTACGAGGGCGGGCACACCCATAACAGAGGCCCTGGTGTCTCAATAAAGACAGGAGATGACTTCTAACAGACGAGCCTCTTCACCAAAAATCATGACCCATAGGCCTTTGGCAACCAGCAGAAGGTGCCTCATCATGTATTCCCACAATGGGTAATTTGTCCCATCCAACTTGTCCTCAGCAGCCAACATTGCAAATACATCATTGCCTGCCATAATAACCTGCAAAAAATGATGTGTCCCACACATTGCAAAGCCAATGCCCACTGAGTGCAACCTTGATGGTTGCTAGGTGGCTCAACGATGGTTGAAACTTGCAAAATGTAATAAAAATGCAAGTGTCAAACCCCTAAATCTGTGTGTGCACAGTAGCTTTAATTGTTCAAAAATCGAAAAAGCCCCAATCTGTGTTGAAACCCTAATGTGTGTGCTACATAAATGGTTCAGCAAGTACAAGCGGGTATTGCAAGTACACACGTGTATTAGGCTTAACTAAACTGCACTTAATAACACTTAAGAGATAGACAATGGTGTCAATGCAATGCAATATAATTGTAAGTACAAATAGTATGAATGACAAGTACAACGATTGTAAGGACGTCGTATGGAGATACACGGGCATGTGCAGACGCCACACGTGTACAAACATGTATGGGTGTCGTGCATTTATGAACTGCATGACAGCGGAGAATGTAAGGATGTGGAAAACATTCAGGGCAGAATCAACCTAGAGATCTGATACGGAACGTTGGAACTTGTAGGTTAGGGTTAGTAGCAGCAAGACACTCACAATAGAGCTCAAACAGAGTGAGAGTGAGGCACACAACTCAATGATGATTACCAAGTAGAATGAGTGATACAAGGTACAAAAGATATGTACATGTCACCAGCCTAGACATTTTCCAGTATGAAATGGGTCTGGTGGACTCCAAGACGTCCAAATATTTGGAAAGAACAAGCTTTGGGAATGGGGATTATCTTGGAATACAAAGGATCACACTCCTAAAATTTAGGAGAGTTGCTATTTTTGGCCCGACTCCGATAGAAATTCTGTTCACGTCATTACGTTTGGAATTGAGCGCCAAAGTACCTATGACAAATGGGCTACCAGTTGAGATATTTTTAGAGATAAAGATTATGGGAGAACCTATCTCTTAGATTGGGACATGTATTAGACAAGTGGCCTCATTGTAGACCCTAATCGTACTGTGTACTAGGTGAAAGAAAAGGTTACAATGAATGTGCTTACGTACATAATATTACTCAAAATGAATTTCCTTGATCTCAACCTAACAATGTTGTGAAATCAGCGTAATGTTGACATGCTGTGCGTTTTCTGATGGAGAGATCCTGAATGCATGGACATCTGACAATAATTTGACAATAAACTTAACAACCCTATTTATAGGGGGCTGGGGGGCTGGTCAATCTCCTTCCGCTACCTGGAAAATCCCCTTTATTTCCTTAGTTGTGTTCGTCTATGGCTGCCCAGAACGGCCCACACTTGGGCGCCCAAACTCTGCTGTCCAGGCCGCCCAAACACCTGTTAAACAGGTGGAGCAGTAGGGTAGAGGCAGGTGTATGAGAGAGAGAGAGAGAGAGAGAGATTGATGGGAGTTTGTTGTGCAGGATCGAATCCGAAAAGGCCCCTGCCTCTATTTGAGGTTTTACACAATTGGGATAGCCAATACTCTCTCTGGATCCACACGGTGGGGTCGAAAATTCCCCGTACCTTCTTGCAGGCACTTGAATACTCTGGTGATGGCCTTTTTTGGATCCCTGCAACAGCAGCTATGTGTTGGGCACCAGCTTTTACAGCTCAACCCTTCTTCAAGAGTCTGTTTGTAGGATTTATATTTGACTTGTTTTTCATTGGCACTATCAAGGCTTTGATCCGCAGGCCTCGTCCGGTTTACAACAGAGGGATGTATTTAGTAGTGTCAGTTGATCATTACTCCTTTCCTAGTGGTCACTCATCCCGAGCCTTTCTCATCCTCATTTTTGTATTGGAATATGCTTCTCTTTGGAAAGACACCATCTTTCTAAATTTAAGGCCTTATGTCGAAGCCAAAGTGGGTAATGTGTCGGGGCATTTTGAGATGTTGGGTTACTCATTTATTGCCTTCATGGTTGTTCTTTGGGCAATAGCAACAGCAAGCTCTCGGATCCCTCTTGGAAGGCACTATTTGCTTGATGTTGTGGTAGGATCCTTTCTAGGTATCTTGGAGGGTTTGTTTGTCATTAGAGTCATCCTAGAGCTTCAATTTCTCACAGAAAATCATCAACATTGGCTACTTGAATGCGGGCACAACCTCAAAGAAGCCATTTTGAACCTTCTTTGATTGATTCTATTTTGTATTTGTATGTATGGACATGATTTTTCCAACAACAAAGTCCCAACTGTGGTAAAAGGATGCTCTGCTCTTCAGTCAGCTTTTATTTTTGTATCCTGAAGGTTATTAAATAGGTGAAAGGAAATGTTTGGCCTTGGACGTAGCCTTTTTGTGTGGTGGGTGACCTTAAGTTGAATATACTAGCTGTAGACAATGAAAGTATCTGGTATTGTTGAGAATATGCTGGTTGTGTATGACATCGCAGATGGCTAGCACTGTAAGGCCATAGCCAACGGAAATCGGATATCTCAAAGGATGTTTTCCTGTATGCGCTGGACCTTCAATTAAGGGTGGGTTAACTTTTGTTTAAGAGTGGATGCTTCCTATATTGATGTTGGAAGTCTCGGCATGAACAAATCAACAGGTAATGTATTTTATTGTATCAGCTAGTGTTTCCAATGCTATAGCAGTGTGGAAAGGTGCAGTATAGAGTGTTTTACATCTTGAGAGCGAGGATGTGGCATGTCGTAGTTCGTTGTGCAGTGTACTCTGGGTATCCATCCGGGGTTAAACTGTCCCTTTTGGGAAGCATGGTTTAATAGCCTCTCAGGCAAGGCCCACATTGTATTGTTAGACATGCTTTCCAGCATCTTTGCATGGTGCCACCTCCTTAATTGCAAAGATCTATATTTAACAAATGCCTACCATCCCTTGAAAAACGTTCCCTCTAAATTTAGAATGTGTCCCAACAAGGTCTCTTCAGCCTAAACACCACCTTATTGAATCTTTGCTTAAACTTTCTTAAATAATTGTAACATGACGTCAAAACTTTCATGTCAATGATTTACCATACAAATGATGAAGGGAACCAATGTTATGAAGCCTTTTGCAAGAGCATGATGAACTGTTGCATTGGGAGTTGGTCTAGTCTATGTGCAGGTGGGTTGAACACATAAATACCTCCGTATATACATACATACATGCACGCACACGATATACATGTGTCTTCATGCATGTTCATACTTACATACATATGCTTGCGTATATGTATGTACGTATGTATGTGTATGGAAACACGTGTCTTCATGCTTGCACACACATACATATGTATGTAAGTGTATGTAGACGTATGTAGGTAAGCATATAGATGCTTCTATGTAATTCATAACAAGTTAAAGTAAATTTATTATTATGTGCTATTGTGAAAATACAATCCATAATAAGGATAGATAACTAGATAGGAGAGCTTTTAATTAACAATAGAAGGATTTCTCTACAAGTGTCTACAGGTGTTTGAGACCATGATAATACAATCAAAGTATAGTTACAATACACAAGGTCAAGCTCAAAGATGTCACATACCCTAACAAGCAATGGAAAGGTAGAATCATAGAGTTCAGGAGACGCACAAATGGTATGAGTACAATAATAAAAGCTTTCATTCAACATGTTTATATACACAAAGAGATTTGAGTGCATCATGATAATTTCAGTGAAAGACATAAGCCTAACAATAAGTTTATATCTTTGCGCTTTGTGTTCTTGTGCTTTGAGTCCATTCACTCTGCATGTTATAATACAAGCATGTTTGTTGCTTACAGCTTTATATCCATCCACTCTGTATGAATGATAGAATGTAGAATGTTTTAGTGGAAAGCTAAATGTTTAACATGCAAAGTTAGGTGCCTTGATCTATAACAACAAAAGTGTAAGCGAATTGGCATCTCATAATGTTTACTTTTATGATTCAGTGTATGATATGGAGAGACATAGTTTGGAGTATATTCCACTACCACCGTTGTCTAGCTAAGAATGGTATAATCCTAGCTTAGACATGTCAGAAGCATGTACGGCAAAGATAAAAACTGATGTTCATGCTACCATGAAACCATCCACAGGCTCTAGAGATGTGCATCTAAGTTAGTTTGTACCATTTGGTTTGTTTGCACATTTGTTTGGATTTTGTGAAGTAGTTAAGAAAACTAAGGTTACTTATCAATGCAAGTGCCCATCTGAGGATTGGATGACTCAATTACTCGGTGAGTCATAACATCTCAAGAGAACTCACCACGATGATATCATTGAGTGTAGAATTACTGTGTCAGATATTACCTTTAGGTAAGATTGCTGGCTACCCTGATTGATGCGCCTTGCTCTTGATTTGTGGGATAAGGGGGGTCTCATGGGTACTAAATCCGCTCTTCT
Organism: Cibotium barometz; assembly: GCF_041138505.1. Lineage (NCBI taxonomy): Eukaryota > Viridiplantae > Streptophyta > Polypodiopsida > Cyatheales > Cibotiaceae > Cibotium > Cibotium barometz. The sequence continues at coordinate 35,534,693 of NC_141073.1, read as the reverse complement.
CTAATGCCAAACTTTAAAAAAAAAAAGATTGCAGAATTACTGTGTCTGTTTATTGTTGATGGTTTTTATTCATAAGTACTTCATTGTAAGATACTGATTTTGTTGATTGTTGATTTGTTGATTTTATGTTTTTATGTTGGTTGTTTGTTTTTCTTGACAGGTACTTCATTGCAAGACAAACTTTGTGCATTCGCTTCAAGTATAGGAGGTAGCGACTTCTACAAGGAGAGTGGCTCAGCTTGGATCAAGACATGTGAGATGACACACATTCAGCACTCATTGATGTGAATATTCTTTGGGAGGGTCATGACCCTTTTAGCGTTAATGTAGAAAGTCATTGGTCCCTTAGTTTTCTGAGGCTAGAAATTCAACTCATGTCCAATGACCCCCCTTGTAATTTTTATTTTAAGTTGGATGGTAGGAAGGTTGGGAGTCGAAGTGAACATTACAAAACATGCAAATAGTGTGTTGCTTCACACATCCTTGAAATTGTAGAGTCCATGTAATTCTTATTCTTTCAAGTGAATACTAAAAACTATTTCTCTAAAAGTGTTGTAAATTTAATTTTGTTTCATTTTCATAAATTATAGTGGTTTTTTAAAGTCTTCTATGTTTCGAACCCATTAATCTGTAAGAAAATAAAGATAAGTATAAGTAAGTACAATTGTAAATATAAGTATAAATATGTATTTAAGTGTAAACAATAATATAATTAATTATTCTAAAAATATAAATATGGTTTATGATTTCTTATGTTTTAATGAAGTGTCCTTAATTTTAAGTCTATGGATATAAGTATAAAAATAAATATAACTTTAAGTATATATTTAAGTGTAAATAATAATATAAGTAAATTTATAAATAATAAAATATAATAATAATATGTAAAAAGAAATAGAAGTATGATTTATTATTTATTATATTTTATTAAAGTGTCCTTTATTTATAAGTATAAGTAGGGCTTATTTTCATTCACTTCTATTGCATTCTCTATCTCACTTTCTATTCACCTTGCTTGTTGCTCTCTTTACGCCTTCATCATGGCTTCTCATCATGATGCGTTCGCACAGTGGATGAGTGATTACGGTCAGATGTGGGATCATATTTATCTTAGGTTTTGTCAGAGTGTTGAGCTAGAGAATATATTTAGGACTCTAGAGACTCTCTTGGCATGGATAGCTACGGACACTGTGTCACCATATATGTCCACCAAAAAAGCTTCAGCAGCCTCTTGAAGAGCTTCCAAAGCTACTGTTGTCCACATCGTGTGGGAGCGTCACTATTGTCGACCCGACGATGCCATTGAGATAGCCAACTCGTGTTCAAATCATCCATAATCTCCCTAACGAGGCGATGAAGAGGCCTCCTTGGGATCAGAAGGTGTATCGTCTTTTGATACTTTCTGATTTCCCAAAGAGCGATGGTACCGGGTCTCCACAGACATTTGCAATGTGTGGGCGGTGGTGGGGGCCTGACCTTCACGGGATCAACCCCTCTTGGCAGTCTGCTTCGTGCAATGTTCTTGTTGAAGAAGATAAAACAAGAATAGAATGAAAACGAAATACTCTCAACTTGAAAATATAACTTATAAAATATAACTTATAAAATATAACTTATATTTATATTTTTATAGAATAAAAATAAATAACTCTTAAAAGTTACTAAATCTAGATAGTTGAGAGAAACAGTTGATAAGCTAGATGAATATGAAGAAGAGATCTAAAATTTGAAAGCAAATCATGAAGAATATACTCATTTAATGGAAAGCAAAGCTAAAAACTCGCGTAAAAAGATGAGGTTCAGTTATTTGACTATATGGTCAGAGTAATAATCTGGATATAGCAAGATGTAGATTGAAGAAAATCTGAAATCCAACAATCCAAAAAATAAAAAAACTCTAGTTATTTATCTTCTTTAATAGATTTGTATAGGCAAATTCATCCTTTTGCTATTATAGATATTGATTTTTGACAACCATTACATTGATCCATATTAAAATACCATTAGTATGTATATACTTAAAAAATTATAGAATCAAGATTTATTATTACTTATTCAAATAATCCTCATCATCAAGTGGGCTCAACATTTGTCTACGAGGGGCGGACTACCCACCGAGTGTGCCAGGTGTAGCTTAGGAAATAACCCACCTTCGTTTTATTGTTACTTTTACGTTAGCTTAGGGGTAGCTTAGTCTCAACAAGCATGTTAGATCGGAGATAACACTTTGTTTCTCGATCTAGATAATTATTTATATGCTAAAAGCAACATTGATGTATAAATATATGGAGAGATATGTAGAAGAAGAAATATATAGAGTCAATTATGAATCTTTGTTTGTCTTGCAATTCTATGTTCTATAATTTGTGTGATAATCATATGAATGTTCATTAATGTCACAATTCTATTTAATGTTACACTGTGTTGGTTTATTTGCTAACACACATGCTTATAAAGATCCTTTGTCATGTCATTGACAAAGACCTTTCCCCCGATGCCTCACCTAGTTGTCTTGTGATGCCTTGTTCCATTGACACTCCTAAGTCCCAACCCAAACATGAGCCATCCTAGACTCCATATGTTCCTTCCCCAAGGCATGTAGCAGAGGAACCTTCAACCAGCCACTTGCTATTTTAGCCCTAGCCCAATCACACGAGATCAGCCACCTATTACCAGTTCCATTTTCCCAAGTCCACCAAAGAAGAAGAAGCTCCACTTGGATATGCTAGAAATATGATTAAGCCTCATGACTTCTTCACCCCTAACCCACATCTAGGGAGGTATGTGGAGACCAAGTTGTCATGCCCATTAAGAGAGTCACCCCATGACCCACGAGAGTGCTCCCATAACCCTCCCTAAATATGTCACACATTCCCACTTCATTCCAACCTCCACCACATATGCTTTGATTGGCCTTCCAATTGTGGGAAGCATCCCATACCCAAATCTGTGACACCCTCAAGGATGCTATTGATTGGTCTCTCATAGACCATCTCTTTTCCCTGGAACTGACCCAGGATTTTGTAGCTCCCGCAATACTTTTAATGTTGACACCCATCGGTGGGTCGATCTTATTGGCTATGTTATCAAAACCTCTAAGTGTCCTATACTCTGGTAATAATAAGATCTCAAGAGTAGGATGCATACATATAGGAAGAGGGCTTAAAACATAGCAATGCCTAATAACTACTTCAGGCTACCCATGAGAAGAGTACAATGCTTAAAGTCAAACTTTAAAAAGCCATCCATGAAATCCATCAGCTTTAGCATAAACTTGTGGTAGCCAAGCACATGTACAAATGCTCTAGGTATAGAGAAGCTCTACAAGATTAGGAGCTTAATTGGAGTGCAGTGTGTGTGGAGTTGAGCTTAAGAAGGAGTGTTAAGATCTCAAGATTTATTAGTGTGACCTATGCGTGGGTGATAGCTTTTGTACTTATGCCAGTGGCACAATTGGTGAGATTATGATTGATATGCCACCACAATGGATAACAAGATATGTGACAACCATATTTGGTGAGATTATGGTTGATATGCCACGACAATGGATAACAAGATATGTGACAACCATATTTGGATTATTAGAATATGGCATAGTTATAACACTAGCTCATACAGATGGGTTCACACTATGGACTGGCCATTATATATTATAGTAGTAGGAGAGTAATTTCCCTTATAGTATGTACTCTGATCTCTTTAGTTTATGGTTGTAGAGAATAGAAGAATATAGAAGAAAATTCAGCCATCCATCTCTCTCTTGTGGGGGTTTAGATGGTTGAGAAGGTTGAGACTTAGGGTTTTAGTGGTGAAAGAGTAAGGCTGAGACTTAGGGTTTGAGTGGTGATAGAGAAAGGGTCTCTCATGGGGAAGATGTTTCACATTACTTGATGCGGGAGGGTTACGTGTGGGAGTTGGAATTGGTGAAACAGAAAGGGGATCCCATGGAAGATGTTTCATGTTACTTGATGAGGGAGGGTTATGTGTGGGAGTTGGAATTGGGTCAATTAGAGAGGTGGTTAGTAGGCTTGGGTTTGGTTGCTCTACAAGATTTTCTTTGTTATCCATCATCATAGATAAGGGGGCTTGATTGGTTAGGGGGGTTTCTTCACTAGAATACTCATGCTTGCCCTGGGTTCCTTTGTGAGAACTCTTTGAGGTCATCCTCCTCATCTTCATGCATTTGGCTTCAGAAAAAGGTGAGAGCCTCCCATGCCTCATCCATGGAGATATCATACGATAGGTAAGCCACATGGATTATATGAATGGTAGCTTTATCAATGGGCTTAGTCAAGGTAAGAGTAGACTATATGATATAGTTGAAGGAAGACTAGTAGGTTGTACTGATGATTGGGCATGCTACAGAGAGCTAGCAGAAGGTAGACTTCGTTGCATGAAAAACAAGGGTTTTCATGTTGGTTATCATCATGCCCGAGTGAAGTGGGTTTTCATGAATGGGGTAGTTAAGGCTGGGTAGCATCATGATGTTGAGGAAATAGTATATGGAATTGACGAACAAATGACACCATGTGGTGAGGTTAGATAAAAGTGGATGGGACTACATGGAGCATAGTAGTGTAGTATCCCTCAAAAAGATGGATTGGTTAAAGAAGAATAGGGTGATTAGGGTGGGTTGTCATGCGAACTTCCATGCTTGGAAATTCTTATCTAGATTCTCATTCACAATCTGGGATAGACTATTAAAAATCTTACCTGCAACTAGTTCTTATAAATACTTCTTCACTTATAGCAATAGCTTACCACATAGTTCTTACAAATACTTTTCATGTATAAAAATAGCGCTTATAAATACTTCTTCACTTAGAGTAACTTTATAGTGGTACCGCACACTTGTTATGTTGCAATTGTATATGAAATAGTTACATAAATATATATTTAACAGTCACCTATTCTACAACCAAATTTTCATTGTGTAACTTTGCACCAAACCAAAAATTGGGTATACACAATCAAAATCAACACTTTCTTAGAGTGCTACGAAAAATGTGTAGAGCCAAAATGGGACCCAAAACACATCCGAATAGTGTGGGAATACATAAAATTTTAGTTAATAAGGTCAACTCCACACAATAGGGTTGTCTTCTTGGGAGGACACTTCAATCTAGACAATGACTTCCCTATCTATCTGTAGCTCTCATAGTAGCTACCAAAGGTGTTGCTCCAAAATCAAAGAGAGAAAGGGCTTCCTTGCTTATCTTGTTCTTGTATCTTGCTTGCCTCCTTAGCTCTCAGATGAATTGGATCTTTGATAACATAAAGAGAATGTGAGGGAGAGGGAGAGCTTGAGTTCCTTATAAGCAAACACACATATAAGAGAGAACAAGATACGAGAGATATGGATTGTTGAATTTTCTTCTATCCTCTTCTCTTCTCTACAACCATAAACTAAAGTGATAAGAGCACATAATATAAGGGAAAGTTCTCTCCCACTATAACATATAATGGTCGATCTACAATGTGAACATGATAATATGAGCTAGCACTATAACTATGCCATACTATAGTAATCAAAATATAGCTATCACATGTAGCATGTCATCCACCATTGGGTAGCATAAATCAACTATAATCTCATCACCCATGTCATCCACCATTGGGTAGCATAAATCAACTATAATCTCATCACCCGTGTCAATGGCATAAATATGAAAGTTATCACCCAGGCAGGTCATTAATGAGTTGATCTCGATACCTCAACAATCAGTGATCACCAAATGGAGATACGGTGTATGCCACTCAAGTTGGACTCCTATGTGACTTGAACTATGGGTAGTCCTTGGGGAAAAACAAAACGCTAACCTCCTCTCGTGTGTCATTTGCGAGTGGTCAATCTTCCACTTGGAAAATAAAGAGTCCATGTGTTGGTTCACACCAAATGGATTTTGATCATGTCAAAGGGATTTCCATGTGACTATGAAAATTGCCTTAAAATGTGAGATCCTATATAGTTAGTGGGTATGTGAGCTGATGTTCATGGACATGTAAGAATACCCATGAGTCCTTCCCATCATCTTCATTTGGCTTTCCTTATTCTTGTCTCTTGCTTTCCTTCTTAGCTCTCACATGAACTGGAGCTCTGATGACATAAAGAGAATACGAGGGAGAGGGAGAGCTTAAGTTCCTTATAAGCAAACACATACATACAAGAGAGAACAAGACATAAGAAAGTGATAGATGGATGATTGAATTTTCTTCTATTCTCTTATCTTCCCTACAACCATAAACTAAAGAGATAAGAGTATATACTATAAGGGAAAATACTCTCCTATTATAACATATAATGGTCGATCCATAGTGTGAACTTGATAATACAAGCAGGCACTATAACTATGCCATACTTTAGTAAGCCAAATATAGATGTCACAGGCAACTTGTCATCCACCATTGGGTGGTGTATATCAACCATGCCAGTGGCATAAGTATGGAAGTTCTTACCCAGGCAGTTCATCAATAAGTTGATCTCGATACCTCAACAACAAGAGATCTCCATCGTTGAATTACTCTACAAGGGGTTGGATCTCAATAAGGAACCACGGTATACTACTCTAGAAGATGCCAAACAATGAAGATGATGGGAAGGACTCAAGGGTGTCCTTACATGTCCATGAACATTAGCTCACATACCCATTAACTATGTAGAATCTCACATTGTAAGGCAACTTTCATAGTCACATGGAACTCCCTTTGACATGATCAAAATCTATCTGGTGGTGTGAACCAACTCATGGACTCTTTATTGGTCTAGTGGAAGATCAACCACTCGCAAAACAAACATCACATGAGAGAAGGCTAGCGTTTTGCTGACCCCACCCAGAGACTACCCAATTGCAGGTCACATAGGAGTCCCCAACCTAAGTGGTGTACACCCTATCTCCTTTTATAGTGATCACTAAATGTGGTAGGAATATGTGGCTGCACCTAGAGAAATCTACATTAACTCTAAATTCATGCAAATCAAAAGGAGGTGCCCTTGGTGTAGGTTCCTATACATGGAAGGCAGAAAGGACCAGCTTGCAACTTTCCCTGCATTGAAGGCCCCACATCCCTCACCACCATGGAGATGCAGCTCTAAATGAAAAACTTCAGTGACCTCTACTATGCCAAGGTCCGTGACCTCACTATCAATGCCACATGTCAATTCTTTCCAACTCATGGACAAACAATCTTTTAATGAACCCATAATATCACTGATCATAATCCTCTAAGTATCCAGTTGAATCCTAATTTCCAATCATTCCTTCAACGGTGTACCTATGGCATCATTGGCAACCAGAACGCTCACCACCTGTCCACTCATGGGCCTTTTCAATAGTTCCTAGCTCATAGTACCCGCCAATATAATCACATAAGAATATCCAGATGGAATCTCCGTTGAAGATCACCTATCCACTCATGGGCCTTTTCAATAGTTCCCAGCTCATAGTACCCGGTAATATAATCACATAAGAATATCCAAATGGAATCTCCGTTGAAGATCAGCAAGATCAACTAATAGATCCATATAAAAGATCCATGGACTCATCCGTTTAGGACCAGCAAAGTCAATCAACTAGAAACCAGACCCATGCCCGAATTCAGAAAATAACTCTTACTCCTTATTCAATATCTTCCCCGACGTACTTGTGGGTATCTTCGACGACCCAGAGCCCGAGCACCGTATGGTCAGCACCCTCAAGGATCCTTCGCAGGTCACCTAGCGCTTCACTCATAGGCCGCTTCCTTGGTCCCTCATCCACCATACACCATAAGCTCACCATTTAAATCAAGCCGAGGCTGGTCAAGACCTCGGCCGACCTTGCTACGCGAGACGTCCTCCGTTGACTCTCCGTCAGTTGTTGCAACTTTATCAGCTAGGTCTCCCCACGACCTCATTCACAAGACAGTCAAAATGCTTCCCCAGCATTCTTGACATAAAACAGCTCAAATGGTGACCAAACTTTGCAAACTAAGGGTGCGGTTCAAATAGAATCACTTATAAAGTTTAGTCAACCATTGGAGTACATTTGGCTACAATGTGCATGCCAAATGCTTAGTTTTTCAATGTGTTATGGCCTTATAGAGCCTACTCAAAATTATGCCTTTCTTCCACACATTGCAACCAAATGTGCCTTGATGGTGACCAAATGTTTAAGTGTGTATATGAGGTCCACATATGTACACTTGCAAAGTTTGGTCACCATTAGAGCATATTTGGTTACAATGTGTGACCCATTTGCCTAGTTTTTTCAATGTGTCATGGCCTTAGAGAGCCCCCTTAAAATTGGGCCTTTGGTCCGTAGTGTTTGTTTGTTTTTTTTTTGGTGGTTTTTTTGGTTTTTTAAAAGCTTTATAAATAAAGTTTAACATAAGCTTTGAAACAAGCCTTATTAAAGGTTTTTTTTAAACACGTAAGCTGTTCAAATAGTACCAGAAGACAGGTACGAAGGCGGCGAGCAGAGAGAGAGAGAGAGAGAGAGAGAGAGAGAGAGAGAGAGAGAGAGAGAAGGAAAGTAAAGCGGCGCAATAGTGCATGTTTTATATATATATAATTTAAAGCTTTGCTTATACCTTTGTTAAAAAGTATAGGCCTGGTTTTCTACTTGTGCAGTGTGGTCCCAAGAAGAAGGTGATGATTCACTCCCATCCCTTCATCAAACCTTCATCCAAGGGTTCACAAATTTCCCATGAAGCTTCCAATTTATCTCCAAAGGTACTTGAGCCTTTCACTACTCTACCCTTTCGATTTTACTCAGTTTCCTCTATTCTTAAAATCAAAGTATCCCATGCTTTGATACCACTTACCACTGGATCTTTAAATACTTGATGAAGAATAATACAAAACTCAAATCATACAAAGAATATAACGATTATTGAATACAAATCGACTAAAGTGTGCATAAAATAAATTTGCACAACAAGAGATAGAGTAGAAGGTACTTTACTACACAAGAGACCAATGTTGGGTGCCATCTCCCCTCTCAAGCGTGTTGCTCCCACTTCCACGACTTGAGTATTTAGAGAATTGTAATCCATAATAATAGCCCAAGGAGCTAATAATAGTGGTGCGTACAATTTTGGGCTTGCTTTTCCCTCTTTTGGACTTTGCTTTACATATTAATAACCATATCAAGGTTTCTAAGGTTTGTACATATCAAAACCTTTGCCCAAATATAAATACCAATGGGTCTTTACACATGAAATAACCTTGTGCACACTCGCACGTAAAATAACCTTGTGCACACTCGCACGTAAAATAACCTAGTCACATGAAAGGCTATAAATGATTTATGAAATTCTAATACATGATTTAGCAAAATGATCTCCATCTTCATGTCATTGCTCAATCCACCATCCATACGACACCTCAATCGGTACCCTCGCACATCTCATGCCATGCGAGACCTAAATTGGTACCCTCGCTTATCTTGGTACCTATACTCATAGACACAATCCACGTTAGTTAAACAATTAATTGAACACATCAATTAATCCAAATGTCATCATGAGATACAGGCAATCATAAAAATCAAATTACAAGTACTAACATGCACAGCACACAGGAGTATTCTTGATATAAAATAAGAAATATAATTCCCAATAAATAAGAGTAATTCTCATATCAGCCATCTCTAGTGCCGATGTTGCCGACCACACCATCCTTCTCATGCTTGCCAGATCCCGTCGCCTCTACACCACCGATTGCTACATCTGACAGGGCTCATGGCCTCTCCAAGGTGCCTTCATGCTCACGAGAAAGGTTTGTGCTCCCTTTGAATTAAATATCAGTGTGTTCCATGCATGTCCCTTCTAAGCTTATGATCATCATGGATGTGATCATGTGTAACATTTTTGTCATGCATTGCATTTCTACCCATCTACACCTTTTTGAGTAACAATCTAGTCCATATGGGAAATCCAAACCGTTTGCAATCCTCGTACTCTCTGCATGTTACTTACATGCTTCCTATTACTATCCAATATATGACAAAGATTCCCACTAGTACTTCAATGTCTTTAATGGGCCTTATTTGCATTATATGACTTGGGCACATTGGCATGTGTATTGCAAGGAGAGCTCAAGCATTTGGGTGTAGCATATCCTATCATGAGAAGTCACCAAAGCTAGATATGCCTTATGTTTTTTATACCAATGTGGTAGACCTGGATAAAGATTCTGATGTTATTTTGGTGTCTTGTGCTTTAACAAATGAAACGAGGCACTTAATTGACAAGAGAGTCCTAGATGCATTAGGACCACAAGGCACTTTGGTGAATGTAGCCCGTGGAGAGGTAGTAAATGAAGTGGAACTTATTGGCAGCTCTAAAAAAAGGCCGTCTAGGATCTGTTTGTGCGCTTTTACCGCACGAGTTGGAGCTGGGGACTTGCCGAACACCGTATGCGAGCCACGAATGGCTGCAAGCATACAACCAGAAACTAGCAAGCTCAAACAGAAAGCAAAGGTGTGTCACTCACCGCTCAAACCATCGTCGTGAAGGATTCTCACGTCGCAGTAAAGAAGGAGCCGCCATCGCCGCTCTACCGCCTCGCCACCGCCGTGCCGCCACACAGTGCTCAATCGATCTCTCTCTCTCTCTCTCTCTCTCTCTCTCTCTTACACACATGCAGGAGAAGGGGACCGAGAAGATAAGGCAAGAGCACACTTTGTATTCAACACATTGAGAATGAGGGTTTTAGGGTTACATTTGACTCTTATATGAAACCTAGCCATTCACACATGGGCGCCCACACATTGCCGGCCGATCCTAACCCTTATCTTGCTGATATTCAAGGTGCGCCTCTCATCGGTGATCACCCAATCCTTTTATCCTTTACATTTGGTGCCGACAAGCCCGGCCCATGACTCAGAATACTTAAATTAATTACATGACGTAAAACGTAGTACGTCTCAATGTCCGTCACATAGGTTAACATGCCCCCTTTCTTGATGTAGATTCCGTCTCCTCGGAATCTATGGTATGGTAAGCCTGATAGGGTTTGTTGTGGGAGCCTGTCTTGCAAAATGAGGAAGTAGAGTGAAAGTATGCCGGAATTCAAAAGATATAGAGTGTAATAAATTCAAGCATGTTAGACCACAATGGATGTTGCCATGAGAACTTAGTTTAAGGGGTCACATGAATGAGCTAGCATAGCAATTTAACAGGAGCCTTTTACCTTTATTTCTTTATGCACGTGACATTTTTACACACAATGGTGACCTCCCTAAGGCAAAACTAACATCGATCCTGGTACCATGTTTAACACAAGTCATTCTCCAGGAATCTATTAGTTCACCTTAGGCAAGGCTACCCCCTACCAACCCAGGGCATCGGTCTGGAGTAGAATACTCCTCGCCTAAAGTGTCAATAAGGCGATAGGCCAACATTAGAGCACATAATAGACTTGCATTGCCATTCATTGTAGGCTTTTTTTTAAAATTTATTTCTTTTGATCTTCGCTCCTGAATTAGAATGTGTTCTTACATCCTTTCGACAAAGGGATAAAAGCTATGTCCTAGAGGTCAACACACACACAGCCAGGTCGTTCAAACATTAAGATGGTTATAATCCTAGACTTAAGACAACCATATTCCTAGGTTAACTAAAGACCATGCATTCTCAAGAATATATCCAATAAGGTTAAACTCATTAATGATTCGCACTAGCACGTCAGGCAACTTCAAAAACTAAGTAGTGCCTTTACAAGTTCCATGTGGTTAGCATTATAATTCATGCAATTAATTGAACAGTAAAAACAAAAGAGAGCGGGCATGGAAGAATTACACCTGTATTTTGGAGATCTCCTTGATTCGATGAGAAATGCCCGCAATTTGATGAGATATTTATGTATGAATGTTGCGGCTGTCTCAGGACTTGAAAGCGAACCCACCTCAAACTTTTCAACCTGTACAATCAACTAACAAGCACTATACCTCGAGAGGCACATCAGTGTGAAAAATTAAAGACTCGTTTAAGGACTCCAAACTAGAAAAAACTTGAAAACACTAACCTACCTACTAGTCATTACACTACTACTGAGGATATGGTAAGAGGATGTTGTAGAGTCTTGGCTCTAGCCCTAGGGCTAAGCCTCTATCTGCATCATCCAAATAAATAAAGTTAGCCTTGGTAGTGCCATGAGTTTCATCCGTCCATTCATCGTCGTCAGATATATCTTTTTCGTTTTTCCATCCACATAAACTCATCAAGAATGTAACCATGCGAGGATAGTCATCTTGTGGAAAAGGAAAGTCTTGGGCTATCGGGGATATGTCCTCTATGGAGTAGGGGTTAATCATGGTCAATAGGCGAATTAGCCATTCTAATTCCTCAACATTTTCCTCTCTGGCTAGTACATCTATATGATCCAATTCGGTTTTAATTATAGGATAGCACATGTGAAATATCTGAGAAAGGTACAGATGATACCTCTCACCAAAGGTGGAAGTGGATGAAGTGTGTGGTGCATCTGCCATATCTGTAAACACAGATATAACATCAATAGGTTTATGACAGGTCAATCTAGTTCCTGATTGTATACGGATATTTCTCCTCTTAATGTGCTCTTGCTCTTTTTACTATTTTTTGTTTTTCTTTTCTTTTCTTTTTTGTGTATGAAGCTATATATATACATCCCCTTGAATTTGGCAATTACATGGTCAGGGAAGAAGGTTAAGGAGGAAGCAATGGAATGTCGAGCGTGAGTACATGCTCCCCCTTTGCTTGGGTAGACCATATTTTCTGCAATGATGTTGCAGCCTCTTGGAACCAATTTGTCCAGTGGGTCATAGGTGGTGATGTGGGCAGATAGCTTTTTATGACCCTTGTGGCCACATCAAATTGCAGAGATGGTAGTGTATGCTCCCATGAACGAATGGAGGAAATGGTCTCCGACAATACCTTTACAAGGGGAGATGTAGACTCATCGGTCTCTTGTTGGGTGTTGACAAGAGTAGGTGTAGAGCATGAAGAAACTTCTATATCAACGTGTGCCTAGCATGAGGAGCTAGAAGCTTCATGTGGCTCCCCCCTTCCAAAGCTAGGTGGTATTGATCGATATCGTTTGGGAATCCAAACTAGCTCTGGAAGAAGTGGTGCGGAGCACTCTGTTACCTTTCCCTTACCACGGTCTTTAATTGTCGTTGGGGTGGCAACATTTGGTTTGCAAGGTTTTACAGGTGATGTAGAGGGATTCAGCTTATGCTTAGGGACCCAAATCTGGTCATTCCCTTCGTAGTATCCTTGGGCTACTAATAATTTTTTAGGAATCCATCGTGATGTTACATTGCCCTTTCTCGGGCGGCTTTCTCGAGCAGGTAGCTGCTTTCCTTCTACGAGGCTTCTTGTCTGAACGAGATTGAGTAGGGGGCTAGCTGTTAAACGAAGCTTTTGGGACCCATTTGTATGTACTCTTTGGCATAGTAAGCGGAGCCTTGGAGACCACACTGCCTGTTTCCACTCTTGGCATTGAAGCGTTAGAGGGGTGGCAAACAATCAAAGATGGTTTTGCCACTTGACTTTGTGATTTTTCGTTATCTAGGTGCGAAATTTTGAGCGGTGAGACCGAGAGCGGGTTCTTGCGTTGTAACTCGCCTGGTTGCCCAATGAATATTGCACTTGGTGGCTAACATCCATTTGTGCCCTAAGTTTACGGTTCCCTCCATGGTACCAGTAGGCATAACCAAAAAGCTTTGAATTATGGTCCCCTTGTCATAGGCAACCGGAGTGTTCAGAATTCCTGAGACAGGGGTTTTCTTCTTGTTGATACCTTTAACTTGGATAGCACTCTTGGATAAAGGTGGTTTTTCAAGTTGACACCACAAGCCATATAAAGTCAGGACTTTATCCCCAACCTTGATGTCCTTGTCTTTCAGGTGGCGATCAAACCATTTTTTCCTTCTATCCTTCTCCACAAGGGCATCGTACACAGCCAATTGTCTTTCTTCATTTAGCCACTCAAGGATATACAGACGCTCTACTAAGGGATTACCATCCCAACCCTCTTCAGTAGCAACACGAAGACTAGGAATGACGAATTCCCATGGCATGACGCTCTACTAAGGGATTACCATCCCAACCCTCTTGAGTAGCAACACGAAGACTAGGAATGACGAATTCCCATGGCATGACTGCTTCTTGGCCGTATACCATCTTGAATGGTGTGCAGTTAATAGCCACTTTGTACACAGTACGATAGGCGTAAGCTTTAGATCCCAATCTGTGCGATGAGCTTCAACTGTTTTTGTCAAAACAGAGATTAAGGTCTTGTTGGTACTCTCATGAGGGATAGATTTATGATGGGATATCATGAAATTTGTTGTGAGCTCCTTAATCACATCATTTATAAAATGCGTACCATTGTCGCTCACAAGTTCAAAAGGACAACCGAAGCATGTGATTATATTTTCAAAGAGGAACTTGGCTGTTGTCCTTGCATCTACCTTACGTGTCGCTTTCGCTTCAGCCCATTTGGTCATATAGTCAGTGGCCACAATAATATAGCGAGATTGTGTGTTGCGGGCCGCTGGACTAATTAGACCTACAAAGTCTAAACCTCACTTTTCAAATGGTTGGTTTACTTTAATTGGGTGTAGGGGCATCTGATCTTTCTGCTGGGGTTTCTTGTATCGTTGGCATTCATCGCGACCCTTTACAAAAAGTGATGCATCTTGGAACATAGTGGGCCACCAATACCCTGATTGTAAGATCTTTCACACAGTTAAGTCTCCTGAGAAGTGACCACTGGCTATGCCCATATGTGCCTCTTGCAAAATGTATAGATACTCATCCTCTCGGGCACAACGCCTAAGAACGTCATCCTTTCCTCTTTTATAAAGAGTCCTGGCTATCAGGCAATAGGGTTCGCATTCCTTGATCAGCTTTCGCGCTAGATCTTTACGAAGCTCCTTGGGTGGAAAGCCATTAACCAAAAAGTTAACAATCTTCTCACTCCATTCAGGCATTGTCTCCACCATGAGTAGGGAAGTGTCAGGTAAGTCATCATCAACTCCCATAGGAGCCTCACCATTAGGTATGCGAGACAAATGATCAGCCATGACATGTTTTTTGCCAGGTCTCACAACAACAGTGAAATCAAACTCAAGAAGAATCAATAGCCATCGTGTGATTCTTCCTGTGGAGCATGGTTTGTTTACCAGCAGATACAACAATGCTTGATGATCCACATAGAAAACAAACTTGGTGGCAAGGAGGTAATAACAAAATTTCCTTACTGCATATATCATTGCCAACCCTTCTCGCTCCGTAGTGGTGTAGTTCATCTCAGCACGGCTCAACTGGCGCGACTGGCAAAGCTAATGGGGTAGTCTAGTTTGTGTTCTCCAGGTTGAGTTAACACACACACAATAGCAAAGTTTGATGCATCAATATGCACATGGAAGATTAAATCCTAGTTAGGCATTCGTAAGATTGGAGCACTTGCCCAAGGCCTTCTTTAATAGCTCATACGCACGGTCACAATCTTCGGTCCAAATAAACTCGATGAGAAGCTTATACAACGGTCGAGCTAGCTCCGTGAAGAATAGGATAAACCTTCGATAATAACCAACGTGGCCCATAAAGCGTTGGACTCCCTTATAGTTGGTGGGTGGGGGCAATTCCAGAATGACCTTGATTTTACTCTCGTCGGTGGAAATCCCATTTTTGGATACTATATGCCCTAAGATAACTCCGTGTTTAACCCAGAATTGGCATTTGAAAAGGATTCAATGAGATGCGATATAATCTACACCTTTCAAATATTTTTCGTAAACACATCAAGTGCTCGTCCCCAAGAGGAATGAACACAAAGATCATATAAGAAAGCTTCACAAAAGTCCCTTAGATATTCCTTAAAGGCTATGTTTATCAATCGTTGAAATGTTGCAGGTGCATTGGTCAAGCCAAAAGCCATGACGCGAAAGGCAAACACTCCAAACTCCGTGATAAATGATGTTTTAGCTTGGTCCTCTACTGCAATTGTGATCTGATTGTAACCAGAGTACCCATCTAAAAAGCTATATGCCTCCTTGCCTGCAACTCTTTCAAGCACATGTTCAGAATACGGCAAGGGGTAATGATCCCTTCAGGTGGCTGCATTAACCTTTTTGAGATCAACGCACACTCTGAGTTTCCCATTCTTCTTTGGTACGATGACTATCAGAGAAACCCATTCTGAGTGCTCAATAGGGTATATGAATCCACATTTTACAAGATTTTCAATTTCCTCTTGTACAATCTTTACGTACTTAGGATTCATTGGGTAGGGACGTTGCTGGACTAGTTTAACAGTGCTAATCATTGGAATCGTGTGTTGCACCATAGAGGGTGGAACACCCTTCATATCATGATATGTCCAAGCAAATATGTCTTTGAATTCCTTAGGAAGCTTCTTGAGTGTCGCTTCCTCCGTCTGGGTGAGGTCTTGAGCAATAAAAACTGGGTTAGACTCCTCACCTGGATATGCTAGTTCTATCTCCTTAACTATCGCAGGGCCATCGTAGACACCGCTACTTCCATTAGTAGGCGTTCATTGGGCTTTTGTATAGACGACTTTACGTTCCCCTGTGGTAAATGATTTGAAATGCTCCGGTGTGCGGGGTGTAAGTCTACCAGTTCCTGTTGTGCCAGGTTTTTTTCTTTTAATTCCGCATCCTTTTGTTGCTGAGCTAACTCTTGGTTTTGCCGCCTTCTCGCAGTACGACTTAGTTTCGGTTTCTCTTCGATTTCTAATTGGGTGACGTCATGAGGTTGCAGAATACACCACATGACACTTTGGAGGCATTGTCCCCAATTATCCGCTAACTTCCGATGAGCGTCAATAGCTCCTACATAACTAAGCCATTCTGCAGTGGATCTCTCTTTGTTTATTGGAGTTCGTACATTAGCTTGATAGTGTTGTCGCTTATGTCTCGTTTTCTTCTTACCAAGTTTTTGATTTTTGTTTCTATCAGATTCGGACTCACTTGATCGATCTTCACTTGTGTCCCCCTCACTTTCGGATGAACTGCAGGAGGTCACCGTCCTAGGCCTTGAGCACCTTGCTTCCACACTTGGGTGAATATTTGATTCATCCTCCCCATCAGGCTCAGAGTCAGTTTCTTCTTGAGATTCAGAAGACTCAGAGTTGCATTGGTCAGAGTCTTTGCTACTGTCAGTGTCAAGGGAGTTTGCCACTTTCTTGCCATCAGGAGTCAAGTGCATAACACCTATCATGTTTATTGGCACTAACGGTGGCATATCTTGCCCCTCAGGCATTACCCAACTTGTGCCTCTATTTCCCCATGTGTCTATGGTTGCCGCTAGGTGTACCCAATCCACGTTATCCGACTCAGTCATACCCGGTAGGACACCATATAAGGAGAATCTTTCCCATCATCAGTCTCTTTTTTGCATGTATAGCAATACTTTAATGGGGCTGAGTGAATAGTGGTATCCGATCGATTATCGATGATAACCTTGCTTCCTAAAGGATGCGCGCGACTGTTCTCAAGAGATCAACTCGAATGACAGAGTCCTGGAATTGTAGGTAGACATGGTTTTTCGACCAGTTATGCACCATTTGTGCTTCCCTCATGAAAGGACGTCCTAAGATCATTTGATATGACATAGGATGTTTAGAGAAATCCATTACGATGAAGGTATGTTTTACCTTGTATCCCAGAACCTTGATCTTAAGGTCCCTTAACATTCCAATAGGTTTAGCAATAGTTCCGTTTGCCATCTTAACCACTATGTTTGTGACTTCGAGGTGAGGTCTTCCCATAGATTCCCAACAGTTTTTAGTCACAATGCTCACTCTAGCACCACCATCAAGGATTCCCTTTAGAGTTAATCCCTTGGTAGTAATGGGGAGGGTTGCATTAGATTCATCACCTTCAAAGTACTGTCCCAACTTGTTAACAGGTATTTCAACGACCGAGTCTTCATTTAGGTTGGGTTGTAGATCCCAATGTTCCCCTTCATCTTGAAGCATGTCGGGTCTCCATATTTGCAAATTGTGGTAACCCCGCCTTTAGTTCTCCATTGAGAAATGCCCGAAGAGCTAAGAATAGCTTAGGATCTCCATATAACTTGGATATGATCGTAGTTCTGATTTCAGAGGACATGAAATCCATTAGCTTGGACACATTCAACGGTACTTTTTGAGATATTGCCCCTTGACTAGGGACTGGTGAAGATGGAATCACTTCCTCTTCAATGGGGTTAGGCATTCCCTCACTAAACATTCTTTCCAGCAAGAAGGGTGTTCTTCACCAGTCCCTTAACTAGGGACTGGTGAAGATGGAATCACTTCCTCTTCGATGGGGTCAGGCATTCCCTCACTAAACATTCTTTCCAGCTTCCTGATGTCCTATCCTCACTTTTCTTCCCGAATGATACTAGGTATAGCTAATGGTTTATGGCTCCTGTGAGGCTGAACTTGCGTGGGAAACACTGTGTCTGGAATTTTAATTCTTCTAGGGTCTGCTGGCTCCAGTTCTCTTTGTGTTTCTTCCACCAAACCCCTTAAGTGTTGCACTTGCTCAATCTCCTCAACTAGGTTTGGGTAAGTTCCAATCTTTTTCTTGAGGGTTTTTGGCCCACGTGGCTTGTCTTGGGGGGAGTCTCAATCCGTTTGGGTGTCTGAGAGGGCATTAGCTGACTTGGTTGTGGGGCCGGGGGAGTTTCCTTTTGTTTCCCCTGATTTATGTATTCGCTTGATTCTCCTTCATTGAGCTCCCGAGTGGGTTCCTCCCTTAAAGTAGTGGCTTTGGTCCCCATGGTTTCTATTGAATCAGAATCATCTTCAGGATCATTCATATACACGGGGTCGTCTCCTATTCCTATATTAGTCTTTGAACTAGGCTTGGAGCTCGTGGCATTAAGTGATCTCTTCCGCCGCGTTTTCTTTTTCTTTGCTCAAGCAATTGATGCAGTATCCCTCTCTTCGTCGAGAATGTAGTTTTGATTTTGAAGCATTGACCGTGTAACTACATTCGCGGGTACAACATGTGTGGTTCCTCATGCCTGGTTGGTGACCTCAACCAAATTCAATGGCATAATCTTGGGTGCACTAGGATTATGTGGACATTGAGCAATCAAATGATCTATGCCACAACGATTACATGTAAGTACTGGCATTCTCGATGTGCTCCCTTGGTTTGGTTGCATTTGAGTAGCGATCTTCTGTAGCCTATTATGGCACTCCGCTACATGCACTCCACTACACGATGCGGTCCACCACAATTGTAGCATTGAAGAGGTGGTCTCCTCGCCAAGTTATTAAGGTTTTGCCCCCTTGTGGATGGCGAGAGCAACCGCCTGATATACAGGCTTGACTTGCCCGAAATGATCCTCCATGTAGTACTGGGGGAGTCATTTCAAACGTATCAATCCCATATAAAACAGTGGGGTCTATCTCCTCTTCATAATCCCCACACGCACTATGTGACTCACAATCCATCTGGTTTATAGGGGTAATCCTTGGATGTGGAGGTTGTGGTCCTAGCACTGGTAACGGCATAGACTGGACTACATTCGGGTTCCTTGGAACTATGTGCTGTGAGACGGTTGCTCGACAGGTGGTGCAGGCATCAGCGCGGGTACTTGAGGTGTGTTTGACCAGGCTAGTGGTGCCTGATTTGCCAACATACGCTTAAGTACTAGCCAATCCTTAGATTGATGGCCATACTTACCACATGCATTACAATTCCCATTGAATTTGACTCTGAATGTGGGACATTCACTCGTGCTATGTGGTCCTAAGCAAACAGAACACCATTGTTGCTCTCTTGTTGGGTACATATGGCTATTTTGAGGAGCTCGATTACCCCTAAAGTATTCTTGGAGAGCCTTAGTAAGGTCGGTCACAGACATTTCGGATATCTTGGGCTCCTTGGCAATAGGTTTTACCATCATTGGCTCGTGCCCAGATACTTGCGAACTAACGGATTTTGTCTCCGAAGACACCTTTTTTGTCTACAATCATCAAGTTGTCTTCTAATTGGATTGCATTGGCAGTGACTGCTTCCCGCGTCGTAAGACCTCTAATTACTAGGCCATTGTCTATGTCCTCGTGGTGCAATCCTTGGATGAATCTATTGAGCAGTTGGTTGTTATTGAAGCGCTCATCGGGAGCACAGCGAGAATTTAGATGCTTTAATCGACTAATAAAGTCTCTCACTGACTCCCCTTCCTCGCGTTCAGCTTTTTGGAGTTGAGATGCTACTCCTCAAAGCACACCTTCACGTATGTATTCTTTCAAGAACAATCTCTTGAGAGTGGGATAGTGAGTACACTCTTCAACCCTTAAAGTTCGATATACCAATCTCCGGCTTTTCCACTTAAGGTTAAGCCTAAGGCTTTACACTTATGTAGCTCATTGTGCTCTTCCAAGGAATCACACACGTGTTCAAAAACTTCAATGTGCTTCCTAACATCTTCGTTACCCCACTGAAGTTCTAAGTGAGCTTGGCCACTTGTACCGCCTTGCTTCTAGGTTCTCTCTCAGGCATGCCCCGCATGTTTTCCGCAATAGATCGTCCGATCGTCTGAGCAAACGCTGCAAGATCACCTAGGTGAGCAGGCATAGCTGGTGGAGGCACTTCTGGGATAGCCTGGTTGATAGGAGTTGGCGTTTGTCTTGGTATGTATACAGCTGACGTAGGATATGATATGTGACTAGGCCTGGCTCCTCTTGGATAAGGGTTGTGATAAGGCGATCGTGGAGCATACGCCATTGGCATACTATGAGGCATAGGAGCTACATGAGCATGAGTAGCGATAGGTACATATGGTCGATAGGTACTGGCACGCACTGTTGTAGGTACTGTTCCACTAGGTAGCGGTGTCGTACTAACTACAGTGGTAACAGCAGGTGCGCTTTTTATCATGCTCATCATCGGAGTAGGCATTGTGGATTCCCTAATGGAAAGTTGAGCCAAGGTTGGAAAGCTAAAGTTACTGTTCGTGGGCTCAACCTGCATTGAGACTCCAGGCGAAACAACATACGAAGGGTCTATGGGACTCACGGAGGGAGTCTCCAATCGTGACAGGGTTGGTTGTTTGGCCTTGCCCGTATCCAAAAATTTCATAGGGCCAGTGGAAACTAGGTTCACTCGCCTATTTTGCCTCTCGAATTGGATAATTCTATGAATAACCTCACATATCATTTGTTGTTGCTCCTCTAGATTAGTGGCACTAGATGTAGATCGTATGACTTCTAACCAACCTACATGGCATGTGTAACCCATGTATAGGTCAGTCAGAGTCTCCGTGTGTAGATCATATTCCCAATTTTCATTGAGAAATATCCCATCTAGACTTGGAGTGCCAAACGGTTCTCTTGAAGTGGACGCAATGTCACTTCTTATGGATTGACTTCTAGGGACCTCTACTTTAGGAAGCGCGTCAGAAGGTGGTAGCTCAGTAGCGCTGTCATTAAACAAAGTGGGTAGAATATCCACATGGACACTTTTTGGGAGGGTAGGGTCTACATGAGATGTGAATGGCGAATCTACTACCCCTCCTTCGTTTACTTCGCTTGTCGCATGTTCAGAGCATGTAGCTCTACTAAAGGTCTCTATTAGACGACTAAACATGCTAGATCCGGGTTGTGGGACCCAACCTGGCATGTTTTGGCTTGCCTCCTTAGGGTTCTTGGTAGGGTGCCCTTCCATGGCTTCTGAGTCACTAGCCGCTATTCGTGGATCTTGGGTTGCACTTCCTTGGGTTCCAGCTGAAGGCCAAGATGCTAACATGGAGGGATGGTGTGAGCCTGCGTAAACTGAAACACTTTCTAGTGGCTCAGACTCTAGCACCCGACCATAGCGTAGATGCATGTGACGTGGGTACCTTACGGGCGTTGGTAACTACCCTTGAAGCCCACACAAGTGGTTTCTTAGGTGTTTCGTACCCCGTTTTTACTTGTTTTTATATTGTTTTTAACCCCCTTACTTATGGTCAAACCTGGACTAGGGCGTGTGATAGCTCGAGACGAGCGTATCATTTAAAGGATCCTAGCGTGCTTTACAGCACACAGTGTTCGCCTATTCGGAGCTCTTGTGGTCCTCAGAACAGCCTATTTGCTTGTGGGGGAAGGGTGAAGGCTTTATCCCACATGCTCACTCCACTCCTTGGTGGGTGGGCTACATATAGAGCTCCACTTCCCTTAAGCTCTCACTTGAAAGAAAGCTATGGAGGCTCACTCTCCTATATATATATATATATATCAAAAGACTGAGACTGAGGCTGGGGTCAATTGGGGGTTTTTTGCCGGGGTCAATTGGGGGTTTTTTCTTTTCAAAATTTTCGAGGCCAGGGTCAATTGGGGGTTTTTTCTTTTCAAAATTTTCTTCCAAATAAAAAATTTCTCTTTCCGCTCCACGCGGGTTTCAGTTTCCCTTTCTTTTCTTTCTTTTCTTTATTTTTTTATTTTTTTATTTTTTTTGTGTGTTTTTGGGGATTAGGGTTAGGGTTGGCCGCCACAGCGCCTTGCTACTCGCGCACAGCGCTTCGTTTTCACGCACACACACAGCATAGGAAATAAAACACACACACTCTGCACACAGCGCAGGACAGAGCTACAGCCGGGTGGAATAGATCTACAGAAAAAAATTGCTACGAACCAGATTTATAGAAAACAATTTGCAAAAAAATGGACTACGAACCAGATTTACAGAAAACAAATTGCTGAAAATGAAAATGTCAACACTGTACACACATCACACCTCTCTATTCCTTTCCTGCAGTGTTAAATTTCACTTCACGCAGAAGCCCGAGCTGCAAATTGGAGCTTGATGCAGGGCATTTCCCGGGCAGCGACGCCAAAAATGTGCGCTTTTACGGCACGAGTCGGAGCTGGGGACTTGCCGAACACTGTATGCGAGCCACGAATGGCTGCAAGCATACAACCAGAAACTAGCAAGCTCAAACAGAAAGCAAAGGTGTGTCACTCACTGCTCAAATCGCCGTCGTGAAGGATTCTCGTGTCGCAGTGGAGGAGGAGTCGCCGTGGCCGCTCTATTGCCTCGCCACCGCCGTGCCGCCACACAGTGCTCGATCGCTCTCTCTCTCTCTCTCTCTCTCTCTCTCTCTCTCTCTTACACACACGCAGCAGGAGAAGGGGACCGAGAAGATAAGGCAAGAGCACACTTGGTATTCAACACATTGAGAATGAGGGTTTTAGGGTTACATTTGACTCTTATATGAAACCTAGCCGTTCACACATGGGCGCCCACACATGGCCGGCCGATCCTAACCCTTATCCTGCTAATATTCAAGGTGCGCCTCTCATCGGCCGATCACCCAATCCCTTTATCCTACATGTGGTGCCGACAAGCCCGGCCCATGACTCAGAATACTTAAATTAATTACATGATGTAAAACGTAGTACGTCTCAATGTCCGTCATAGGTTAACACTGTTACACTTGATGTCTTTGAAACCGAGTCAAGGATTCCCACGGAGCTGTTGAGTATGGATAATGTTGTGCTTTCTCCACATATTGGAAGTGCAATTACAAAAACTAGAATGGCTATGGGACAACTTCTTGTTGCCAATCTTAAGGTCCATTTTTTTGGGAAACCTTTGGTGACACTTGTAAACTAATTGCTTCGAGGCTTGATTTTCTTGGAGACCTTGTAAATGAATATGTTGGTTGCGACTCTGGGAGGGAAGGTTCCAAATTCAAATACCCACAGGCCCCATTGGAATTTGTGGCTACCTTGCAACCACAAGACCAAGCCTAGGTACCAAATTGCGACTACATTAAGGACTACTATCTACTTAAGGGGAAATAACATTAACACCATTTTAAACTTTTCAAACATTGCAAAGTACAACACATTTTAGTTGTACATCAGCTCATATAGTACATGATGTGAAAGAAACCATGTAATACTTGTTATTTAAAAATTGAACGCTGTTGCATCTAATAGAGTTTTACTGATCTTTGTTGGATGTAAGTTGCCTTCATAGGACATAAACACACATGCATAAAACACTTTTGTTTGGACAAATCTTTAAACTCAAAACTTCATTTTTCAAAAGGATTCTTTTTTATTAAATTTGCAAATTGTCTATACTTATAGATTTGACTACTTCATTTTTCAAAATGATTATTTTCTATTAAATTTGCATTCTAGACACTTAGTTTTCAATGTGTCATGATCTTAGAGAGCCTCCTCGAAGTTGGGTCTTTGGCCTGCACATTGCAACCGATGGCCAAGCTTTACAAGAGTGAGGGTGGGGTCCGCTTATACACAGTTATAAAGTTTGGTCATCAATCGGAGTATATTTGGTTGTAATGTGCATGCCAGACATTTAGTTTTCAATGTGTCATGTGGTCTTCGAAATTGGGTCTTTGGCGTGCACATTGTAAAACCAAATGTGCTCCAATGGTGATCAAACTTTGCAAGAGTGAGGGGATTGGGTCCACATATACACACTTGCAAAGTCTGGATATGCATGCCATTTTCAATGTGTCGTGGCCTTAGATAGTAACTTCAAAATTGGGCCTTTGACCTACACATTACAACCAAATGTGCTTCAATGGTGACCAAACTTTGCAAGAGTGAGGATGGAATCCACATATATACACTTAAAAACTAAGCATCTCGCAATCACATTACAACAAAATGTGTTGCGATGGTGATAAAACTTTACAAGAGTGAGGGTGAGATCGATATACATACTTGCAAAGTTTGGTGACCATCCACATTTGGTTGCAATGTGCATGCCATACACTTAGTTTTCAATGTGTCGTGGGTCTTAGAGAGTCTCCTCAAAATTGGGGCTTTGGCCTACACATTGCAACCAAATGTCCTCTGATGATGATTGAACTTTGTAAAAGTGAGGGTGGTGTCCACATATACACACTCATAAAGTTTGATTACCATTGGAGCACATTTCATTGCAATGTGCTACACACTTGGTTTTCAATGTGTCGTGGTGGAGAGCCTCCTTAAAATTGGGCTTTTGGCTCACACATTACAACCAAATGCACTGTGGTGGGGTGACCAAACTTTGCGAGTGTGAGGGTGGGTGGTTCACATATATACACACTTGTAAAGCTTGTTCTCGCCCATCGGAGCATATTTAGTTACAATGTACATGCCGTCTCCATGGTTGTTGGCCTTAGAGAGATCCCTCGAAATTGGGCCTTTTGGCTTACACATTGTAACCAAATGTCCTCCAATTATGACCGAACTATTCAAGAGTGAGAGTGGTATCTAAATATACACTGGCACATACATCGCAACTAAATATGCTTTGATGGGTGAGCAAACTTTCCAAGTGTGTATATGTGAACCCCATATACTACACACTTGTTGCAAAGTGTGTATATGTGAACCCCATATACTACACACTTGTTGCAAAGTTTGGTCATCCCATTAGAGCACATTTAGTTGCAATGGGCAGGCCAAAGGTTCAATTTCGAGGGGGCTCTCTAAGGCCACGACACATTGAAAACCGGGTAAATGGGTTACACATTGCAACCAAATGTGTTGATGGTTAACCAAACTTTGCAAGTGTGGATATATGGACTTCATATACACTTGCAAAGTTTGATCACCCATCAGAGTACATTTGATTGCAATGTGCATGCCAAAGGCCCAATTTTTAGAGGGCTCTCTAAGGCCACACGACACATTGAAAACGAGGCAAATGGGTCATACATTGTAACCAAATTTGCTCTGATGGTGAGCATATTCTCTCTAAAATGCTATGAAGACTAGATAACAAGATATAATTGAATGAAATGAGAATATAAGTGTGTACATTTGTAGGAAACAACACTCTCTTATATTGCATTGTATTAGATTTTCTAATTCATAAGATAAGATTTTTCTTATTCAATTGGATGATTTTTCTTATTCAATTGGATGATTATGGATTCATAGATATTTTATAAAGTTAAATATACATGATATATTGATTAGATTTTTAAAATGGAGAGAAATTTGATGTAATATATACATTTTAAAATTTTTTTAAAATAGTAATTTTACAAAAATAAATATTTTTTAAAAGAAAAAGATAAATATATTTTATTTAACTATAAAATAATATATTATTTAATTTATATATATTATTTATTTTTAAATTAAAATTTAATTTTAAAAATTAAAAATTATGTCTTTAAATTATATATGTATATTATATAAATTATAAATAGCTATTTTTTAAGAAATTTTTTTAAAAAGTCATATAAATATAGTAATATATTTTTTAATTCATGTATATTTGATTTTAAAATTTTTAAATATTATAAGAGTATTTTACCTGCATATGCATGGATTATCTGTAAATTATAATTATATATATATATATAAATATATATATTACAGATATGTGAAACTATGAATGGAAGCACCTATGCATGGGGTGATGATGACATGAAAACTCGAGTTGATGACATGGTAAGGTGGATTACTGATATGTTAGTGTGACATGTGGCATTAACTCAAGATGATGTGATATATCCATGGTGGATGTTTTGATGACATAGACTAACGATGTGCCAATTTGAGTTAAGCGACAGCTCTCCCTCCTTGATGATGTGTTAATGCATATGACATGGCATCTAATGAGGTGGCATATCATGTCATCAATGATAAGATGGCAAAGTGAGATGATATAGTGAGGTGGCATATCATGTCATCAATGATAAGATGGCAAAGTGAGATGATATAGTGAGGTGGTATGCCATGTCATCAATGATGAGGTGACACATTGAGGTGGAATGCATGTCATGTGTAGGTGACATGTCAAACATGTGGATACATGCATGGCCACCTTAGGAATCTCCACCTAGGCTTGGTACATTACCTAACCTAGGTTACCAAGCCTGGTTAGACTTGGAAGAGAAGAAACTAGAACTATTTTTACATAAAATGAATGAAAATAGACCTTTTCTTACTCACATTAAACCAGGCTTTTTTACATAGGTTCACCATGATTATGACTACTTTTTCACATAAAAGCATTGTATAGTCACATAAAAATAATTTTCTTAACTAATTCACTAATTATGTTCAAATGCTCTAAGACTTTGAAGTAAATTTCCATTAGAGATCTTGGAAAATCTAATCATTAAAAATGAGGTTTGACTATATGTTCACATTTTCCTCATCCTTGGGTCATTTAATTAAATAAAAATACATAACTTTTGTTATAAAGCTATGCTATACAAAAAAAAACTTCTCTTTTTTTAATATCTTTAAAATATATAATAATTAATTTAAAATACATTATATGAAAAATTTATTCTTTTTGTATACCTTCAAAATATATAATAATTAATTTAAAATAGAAATTACATGCAAAAATTACTCAATAAATCAAGTTAAAGTCACCATTACATAGCTTTCTTGCTTGCAAAGTGGAAATAGAATTGGAGTTAAAATAAGGAAGTTATTCACATTTTATGATGATGTTGTCGACTTGTTCGAGTTTGGGACATGCCATATACACTATATTTGTGACATAGGAAATTTGGCATTTGAAATTTTTTATTTTTGATTGAATCATATGTTTAAGTGCATGACTAACGGTGTGATATTTTATTAGAAGAGCTCAATGCTAAATTCCTTTGCCAAGTGGGTAAGATTAGTCATTTTTAGTGAAAAATGATTATTTTTTACTACAAAAAAAATCTTTAAAGGTGAACCAAAGTGAGAGATTGGCCGGGTTGAGCTGGCGAGGGATGCCTTCAAGGGTGTAATGGGGAGTTATACTTGACCAGTAGTAGTACAACCACCCTATGCTTAGTCCAGAGAGTCTTGGTTGTCTCGTAGGCAAAAACATCTAATAAATGAAGCACAAGAAGGTTGTCATTACATAGCAATAAGTAAAGCGCAAAGTGAGATCAATCACCATTGGAAGCTATTCAGCAAAGGATATTGAGCGCTACTTAGCATGAAGCATACCTGATCACAAACGAGAAGGCGGCTTGAAAGAGCATTTTGTAATCTACACAAGCTGTGCATTAATGGTATTCAACACACTTGGCTATTGATAGAAATTAATCACAATACAAAGAGGAGTTAATTGAAATTAATCCAACACAACACAACCTTTGGAGAGAGAGAGAGAGAGAGAGAGAGAGAGAGAGAGAGAGAGAGAGGTTGAGCAAAGAGAGATAGAGGTGGGCCGTGGAGCAAAAGGAAAAGGTGGCAAAGTATGAGTTATTAATGGATGCTATGTGTCTAGAAAACAGCTAGCACAAAATTATGTATATCTCTAAGAGATTAAATATTTCAAAATTATTCCAACCAAGAGAATATAAAAATTTTATACACCATTGGATTCTAAGATTAAAGACCACAATTCCCTTGAACCAAACCAAGAACCCACCTCCCCACAAAGTCCTTAACTCCACAATTTTCAAAGTCCTCCATTAGGTAGCATCAAAAAGGCAAATTTTCAAAGTCCTCCATTAGGTAGCATCAAAAAGGCAAATTTTCTACATTCATCGTAGATAAGTAACACACACACGCACTCTTGACCTCGCTCGCTATTCGCAAGGGCTTACTCAGTAGTTTAGCTATGGCGGACCCGAGCTCGTGCAGCGCGGGCAGTATGAAGCCAGAAAAGCCATGCGTTCTCCTCACGTTCGACACTGCTCGTTTCGAACTGCCACTGGGGTTCCTCGTCTCGTTACAGGAGAGGTTCATGGTCCTGCAACAACATGGTGGCGCACCCTTGGACATGGAAATGGCCGCCCGCGTACAGGCTCTGGTGGGGTCAAGGGCTTCCTCCGACCTCATCGACTCGCTTCCCAACCTGCGCATCATCGCCTGCTTCGCCGCCGGCGTTGACAAAGTTGACATTGCCGCTTGCCGGCGCCGTGGTATCCATGTCACCAATGTGCCCGCCATCTCCAGTGCCGATGTTGCCGACCTCGCCATCCTTCTCATGCTTGCCGCCTCCCGTCGCCTCTGCGCCGCCGATCGCTATATCCGACAGGGCTCATGGCCCCTCCAAGGTGCCTTCATGCTCACGAGAAAGGTTTGTGCTCCCTTTGAGTGAAATATCAGTGTGTTGGTCCTTTCTTAGCTTGAGATCATCATGGATGTGATCGTGTATAACATTTCTGTCATGCATAGCGTGTTTACCCACCTTTCTGAGTAACAACGTAGTCGATATGGCAAACCCTAACCGTTTGCAGCCCTCGTACTCCCTGTCACTGTCCAGACTCCTGAAAAGCATCCAGTACAATTAAATGTCTTTAATGGGCCTCATCTGCCAGTTTGCCTATGTATTCTCTTCCCACCATACCTCCACTGTGAGGTAAAGATGGTCAAAGACAGAGCTTGAACTATTCACTGTGTCAAATCTCCCTGGTGACAAAGGCTGAGAATGACAGTTTTTGCAATCACCAGTGGCCTGAAACCTAGATGAGCTGATCACTCTTCTCAGTGAAAGAGGTTTAAAAACTTGGCAACTTCAATAGGCTGGAAAAAACTGGGGAGCTGGTCGATTTTGACTGGCCAGTTGATGCAGGTTTGTATAAAATGTGTGCATGAAGGATGAACATATGGTGTGCACGTAAGATGAAGATATGCTGGTAGTAATGCCTTAGGGAACCATTGCAAGCTGAGATTCACTTGTTTTGAAAAACTGGAAATAAGCTGAGACTCAGAACTTAAGGAGTACAGTCCTGATTTCTTGTTTTCCGAGGGGCTGTTTGCTGATTCTGCATGGTCAAGGATTTTATCTCTGATTCATCTACTTCCTTGTAGTCTCCTCTGAGTGGATGTGTTCTTGTAGATTGTGGATTTGTGAACTTTTGATCTGTGGGTGCCCAGAGGCAGCTAGATGTCCGGAGGTTGTGACTACTATTTCATCTCTTCCCTTGTAATCTCCTCTGAGTGGATTTGTTCTGTTAGTTGGTGGATTTGTGAACTAGATTCAGTTGGCTGTATGGAGGTCATGACTAGGACCTCTTGTGGTGGTCATCTCTGGAGCCATGTTCTAGTTAGATGTCGTCATTATGTGGTAGTCATCTTTTGAGCACTGGCGTGGATGGGGATGCCATAGCAGACAATTTAGAGCCCATCATGGCCTGCCTTATCTGCATCATCAACATGAATCCAACATTGGGGGCGAATGAGTGTTTGGCAAGGGTTGTCAATCGTAAGGTTCTGTCCTCTTCCCCCCTTCATTTGGGGTTTGCTCTCGGTGGTATCGTTGAAAGAAATGTATGATGTCCCTTTTGTATAGATAATAGGAGACCAATTTTTGATTAGTCAACCTTCTAGCCTTTTATATTCACCAGAGGTGTGGCCCTACTTCTAAAAAAATCCCAGATGACCTGCATGCATTTCTGTATAGATGGTTTCTGTCTGGGTCTAATAGAATGCAATCAGCAGTATACGTATGTCATGGAGCTGACGATTAATACCTTGAGGGTAACCTCTCAAGTTTAGAACTGCACTTTCTTCTGGAGTTTGCAAGTAACATCAGTTTTCCAGTGTGCATGCAAGGGGTGAGTTTGGTATTTTAAGGATCTTTATGTCAATGTGACTTTCAGTCTTCTAGTTATTGGGCATTTCATGCACTTCGTAGCCCTTTTCTTTTCTACGTTATCTTTCTCTGAACCACTCGTTATGGTATATTGTTGAGGTTTCCATGCCTGGTGCTAAAAAGTGTGTGGATGGTGTTTTGACTAGGCAAGTGGAAGGCAAGTGGGCATTGTAGGACTTGGGCACATTGGCAGGTGTATTGCAAGGAGAGCTGAAGCATTTGGGTGCAGCATATCCTATCATGGGAAGTCACCAAAGCCAGACGTGCCTTATGTTTTTTATGCCAGCGTGGTAGACCTGGCTAAAGATTCCGATGTTATTTTGGTCTCTTGTGCTTTAACAAGCGAAACGAGGCACTTGATTGACAGGAGAGTCCTAGATGCATTGGGACCACAAGGCACTTTGGTGAATGTAGCCCGTGGACAGGTAGTAAATGAAGTGGAACTTATTGCAGCTCTAAAAGAAGGCCGTCTAGGATCTGCTGCACTTGATGTGTTTGAAACCGAGCCGAGGATTCCCACGGAGCTGTTGAGTATGGATAATGTTGTGCTTTCTCCACATATTGGAAGTGCAACTACAGAAACTAGAAGGGCTAAGGGACAACTTATTGTTGCCAATCTTGAGGCCCATTTTTCTGGAAAACCCTTGGTGACACCTGTAAACTAATTGCTTCCTGGTCTGATTTTCTCAGAAACCTTGTAAATGAAGATGTTGGAGAGGGGAGGTCCCATTGGCATTGTGGCTGTCTCCCGGCAGGTACCAAATTGCGACTACTCAAGAATATCTACTATCTACCCAAGGGGAAATAACATTAACGAACTTTGCAAACTACAACACATTTTAGTTGTACATCAGCTCGTATAACATATGATGTGAAAGAAACCATGTAATACATGTTCTTGACAAAGATTAATAAAAGTTGAACTGTTCTGCATCTAATAGAGTTTTACTGATCTTTGGTGGACGTAAGTTGCTTTCATAGGACATAAATAAAACACTTTTGTTTGGACATCTTTAAACTCAAGCTTCATTTTTTTGAAAGGATTCTTTTCTATTAAATTTGCAAATTGTCTATATTTATAGATTTAATTAAGAAATCTTCTCAAGTGATGATCAAAGATGCATCGGTAACAGTCACACAAGAGCTTTCAAAGGATGGATGGTTCAACAATGTTCGGGATATACATTTTATTGAGTCGCATTGAAAACATTCTCATTGTAATTTGAAGAGGAAATTGACCATTTTTAGAAGGCATTTCTCTATAAATTTTGCAAAATAAAACTATAACTTAAATTTTTTGAAGAGGATTCTTCTCCTTCTCCCATAAATTTGAGCAAGTTTTGCACAAATTTAAACAAGTTCTCGGCTAAGTTGAACCTGTCTTTTCTCAAACCCTAACCCACATGCTACAAGAGCAAGCAAGCAAGCAAATGATCCCTTTTGAGTGCTTTGAAGTAAGCTTTCTCATTTATAGGTGACAAACCTCCGTCTCATAGAAGCGTAGGGTTTACTACTAAAGACTCTTAGAAACCACCAATTTGAAAAACTTTCAACATATTTTTGAAGTTTGAAGGTCCAATTACATTAGGGCCAAACTAGGCCTAAACCAATGGTTGAGGTTCAAAAGTGAGGGAAACTAGTCTTTGAGCTTGGGGCAGTATGGAGGAGGACCCCTCCTCTTGTCATGGGGAGATTGAAAAGATAATTTCTCGATGAACAGACGATGGAGGAGACAGCAGGCGTCGAGATGAAATTGAAATCATTTGCCAAAGTCGTAGGAGAAAATGAAATGTTGAAGTCGCACATTGTGTGGACCAAGAAGAGGTTGGTTGATTCTCATGCAACTCTTTCTCAAGACTTCGTAAAACAAATTGGTCTATTTGCTTCTTGCGGCATGATTCTTACGTGCACATGTAAGATTGCCATTGAAGAGTGAGGTACAAAGCAACTTAGATATATTATCTTGGAAAGGGTTCTTCAATGTTCTGATATCTATACATGCGTTTGTCACTAAGATCATAGGTATAACCCCTATGTTCTTGATCAAGAATCTGATTCATGTCATTCCCTAAGATCCCATCTTTCCTATAATCTAGAGCCTGTTGCAAGCTTGCAATGTCTGGGTTGAACTCATCAACCTCTCCCCTTTATCCAAGCAGCTAGGACCTGATCCTTTTTCCCTATAAGTAGAGCTTCTAACAAGATTTGTATCTCTTGGAATACCTTCAAGGAAACCCAAAAATCATTGCTGATTGAGCTAGGTGTGGTTGGTAACATAGAAGTAACGCTGGCATGTTCCTAGGGTGGGTGGTTTGGTCACTTTGCAAAACAATGTCAAAGCCTCTTACCAATAGGCTCAAAAGAAACAAAGGATAACAACAATGTACCCAATCTCGCTTTTCAATCAAGCCATAGTAAAGAAAACTTCCACCTATTCTTTATCTTGCATAGGCAATGGGCAAGAAAATAATAGGGAATTCACATAAGCCACATTTTGCATGTCCACACTTCAATTGGCATCCATAAGTATCACTACACCTCCATCGGCATTGATGAAGCCAAGAATGCTTGCAAATGCTTCCAACTTTAGCAAGAAGACCTTCTAATCTTGCCAATCACATGAATGTTCACCAATGCTTGCAAGAAGCATGTTAATGCTATGGATTTTAGAAAAAGAACATGAAATCCATCACATAGTATCAAATCAAGTACTATTCACGCTATTGCTACTCAATCTTGTAAGAGTATTGCCATCACAAGCATGATAACCACTAATTTTACAAAAGCCCTTTGATTAAGCAACCCTCAGGTTAGGGTTTGCTCTCCAAAACACTATAGCCATGAAGCTTGCAAAAAACCCCTAAATCTTTGCCCATTTTTCTCAAGAAGGCATAAAATCCATTAAGAAATGGCTCAAAATGCCTCAAACTTACTTACCAAGGGCTTGTAGAGTCCTAAGTGAAACGGCCATATTTGCTAATAGAATGTGTGAAACTTACTCCCAGTCACACCATGAAATGCTCAAAGAATGGCTCAAGTATGGTCCCTCTTGCTTAGAGAAGCATGGGAGAAGGTTAGGGTTAGATAAAATGGCCCAAATATGATCCACAATTTTTCAAATTTGAGAAAAAACAAAAAAAAATGCATGATTTTTAGGGCCATATATAGCATAACTACCACCACCATTAAAAAACCACCTGCCAACTCTAGTAACTGCAACAAGCATTCGAGAAACCTTTTTGTGCCAAACATACATAGATGACGATTCCTCTTCATTTTTTATCTAAGCCCGAAATTTGAAGAAAATAGCCACACTTTTTAAAAAATTTACATAATTATTTCCTTTTTTGAAATTGGTTCAATTCCTTGCATACCTTTATTATTTCCTTTTTTCAAATCGGTTCAATTCCTTTTAAGCCGAGGCATACCTTTATCGAACATTGAATTATGTATATCTCCAAGAGATTAAATATTTCAAAATTATTCCAATCAAGAAAATATTAAAAAATTATACACCATTGGATTCTAAGAATAAAGACCACCAAAACCCAACCCCCCCCACAAAGTCCTTAACCCCACAATTTTCGAAAGTCCTCTAGTAGGCAGCAACAAAAAGGTAAATTTTCTACATTCATAAATGATAAGCATTATATATATGTTCCCCCCAAGTTTTTGTAGGGAAATCCAGAATTCTTCCATCTCCACCTCTCTCTCTAACCATTTAGCTCTATCAATATTCACCCTCTTATTGACCATGTCAAGTAAGCTCCCCTCTCCTTGATATCTTCTTTGGGAGCTATCATCCTTCAGGCTAAAGGTGGCCCCTAGAAACTCCACCCATTTCTGAGTAAATTATTTGATATCACCAATCACTTGACCCCTCTTATCCCTAATATACCCTATTACTTCCTTGTCCCCTTTCTCTTTAGCTAATCAAAATAAGTACATAGCAGGTTTCCTCCTAGTATTGAAGGCTCTCCACTTATCTCTCTTTTTCCCTTCCTCGGCCAACCTATCATCTTCTCTCTTCAGTTGAGCCTGACACCAAATGTATTGGTTAAACTTAGCTTCAGAAAGGCCTTCCCTTGTAATTGCTCCATCAACTCACTTAATTCCGTCCTCTCTGTCTCTTCTCTTGTGCCCTTAGTTTTTCTAGTCTCTTGATAATTCCTTGCATCTCATTAGCAAACCCTCTCCACGACCCATCTACACTCCCCTTGCCTCTTAGTCTTCTAATTTCCTCTTCAGAGAGGGTGACAAACAGCTCATCCTTCAATAATAGATTGTTCACCCTCACTTTCCTAGCAGGAAATTGTCTTAGGTCATCTTCACCCCATTCAGCCACATGCCAACCCCATTTTAGGGGCATATGATTAGATAAAGCTAAACAAGGATCCACTTTGGTAAAGAAGGTATGAGGTACCCATGTGGCTTGATGACTGAAGAAAACCTTATCAATCCTTGATGATGACCCAAAATATTGAAGGCTAAAGTAAGTATGACCAGGTTTAGATCCCCAAACCCCCAACTCCCTTCCATCAACAAGACCTATCTTTTCTCTAAGTCTTTCCCACTTCCTCTTCTCTTGACCCATGAAAACAATGCTTCCCCCACACATGTCCACTTGTTTCTCTACCATATTAAAGTCTCCCATAAGGATATAGGGGCATTGAATGTCCAACTTTACAATCCATCTCCCCTCTTATCTAATGGTTATGGGCACCATACACATTGACTATCCACACCCTTTCCCCTTCCACATGGATTTCTACCACCAGAATTCTACCATTAGGATGATTGGCTATGATACTAGTAGGCATAAATTCCTTCCTGACTATAGTTGTAACCCCACTAGAACCTGATTTTATTCCCCCATACATAACCATCCAATCCAAGGATCAATCGTTTCTTATGCACTTCAAACCAAAAACATTATGTTCTTGAACAACCATCACTAAAATCCCCCATCCTTTCACTAGTTCCTAGAAAGCTACATGCTTCCTCTTGTCCCTTAGTCTTTTCATATTCCAGGTACACCCCTCACATCGCAGATTCTACTCATTTGAGGGTAGTAATAGGTACCATATCCGCCTCTATCTCAGCCTCCATAGTTAGACCTCCCCCCGGATCCCCAGTCCCCAATTGAATAGCCCTCCAAGGAGTTCCCACCTGCCAGTTGAATCTGCCCCCAATGGAGGAGGTTTCACTATCCTCTACACCTAAAGGGCTATACAGATTAGAATACAGAGAAGGTCTAGACCCCTCCAAGGATTTTCTACTAGTCATTACTCCCTTCCCATTAGATTTGTTATGATTTATTCTTGCCTCCCCTTTTATTTGTCTAAGCCTCACTTTAGTCCATCCGTGCTCCTCAGTGACCAACTTTTCCTTACCTTTTCCTTCCTTTTTGATAGGTTTTTCAGTGGTCCGAGTCTTATTTCCCCCAAAGGATTCACCCTTCTTCCTCTCCTCCCCACCTACTTCCTTATTCTTAGCTTTACCACAATTTCTAGCAATATGACCAAAACCTCCACATCTAAAATAAGCCCTAGGAAAAGCTCCAAATGTCAGCTTCAAATCCATGTTTTAGAACCACCTCTAAAACTTTAGGCATCTCCAGCATAATATTCTAGGTTATACAGATCTTGTTCGAATGTCTCCCATTATCCTCATCTCTTGGAACAAACAAAACTAACACAATTTCCCTTGCTAAATCCCCCATCTTCGGCACCCACACCAAACATGCGTCTCAAAGGCTCTTATTCACATCAAACATGGGATTAAACAGCATAGCATGCACTAGTTTCTGTCCCATAAACAATAGTGCTATGGCAAAGAGATCAACCCCCGTCTTCCCTTTCACAAACAACACATTAAAAAATCCTTTACCTAGGTAAAACACTTGTGACACTACCCTCTCATGAAACACATAATCTTGCAACCACCTCCCTAGCTCTGCCTTACTCGATGGTCTCTCTACACACAACAGGATTGCGCTGCCACACCCAGAGAAAAGTATTATTTTCCTCTTCACAAGGTCAGGTGAGATGTTTGCGCATACCTTCCCTCTAATTGTCCTTCCTTTACTAAGCTTGGTTATTCAGTCTCGAGGAAATCCAATCAAACTGCACTTTCTTTCCTCCCTGTCGCCTCTTCATCTTCTCAAATTCTCTTCATTTCTTCATCAAGGTCCTAGTGCCCCGAGCCACATTCTCTGACAACATCATTATGTTCCCACATCTCGGCCATCCCTCGTCTCTCCCTACCCTTCACGCTTGCATACGGTCAGCCACCTACCCTCATACAATCACATGAAATCCCTTGTACAATCGTATGCAATCCCACGTGCTTACTAGATCTTACTGCACTTTCTTTGCTCCCTGTCGCCTCTTCATCTTCTCAAATTCTCTTCATTTCTTCATCAAGGTCCTAGTGCCCCCAGCCACATTCTCCGACACCATCATTATGTTCCCACATCTCGGCCATCTCTCATCTCTCCCTACCCTTTACGCTTGCATACGGTCAGCCACCTACCCTCATACAATCGCATGAAATCGCTTGTACAATCGCATGGTGTACAATCGCATGCAATCCCACGCGCTTACTAGATCTTATAAGACACTTGTCACTTCGTGGGTGGCTCCTTCCTAACAGGGAGGCTGTTTAGCCATCTTTAAAAGATTTGGTGTGGATCACATGTAGGGAGGCTTTAGCTACAGAGAGGTTGGATAATTATCTGAAGGAGGGGATTGTGAATTTGATTCCTAAGAAAGCAGCTTGTCATCACAGGTTTAACCACTAGAGACATACCACCTTGCTCAATGAGATATATAAGATCCTGGCAAAGGTCATTGTTATGAGGATTAGCCCTGTTCTACAAGAGGTGATTTCCAAGAGGCAATATGGGTTTATTAAAGGAAGGTCCGTCTATGAAAATACATTTTCTTCCTTGATGGATGGGTAAGGAAGTGGCTCAAAGAGCAGGACAGAAGTGTGCAATCCTTCAATTGGGTATGGAGAAAGCTTATGAGACGGGGTACATTGGTCCTTTGTGGCTAGAGTTATGGAGAAGTTGGGATTTGGAAGTAGAATGGCCACTTGTGTTTACACTGTCATTGTAGGGGGCTACTCTGGGGGGGTTTCAAATCAATAGATCTGTAAGACAGGGCCATTGCTTCACATCCTTTGATAGTGGCTCTTGAGGATGCTTGTGAAAAGAGGTTGGTGACAAGTTTGAAGATGAGGAATGGGGAGCGATTGGTGGTACAATGTTTTGCAGATGACTCATTAGTCTTTTCGAAGGCTGATAATGATAATGTAAGACATACTTGGCGTATAGTTCAACTATTGCTGATGCCTCTGGATCTAGATGTAACATTCATAAATCCAGAATTTTTAGCTTGACTAAGGATGATGATTTTGACATAGAAAGATGGGGGTGTGAGGTAATAAGGAAGGGACATATTAATAGGCATTTGGGGATTCCCTTTGGAGTTGGGGTGACTAGTGAGGATGTAACTAATTGGGGAATTGAGAGGTTTTTCAATAAGATGAAGAAATGGGAAGGGATTAGGGTGTCTTTTCATGATAGGGTGGCCATTGTTAATATAGTTTTGAATGCATATATTATGTTCCTATGCCCTGTGGTTGATTTTAGAAAATGTCACCGGAAGAGGATCATGGCTCCATTTAGGAAGTTTATTTGGAAAAACAACAAGGATGACAGGAAGTATTTAGCTTGGTTGGCTTGGGAGAAAGTGAGTTTGCCTAAATGTGTGGGAGGACTTAGAATTCTACACCTGCCCATTCATGCCAAAGCTAGGGTGGCAACTAGCTTACCTAAATGCTTATCGTAGGAGGAAACTTGGTCTATAATGGTTAGAGAGGTGATTGAAGATTCCATTATGCAATGCAAGGGGAGGTGGGTTGGATTGGATTAGAAAACTAAGCTATTCTCTCATGCCCCTTTGAGAATTCAAAGCTCCCACTTTTGTAAGTTTCTTTGTCTTAACGGGAAGGAGGTAATGGGATTGATGAAGTGGGACACATGTACAAGGGCAACATGAAATTCTTTGTTTAGTCTAGGATTATGGTGCTCTCATAAATTCACTCCCCCTTTAGCTTAGTTAGATGTAAGAATATCTAGAAGATTGAATAATAGGGGGCTCAGATGGATGGGAGACTATTGGGATAGCTTTCAGGCTAGGTGGAAAGAGTTGGGATAGATAAGGGATGAGTTTGGGTTACAACAGAGGGACTTGTAGTTGGCAAGACAACTCAGCCTTTCCAAAATCTCCTCAACCCAGCCTTTCCAAAATCTCCTCAAGGGCTCCTTTTAATGAGGCTTGTTGGATGAAGGATTAGACTTGGTTTAATGGGGTCAAGTTGGGGAGGGTTTGTATATGAGGAGATGAGAAAGAGTGAAATTAATGTGATGTATTGTAACAAAATCCAGAGAGTAAGGTGGAGTTCATATACCTGGATGAAGAGGTTAATGGGGTCAAGTTGGGGAGGGTTTGTATATGAGGAGATGAGAAAGAGTAAGGTGGAGTTCATATACCTAGATGAAGAGGTTAATGGGGTCAAGTTGGGGAGGGTTTGTATATGAGGAGATGAGAAAGAGTGATGTGGAGTTCATATACCTGGATGAAGAGGTTAATGGGGTCAAGTTGGGGAGGGTTTGTATATGAGGAGATGAGAAAGAGTGAAATAAATGTGATGTATTGTAACAAAATCTAGAGAGTAAGGTGGAGGACTCCAAGATGGTATCTGAAGGATAAGCAACCGGTTCATACCTTTTTGGCCTTGGTAGAGAATCCTATTGGCATGAGACTTGATGTGAAAGTTTGGACCTAAGACTCCAAGATAGTATTTGAGGGAGAAGCAACCAGTTTATACCTTTTTGGCCTTGGTAGAGAATCCTATTGGCATGAGACTTGATGTGAAGATCCGGACCAAGAAAGAGTTCATGGAGGATCAGACTCCCAAAGGATGTGCTTGTGGCTAGCTTACATCTGGGGTATTATATTTCTTCAGAACACTCATCTTTTGTTTTGGAGGAGGAGGGGTGGGATCAAATTTGTGGCCGCTATAAAAAGTTGGCTATTGTATATGTCTTTGCGCATCGTATAAATATAAGTATAATTATGTTCCCAAGCATTATATATATGTGTGTGTATATATACAGCTGAAAAATAAAAGGCCTACCCTAACCTTCAATTTGAAGGCAATAAACTAGGTTGACCTTCCATATATATATATATGTTTATGTAAAATTTAGAGATAGTGGCCATATGTGGCAATCCTATTTTCTTAAAGGCTTTCTCTAGAAGGTTAAAAGGGCTTTGAAGGCTTCAAATTCGTTGATTCGTTTAGCAAATGGGACTAGCCCACGTGGTTGGTGACGACATTCTTACGTTGGTGCGCTGGACATCTTTTTGCTTGACCAATGTCCGGCTGGCCAACCTAACCATCGTCCGCGGACTGTGTGAATGCAAAAGGTGACGACCACGTTGCTGCGCTGTAGTTTAGCTATGGCGGACCCGAGCTCGTGCAGCGCGGCTGGTATCAAGCCAGGAAAGCCATGCGTTCTCTTCGCGTTCGACCCTGCCCGTTCCTTACAGCCACCTCTCGTCGTCTTGTTACACGAGAGGTTCACGGTCCTGCAACGACATGGTGGCGCACCCTTGGACATGGAAATGGGCGCCCGCGTACAGGCTCTCGTGGCGTCAAGGGCTTCCTCCGACCTCATCGACTCGCTTCCCAACCTGCGCATCATCGCCTGCCCCGACGCCGGCTTTGACAAACTTGACATTGCCGCCTGCCAACGCCGTGGTATCCCTGTCACGAATGTGCCCGCCATCTCCAGTGCCGATGTTGCCGACCACGCCATCCTTCTCATGCTTGCTGCCTCCCGTCGCCTCTTCGCCGCCGATCGCTACATCCGACAGGGCTCCTGGCCTCTCCAAGGTGCCTTCATGCTCACGAGAAAGGTTTGTGCTCCCTTTGAATTAAATATCAGTGTGTTCCATACAGGTCCTTTCTCTTGAGATCATCATGGATGTGATAGTGTGTAACATTTCTGTCATGCATGGCATTTGTACCCATCTACACTTTCCTGAGTAACAACGTAGTCCATATGGCAAATCCAAACCGTTTGCAGCCCTCATACTCCGTGCATGTTACTTGCATGCTTCCTGTTACTGCCCAGTATATGACAAAGATGCCCACTAGTACCTAAATGTCTTTAATGGGCTTTATCTGCCAGTTTGGCTATGTATTCTCTTCCTACCATACCTCCACTGTGAAAGAGGTTTAAAAACAAGCAGCTTCAATAGGCTGGATAAAAACCGGGGAGCTGGTCGATTGTGACTGGCCAGTTGATGCACGTTAGTGTAAACTGTGTGCATGAAGGATGAAGATATTGTGTGCTGATAAGATGAAGATATGGTGGTTGTAATGTCTGAGGGAACCATTGCAAGCTGAGATCCACTTGTTTTGAAAACTGGAAATAAGCTCAGACTCAGCATTTAAAGACTGCGGTCATCTCTGGAGCCATGTTCTAGTTAGATGTTGTCATGATGTGGTGGTCATCTCTCGAGCACTGATGGCGTGAGTGGGGATGCTGTAGCAGACATTTTAGAGCCCATCATGGCCTGCATTATCTGCATCATGAACATGAATCCAACATTGAGGCTGACATTATACGTATGTCATGGAGCTGATGACTAATACCTTGATGATAACCTCTCAAGTTTAGAATTGCACTCTCCTTGAGTTTGCAAGTAACCTGCATGCAAGGGGTGGGTTTGGTATTTTTAAGGATCTTTCTGTTGTGCGACTGTCAGGCTTCTTGTCCCAAGTAGTTATTGGACATTTCATGCACTTCCTAGCCCTTCTCTTTTCTACATTATCTTTCTCTGAACCTGTCTTTATGGTATATTGTTGAGGTTTCAATGCCTCGTGCTAAACAAGTGTGTGGATGGTGTTTATACTAGGCAAGTGGAAGGCGAGTGGGCATTGTAGGACTTGGGCACATTGGCAGGTGTATTGCAAAGAGAGCTGAAGCATTTGGGTGCAGCATATCCTATCATGGGAAGTCACCAAAGCCAGATGTGCCTTATGTTTTTTATGCCAACGTGGTAGACCTGGCTAAAGATTCTGATGTTATTTTGGTTTCTTGTGCTTTAACGAGCGAAACAAGGCACTTGATTGACAGGAGAGTCCTAGATGCATTGGGACCACAAGGCACTTTGGTGAACGTAGCCCGTGGAGAGGTAGTAAATGAAGTGGAACTTATTGCAGCTCTAAAAGAAGGCCGTCTAGGATCTGCTGCACTTGATGTCTTTGAAACCGAGCCGAGGATTCCCACGGAGCTGTTGAGTATGGATAATATTGTGCTTTCTCCACATATTGGAAGTGCAACTACAGAGACTAGAATGGCTATGGGACAACTTCTTGTTGCCAATCTTGAGGCCCATTTTTCTGGGAAACCCTTGGTGACACCTGTAAACTAATTGCTTCCAGACCTGATATTCTTGGAACCTTCCAAATTCAAATACCCACAGGCTCCATTGGCATTGCGGCTGCCTTGCAACCACAAAACCAAGCCGCCTCTGGGCAGGTACCAAATTGCGACTACATAAGGATATCTACTATCTACTCAAGGGGAAATAACATCAACACCATTTTTAACTATCAAACATTGCAAAGTACAACACATTTTAGTTGTACATCAGCTCATATAACATATGATGTGAAGAAAGTTGCTTTCATAGGACATAAACACAGATGCGTAAAACACTTTTGTTTGGACAAATCTTTAAACTCAAACTTCATTTTTCCAAAGGGTTCTTTTCTATTAAATTTGGAAGCTGTCTATACTTCCAGATTTGACTACTTACCGATAAGCGTTAGTAAGATTAAATTAGGAAATCTACTGAAGTAATGATCAGAGATGCATTGGTCACAATCACACGTGTGGCACACGAAATTGCACACAATCGCTCACATGCTACAGGAGCAGCCAACAAATGATCCCTTTTCTTAA
The DNA here is from genome assembly GCF_041138505.1 of Cibotium barometz. NCBI lineage: Eukaryota > Viridiplantae > Streptophyta > Polypodiopsida > Cyatheales > Cibotiaceae > Cibotium > Cibotium barometz. The sequence continues at coordinate 35,492,138 of NC_141073.1, read as the reverse complement.
GTTTGAAGGTCCAATTACATTAGGGTCAACCTAGGCCTAAACCAACGGTTAAGGTTCATAAGCGATGCCCAAATGCGTCTCTGAGATTGGGTGGAATGGAGGACCCCTCCTCCCCTTCATGGGGAAAGTGGGAAGATAATTTGTCGATGAGGAGATGATGGAGGAGTCAGCACGCATTGGGATGAAATTGAAGTCATTTGCCGAAGTCGTGGGAGAAAATGAAGGTTGAAGCAACAGATTGTGTGGACCAAGAACAGGTTGGTTGATTCTCATCCCCTTCAGAAGCGTTGAGAGTCCTTAGATTCCGAGTCTTGTAAAGTTTCCAATCCCTCTTAGGTACATGTATCATGCGACTCTTACTAAGAAGCGGCACGCAAGCGAGATGGTAAAGATTCTGGCGTAGTTTGGAATCCCAAGTGAAAATGTAGCTTGCCAGTGGTATTGTTTATACATGGCCACCGCGACAGCAATTATATTATCGAAGCCAGCATGACGGCAAGGCTTGAATATATGACCCCACACAAGGCACAAGCCTTACCACTAGGCTGAGAGTTTTTAAACACTACAATAGAATGAGGGTTTAGCAACAAAAATAGTAGCACTTTTATAATTACAAGGGTACGAAGATGTCGGACCCATATCGCTACTAAAAAAAGTGCTATTTTCACTACAACGGGTTCGTTACTTAGCAATGAAAATAGCAACGATATTTCGTTGTACAGCAATGAAATATTGCTACTATATGCGTTGTTGAGCAGCGAATGTACTACATAGTTAAAAAAAGCTGGGGCAGTCTGGAAAGTTTGCACATGATGTAAAGAGTTAAAAAAAGCTGGGGCAGTCTGGAAAGTTTGCACATGATGTAAAGCTTTTATAGCTTTATTAACATGATTAAGACTTAATTAACAAACATAAGACAAATGTTGATAGAAAGATTGAGATTGTTTGCATTGAGATAGGGGCCTTTCTTAAATAGAGGCCGAAAGGGTACAAGTGAAGAGACACATCCCTAGGAAGGGGTGTGGCTCTTGAGTCAATGGTTATGTCCTTTGGACTTAGGGGTGTGCCTTTTAATGAATAGACATGTCCTTTGATAGTGACCCATGTGTAAGGGTGTGACCAAGAAGGTGGTAACTCCAACTTATAACTGAGAGATGAGTTCTTCTTAATAATACGAAAAGGTCCATAATATCTTGGACAAAGCTTTGGGAAAACTGATTTCACTATCTTGTATCGATGAGGGGCAATCTATAATAATACCAAGTCTCCTTCTTGAAATTCAATGTGTCGACGACGCTTATTAGCTGTGCGTTGATATTGCTCTTGGACGCTGATCATCTTATCCTTAATCTGTAATAGAATATCTTGCATTTCCTGAATGAGGTGATATGCTAAAGCCACTTTATGTTGAAGAATAAAGTTGGCAGGAATAAGGAGAGTATGGCCATAAGCTGCTTGAAAAGGTGTCATTCCAATAGCTGAATGATAAGAATTGTTATAAGCAAATTCTACCAACGGTAAATATTCTTCCCATGAAGCTAATCGAGACTGAAGATAATGTTGCAGCATTTCTTCCAGAATCTGATTAACTCGTTCCGTTTGGCCATCTGTCTGAGGATGATAAGCAGAGCTAAAGAGTAAATTTGTACCGAGAGACTTGAATATCGAAGTCCAGAAATGTCCTGTAAACTTTGGATCTCGATCTGAAACTATAGATTTTAGCAATCCATAAAGTTTGAAGATATACTGTATAAACAATACTGCAATATCTGAAGCTTGAGCTGCTTTCTTGCACGGGATGAAATGTGCCATTTTAGAAAATCTATCAACCACCACAAGAATCTGTGTATTGCCTTTAGAAGAACATGGCAATGAAGTGATAAAATCCATACTAACACTTTCCCAGCGTTCATTTGGAACTGGAAGTGGTTGAAGAAGACCAGCTGGAACTTGTCTGCTAGCTTTCATACGTTGGTACGAGAGACACGCTGTAACAAACTTAATAACATCTTGCTTCATTTGAGGCCAATAGTATGTAGCTGTCAAAAGACGATAAGTCTTGTTGATGCCTGGATGTGCAGCATAAGTGACCTCGTGATGTTCTTTCACCAATACTCTTCGAACATGAGTATCATGAGGTACACAAATACGATCCTGATAATATAATAAATCATCCACTATTGTATATGCGCCATAAATCTTTAAGTCGGAAGGAGTTACATTCTGAGAATTGAGAATTCGAAATGCATTTCCAAAATCACGATCTGTTGAATAACTGTTCTTGAAACTTTGAGGTATATCCATTTCAACTGTAGAAATAGCCGAGATCAAAGCTGACAGCATACGACTGAGGGCATCCGCAACCACATTGGTAAGACCAAGAACATACTCAATTGTCATATGAAAATTGGCTAAGAATTCGACCCAACGTGCTTGCCCAGCATTCATAACTGGCTGCGTGAAGATATATTTCAAAGAATGACGATCTGTTTTCACCACTGAATCTGCACCAAGGAGATAATGTATCCATGCTCGATAGGCATGAACAACAGCTAAGAATTCCTTGTCATATACCGGGTATCTTCCTTGAATTGCAGAGTGCTTATGACTGTCAAACGCAATAGCACGTCCTTGTTGCATTAAGACGGCACCAGTGGCAATATCAGAAGCATCCGTGTAAACATCAAAGGGGAGAGTAGGGTCTGGAATAGCCATGACAGGAGTTGTCAAAGCTGTCTTTAAATTTTGAAAAGCTTCTGTTGCGGCTTCAGTCCATTGGAATGCAGGAGCGGACTTTAAAAGTTCAGTGAGAGGAGCAGCTATTTTCGAAAATCGATGAACCTTCGTGTGATAGAAGAAGTTGGCAAGTCCCATAAAAGAACAAACGTCATGGAGGTTTGTGGGAGTTGGCCAATTGATAATAACCTGTATTTTCTTTGGATCCACGAAAATTCCGTCTGCTGAAACAACATGTCCAAGGTATTCCAAGGATGTCTTGAAAAATTCACTTTTGACTGGATTAAAATAAAGAGCATTGTCTCGAAGCACCTGGAAAACGATCTTAAGATGTGCCTTGTGTTCTTCCATATTGTGACTGAACACCAGGATGTCGTCAAGATAAATAATGACGAACTTGTCCAAAAAAGGACGAAAAAGATCGTTCATCAGACTCATAAATGTTGTAGGGGCATTGGTTAACCCGAATGGCATGACCAGGTACTCATAATGACCATATTTTGTGCGAAAAGCTGTCTTATATTCATCATCTTCGCGAATGCGAATTTGATGATATCTAGACTTAAGATCGATTTTGGAGAAGACCTTTGCATGGAGCAATTGATCAAACAATTCATCAATGCGTGGAAGAGGATACTTATTCTTGATAGTTAACTTATTAAGGACACGATAGTCGATGCAAAGACGCATAGACTTATCCTTCTTTTTCACCAAAAGTACTGGAGCTCCAAAAGGGCTTTTACTTGGTTGAATATGTCCTTTCTCCAAAAGCTCAGTAAGTTGTCACTTCATCTCTTGAGATTTCATAAAAGAAACTCGATATGGAGCACGAGTAGGTGGAGCACTACCAGGAAGAATATCAATAGCATGGTCGACGAGGTGGGAGGACCGCAGGAAGCTCCTGAGGAAAAAGATCCAAGTATGGAGCAAAGAAAGGTTGCCTGAGATACATCACCTTTCTATCTATGTCCTCGGGAGGGTCGTTTGCTGAATAGACCATTAAAAGTGCTGAGGAACAACCACTCTTGCGGACCCACCGTTTAGAGCTGAAAGGGTTGGTGTAGAAGGTTGGTCTCTGATTCCTTCAAGAGCCACAAGCATACCATTTTGAGCAAATTGTATAGAATGGTTTCGGAAGCTGATTAGGGGATCATATTGATACAACCATTCTTGACCAAGGATCATATCATAATGTGCCAAATTCATGACTTGGAAATCCAATTTGTCACGATAGTGCTGAATTCGAAAGGAGAGGTTTTTGACAATGGTGTTACACGAGGATGTAGAACCATTGGCAAGCTCTACTTCATAAACAACACTACTTGGAGAAGTTTGAATCTTCAATCTCTGAGTCAAGGTGGTTCCCACAAAATTATGAGAACACCCACTGTCAATGAGCACCTGAATAGGGTGATTGGAAATAGAACCTTGAAGAACCAAAACTTGAGTAGACCGCTGAGGCAACGGTGAAGAGGCAGGTTGTGCTGTAGCAGTAGCGGTGATTACTGAAGCATGTGCAATAGCATGGTGATTAACTGCACTCTTTCCTTTGTCAGCAACTAGGGGTTTCTCCGCAGAAATGGGGGGTTCAGCATTAGAATTCTGTCGATGAGTTGGTCTTTTGGGGCACTCAAACCAACGATGAGGTCCATTACAAATTGTGCATAATCCTGTCTTTTGTTGATCCCATCCAGAAGGAACAGTAGAAGGACGAGGATTGCGAGATTGGTCACGTCGTTGGTCCTGTCCACGATCCAAACTGCGTGGTTGGAAGGAGTTAGGACGTCGGAACCGAAAAGAGGACGATCCTTCTGATCGGCAAGGTTGTTGAGAATTATTCCATTGAGGATTAGGCCGGGAGTTAGAAGAGCCAGATGACTCTCTGCGACTGTCTCGACTCATACAAGATCCATTGGCTTTCTAAAAGTCATTAGTTCGACCGGAAGAGGTCGAATTTCGAGAATTAATGTCTGCAACATGCTCGGCATATCGTATGGCATCGGCAAGATCGACAGGGTTATATTTCTGGACATCGGTTAAGCCCTTCAACGAAGGCATGAAGTTCGTCCGCTGGGGACAAAGAATCAATCTCCAGTATCAAGTTGGTGAACTGGGAGATATAAGAGGCCAAGGAACCAGTTTGGTCCAAATGGCATAAGCGAGTACGGGCTTGACAATCCGCATTGGCAGGTATGAACTGCTTACGGAGGACCCGCTCAAATTTTTTCCACGTTGTAACCGTTTTTCCAGAGTGCTGTTGTCGTTGCCACCATAATAAAGCAGTGTCTTTGAGGAGGGATACCGCAAAAATCACCTTTTTGGAATTAGAAAGGGTCATGGATTCAAAGTATAACTGCAGTTTGTAGAGCCATTGGTCTAAGATGCGCTTATTGCGCTGACCACCATAAGAGTCAGGGGGTTTAATTTCCAATTTCTTTGTTTTACTAGCTTGTAAAAGATGATAAAGAGTTTTAAGGTCATCACCTTCTACCTCGGAAGGAATGACGTCTTCGTCTGCTGGTACTGTTGCTGAAACATCTGCTGCTGGTACAGAACTGGATTGGCGATCCGTGTGAAGCTGCTGGATCTGAGAGGCCAAGGATGCCATAGACTCCTGGAGTTGCTGTTGGAACTGTTGTTGGAGTTGCTGTAAAGCGGACTGCCATTCCAGAGGGACTGGTATGTCCACAGGTTCTGCCATGAGAGGAGATGTTGATGTAGAGGCTTCAGGGTGATGAGACTCTGAGGGTTTTTGTTACTGATGACGCCGCTGGGCTCTAGTAAGAACCATGGACTGGAGGGTGCGGCATCTGTAAATCCCGAGAAGGGAGGCTACGTACTGGTGAAGCAGCTATAGACCATCCAGTATAGTAAGGGCGATCCTCTGGTACTGGGCTCTCACGAGAGTCTGCAACTGGAGAAGAAGGTACAGGAGTAGGGGCAGCTACAGGTGTCAAGGGTGTATACTCCGGTGTAGAGGGGCGCACCGTGAATGAAGATGGATGAATGTCTTCAGAATAAGTGCAATATTCATGAAAGATGATGCTACACTCGGGTAGAATAGCACCCAGATAAGGATGATGCCTGAGCATAAAACAATGATCCAGATCTTGTGCAGAAGTACGAACACGGATAACCCACACGTCGAATTCTCGGAGGTGAGAAGTCGGTGTGGCTATCTGTATTCGGTAATGAGTGGGCTGGAAATAGGGGGCACACTCACTGGAATAGGGGTTGGGGCTGGACCTGGAGAAACACGGGTAGGAGAGGGCACTATGGACTGAGAGGGTGTATCCTGTAAATAACCGAAGTCATAGGTTTCCTCTGCCATAAGCCGTCGGAGAAGAGGGTAGTGTGTGTCCACGTGATCCCTTAAAAAAAAAGGTATTGGCCCCCGAAAGAGTGGAGAGCCCGAAAAGGAATAGATGGCAGGTTGCTGATATGTTAATACTCCACTTTAGGTGAAATATGTATACCCAAGAAAATGGAAAGATCACACCTGACGGTGGTTGCCATAATATTGCTGGAGAAGAAGCACCAAGGTAGCGGTCACACCACGGAGAACACCATCATAGACCGTAAGTGGGTTTTTTTTTTTGAAAATGTGCTGATTGCTGGCCGTGAGGTGCTAATTACTGGCCGTGAGGTGCTTCTTTGATTTTTTTTTAATAATCGCTGGCCGGCGGCTTCACGTCGGGTTCTCCCATTCTTTTTTTTTTGTATGCGCTGGTTGGTCAGTGGCTTGGCTTCCTTACGCTAGCGGGCTTCCTTGCGCTGGTGGGTGGCCGGTCGCTCGCTGGTGGGTGGCCGGTCGCTCGCTGGTGGTTGCCAGCTACTTCACGTGGCTGGTGGAGCCACATGTAATAAGGCTTAGTGTAAGCCTTAAGTCATAAGGCTACTGGGTTTTTTTTTGTTAATGTGAAACGTTACGTTTTTTTTAAAGAAAACGTGAAGCGGCAAGATCGAAAGGTGGCGACCTTGCGTGGAGAGAAATGCACCCCGAAAAGATGCGATGAAGGCCTCCAGTAGAGCACTGCATACTACAAGCACTTAGATGGGTCTCTGATGTGAGTCTCTGCTTCCATCGTTTTTTTTAAAATGAAATTGGGAAAATGCTTAATCAAGCAAAATTGGCAAAATGCTTAATCAAGCAAAATTGGCAAAATTGGGTAGAATTAAATGGGGCATTCTCTCCTGCTCTTCCATTCAACACTTGCTACACCCAATTTTAGGGTTTGGGTGGGCTGATTTTAGGGTTAGGATTTGGACTAATTTTAGGGTTAGGGTTAGGGTTTGGGCATCTCAGAGGGCGGAAAAAAGTTTACTCTGATACCACTGTAAAGCTTTTGTAGCTTTATTAACATGATTAAGACTTAATTAACAAACATAAGACAAATGCTGATAGAAAGATTGAGATTGTTTGCATTGAGACAGGGGCCTTTCTTAAATAGAGGCCGAAAGGTACATCCCTGGGAAGGGGTGTGGCTCTTGAGTCAATGGTTATGTCCTTTGGACTTAGGGGTGTGCCTTTTAATGAATAGACAGGTCCTTTGATAGTGACCCATGTATAAGGGTGTGACCCTTCACAGCAGGTGTCCTTTGATAGTGACCCATGTATAAGGGTGTGACCCTTCACAGCAGGTGTCCTTTGATAGTGACCCATGTATAAGGGTGTGACCCTTCACAGGTGTCCTTTCAGTTAATAAGGGATTAATGAGTAATTAAGGAGAGATTAAGAGAGTTAGTCACAATCGTGACACAGGATCTCCCTAGTTTGTTCCCAGCTCTTTTTTTCTAATGTAGACACAATAAAGCTAACACAACTTTAAGTCCTACTCATCATCATGGACACTTAAGTGTAATGTAAAACTTGATAAATACAAATAAAAGATAATTGCAATTCATGGTTTTAGAAATTTTAAAATTCAATTATAATACTTAGCGAAATTACATAAGTATGATTCCAAAAAGCTCATATACAAGCTAAAGCGTAATGAAAATCTATGCAACTAGGGACTATATTGAGGGCATCTACATCTCATGCATTGCGATTATTATTGTTCCTTGTTGCAGCTCCATCCCCTTTGCTTCTCACATTTCCATTGCTTCTTGCTGCATCACCGTTTTTAGTAACATGATTCTAAAACACAATAAAACTAACACAAGTGAAAATTAGTTTTGCAAAAACAAAAAAGTTTAGGGTTTAGGAATGTACTTACTTGCCATGCTTGCTAAACATGTCCTCCAGTAATGACAATTTTATCTTGCCCCCTTTCAAATAGAGCTTTCAAACCTCATTGTAATGCAAAATTATATTCATCTTGCATAAGGGGCGGTCCATTGCTTCAAGCTATAGACATACAAACAAATGAACATTACAATTATGTTGTTATTTAAGATAACTTTCTTTAATTAAAAGATAAGATATAATTTGAGGCTAATATATACTTACAAATATTGTTGGGATATTGACTTCTCCTTCACTTGTAACATCGTGCCGCAAGTTATTTGCCTAGGTAGCTATTACTGACATGCACTGGAAGCTATCAGCATGTCTAGGTAGCTACCGTCATGCCTAGGTAGCTATCAGCATGCATTGGAAGCTATAGGTATGCCTAGGTAGCTACCAGCATGCATAGATAGCTACCAACATGCATTGGAAGCTACCGACATGCATAAAGCTTATACATATGGCTAATGCATAAGTCTCATGCATGAGGCTAAGGCATATGGCCATCTCTTAAGAGAAGCGTTAATCTTAAAACCCTAAACTTAGAAACCCTATAACATGTAAAAGCATAAGAGAAGAAACATACAAGAAAGAGATCTCTTACCTTGTGAGGCTTGTATGTGTTGAAAACCTATAAAATCAAACCAAATTAAGAAAAAAAAGTATTAATAACAAATCCTAATCTTAAAAGCCCTAAAACTTACAAACCCTATAAACATGTAAAAGCATGAAAAAAGAAACATACAAGAAAGAGATCTCTTGTGAAGCTTGTATGTGTTGAAAACCAAAAAATTAAACCAAGTTAAGAAAAAAAAAGTATTAAGAAAAATCCAGATCTCTTACCATATGAAGCTTTAATGGAGAGCTCTTAATTAGAAAAAAAGAAGAAGAGAAAATGCTTGTAATGGTTAAGCTTCAATAAGAAGGGAAAAAGACGAAAATAAAAACTTAAAAGAGAGGAAAGAGAAAGGAAATACTTGGAAAAATAACCATTCACAAAAGAATTTCGATAAGCCTTATCTCTTTCGAAGCCTGGTCACGTATAGAGAAGTGAGGGAGAGGCACAATGAATCGAAATGTGCTCTCATACCAATGTTACATCACGGTAGCCACCGCCATAACCCAAGAGGGCTCTAAGCTCTAGTCACCACACAACCATAGAGGAATGTGGATAAGTGTAATAGAGTAGATTTGGTTGCACATGCACATGGGGTTTTGGGGAGGCCTTGGGCTATATTAGGCATAAGGCTCATAGGCATTACACCTTTTTGATCATATTCACTCTATAGACATGTGTGTCTTCTTGGTGCTCATGCTCAAGATTTCATGGCCTTCTTGGCTATTACCTTAGGATAGTGATCCACACCCATGTTGTCACTCCATGCTTTGAAAGGCCAACCCTAGTTTCTTGCATTGGTATCAGAGCTCTTGGCTTAGATCCTTGCTTAGAGAGTGATTAGATGATAATTATTTTTAGATTATTATTAATCTAATTTTTAAAATACATTTTCTTGACCTTGATTAGTGATAATCATTTTTGAATTACTGTTAATCTAATTTTTTTAAAATGCATTTTCTTGATCAAGATTAGTGTTAATCATTTTTAAAATTAATTTTTACACAATTTTCAGATTTGCTAATTTTTTATTTTTTGATAAGATTAACAATGAACTTGTGTTAATCATTTTTGAATTTGTATTGATCTCTATTTTCAAAACCCTAATCCACTTTATTGTTTAATTTCTTGAAGTTCTTGGTCTTCTTGATTTCTTGAAATTTTCCTTATTTTTGAACTTAAGGTTTATAAAAATTTTAGCAAAAAGTATTGAGTGATTTCTTGCTTAGGGAGCATGCTTTTTCAAAGATTAATCCTTAGAGCCCTTATTCTTCAAGATTGTAACCCTAGATTGCCAAATCTTTGAGTTCTTAAAGGAATATTGCAAGGAGAAAGCTGTTGTGTAGAATCTTGGTGCACTTTCAAGAACTGTGCAGAAATTTCAGATTGCTGTGCAAGATTTGGTGCAAAAATTTCATATTACTGCTGTGTAGAATCTTCACATTGCTGTGTAGAGTTTTCCACACTGCTGTGTAGAGTTTTTGGAGCAGTTCATAATTTTCAAAGGTTGCTGTGTACAATTTTTAAAGATTTTGTGTGGAACAATGCAGCGTATTGAAGATTGTGCAAAAATCAGTTTATTACAAAGATTTATGTGGAGATTAGTGGAAACACTTAGAAGATAACAAAAAGTGTTGAAGAAAAAAAACAATCTCAGAAAGCATTATGGCCCTTTTACTTCAATTGGATTCTTTATAGGGGACTTTTCCATCTGTGAGAGAAAGCAAAAGACTGCAGCCTTCTGTTGCTAAAGCTCAAGCTCAAACCATCATGATCAGAGAGCAACAGAGCTAGGAAAAGCAAATACGGTGCATCTATACACAAGGGATAATAGAGCGCTTTCTCTCTAGCCAAAAAGGTGGATGCCACCGGTCTTGTCCACTGTCTATTAGTCGATCTACAAGGATCAGTTCATGTTTTGACAGATTTGTTTCATGAGGCATGTCATCAAATTGAAAGGCATAATCGCAATATGAAGCACACTGGTGTGCCTCTTCATCAACCGAAGGGCACTTGGGAGAGGAGGTGAGGGGCAATGGGCAATTTGTGAAGATGACCATAAGCTCCGTGGACCATGCAAAGATGACAGCTCCAAGAAAGCAATGCTCGTTGTGTAGCTGGTTAACACCCCACTAGTTCATGTGGTGCAGGGCATACATTACAAGCAGAGAAGCATTACTCTCGATTTGCATCGCTCTTTTGTTTAGCATTTCTAGCAGTGCACAGCAGACCGCGTAGTAGTGTTTGAGTGAGCAAAGTAGCTTTCATAGCCTTCATAGCATGGACAGCTTTGCTATGCACATCATCGAGTTTCTATTCACGGTTTGAGAAGTATATCACAAGTAGATAGTAGCTGCATCACAGGCATCAGCACGTGAATACATCGGATGGCTTGTGAGGAGGATGAGGGAGTCCTATCATTGTTGTAGGGAGCAAAATTTAAAGCAGAAATTGGATGGCTTGTGATGAGTAGGGTGAGGGAGTCCTATCATTGTCACAGGGAGAAAAATATAAAGCACAGATCTATTGCAGTGTAGGCACACCAACACAGCCAGCCAATAACGTCATCACCTCACTCTGAGGCTCAATTACTTTCAAGCTCATAGAAAGTCAACCACCAAGCACAGAGCATGTGGCGAAGGAAAGGAGGACTAGATTTAAAAAAATGATGAACTATTTCTTTTGGAGAGTCTAGGGTTTTATCATCGTGTGACCTTCCACAATATCTTCTCTCACATTCTTTGTCCTCTCTACCTTTTGGCCAACCCCTTGTCCAAACCATTTCCTTTGGTCCACCCTCCATTCACCCTTTGGGTTTCTTTATTCACAATTACTTCATTCCACACTAGTTACTCATCTACCACATGGATTTGGGTTGTTCTTATGTGATGATTGAGTTCATTCACACGCCTTGAGCCTCGAGGAGGCTATTTGCACACATTTAGCCGATTTGGTGTATTTGGGGAGTGTACATGTGCGCCCTACCTCTAGTTTGGATTTACATGATTTTGGGCACTTGTGTGGTGATTCTTATGTAGTTTTGGATCTTATTTACACACGAGCACATTTGTGTGAGTTGTTCACATGCTTAGGGATTTTGTGGGGCGTGTTCACACACAATAGCATAGTGTGAGTATTATTCACACGCTTGAGTTTGATGGTGCGTTTATTCATGCATGATTGCAGTTTGGGCATTATTTGGGCTTATTCACACATAGTGTGAGTTTGGTGCATTGCTAGCTATACGCCTAGTGTATTGTGGACACGTTTGGGGATTTGCTGAGTTTATTCACACACGCCTCATACTTTGGGTGTTTGTATGGTGCTGATGTGAAACATTATGTATGTATGCCCTGTAGAAGAGCTATATGCATATCATGATTATCATGTGTTTAGCTCAGATGAGTAGGCAACATTATCATGTCATTCTGATGAGCACACGGCTACGCACATGTGTGTGTCTCTCCATTCCTTTTTATGGGATTAGATGAGGAGCTATGTGGCCTACTTGGATTTCATTGATTGATTTGGGACCCTTTGCACATACCAGCACTTCTGGGAGAGTGTGGTATGTGTGCAAGTATGGGTTTGATCCATTTCATTCCATCGAGGATGATGATGATATTCATGCTATGACTATAGATGATTATGTGGGTAATGATGATCATAGTGATCATTCATGATGGGATAAATTTTTTGAGTTATGGAATGACATGATTGGATCCTTGGAGAACATGTATCAAGCATGCTTCCACTTTCGTTGCTATCACAATGGTGTTCGCATGGGCTTTGATAGCTTTTGCGACTCACCCATTACATCGACTAGCCATCATCTCATGATTCTTATTTACTTAGAGTGACTTATTGATTGTATTATGATGGGGATGATGATGTGTTGTACACACATATGATGATATTGATGTATCGCACACACATACACATGATAATAGTGATACACATGCACATGATGCCACTAACACATATGCACATGATGATGATGTATGTGATAGTGATAGTAGCGAGAATGATGTATGGGAGTTAGATCATGTGGGTATGATCTCAAGGGTAGAGATGGCAAACGAGCATACCGAGCATCGACACTTCTATGCCCATTATCTTTCATGTGAATCATGAGGATATTCTAGTTAATCGTGGTGACATTTTAGAGGATTGTGTGCATTTGATTAGTGACGCATCCATTAGTGCATTGGGGATGGACGCATCCATTAGCGCATTGGGGATGGGTGTATCCATTAGCACACTTGAGGATAGTGATACTCGGCATACGAGTCATGGAGACACCTATGAGCATAGGCCTAAGTTACTAGTGTGAGATGCATCAGACTATTCTTTTAGGATTGTTATTTGTGAAGATATTGTTGATAGGACCACTACTCCTGGTATTCATAGCATTCTTGGCAGCGGTCATGTGGATAGAGTTCATGTATTTGAGCGGTCAGGGATAGTCCATGAGAGTAGTGATGATTTTTCTCAAATTAGACCTTGTAGGAGAGGTAGGATTGTGCATATAGATCTAGAGAGCTTTGTATTTGATTTGGGTATTTTCCTAGATCCATTGATTAGAGAGATTGATAGTATCTTTGGATATAGGTTATACATGGATTCCATTGATGGATGTAGACCATGATCATGATCATGATTTTAGAGATTGTGAGGATGACATTGTCAGTGGTGAGGATGACATGGTCAGTGATTTGATGGTTGATGATCATATCCATAGTAGATCATATAATATAGATCTCCAAAGATTTGCATTTGATTTAGACATCTCCTTAGATCCTATACTACTGGAGATAGATTTATCATGGGATTTAGGTCACATAGGAGCATCATTGATGGAGATAGGCCATGTTTATGAGGATGACCTTAGAGGCCTTGGAGATGTCATAGATGATGATTTAGATACCATTTATCTTTCATGTGAGGATACCTCTTTATTTTTTAGTGATGACTATGATGATGTTGATGATTATATGTTGATATCTTGGATGATCATACACACAGAGGGTCTTGCACTGGAGATATTGTGCATGGATCGGATCATACTCATACATACATTAATATAGTAGATCATGCCTTCGACTTTTCGAGTGGTGCTACATGGGATGATGGCATGGGTTTCCATTTGATTCTACATGAGGCCGACCTCAAGAGATGAGTTCATTTGGCTCCCATGGGTGTCTACATGATCCTATGATCTTTGGAGTTGGTATATTCATCTTTGGTTGTATTCTATGCCACTCGAGATATATGGTGGATGATTATGTGGCATGACACTCACAGATGCACCTGCGACACACCTTTGTCTTGGCCTACACGATGATCCTTTTGCACCAGGACCATTTTTTCTGACCATGTGTGATGGTTACATTCGATGGACACTCCACAGATGTCAGATTTACATTATGGTCACATGAGGATAGACTTATGAGCTTTCCTTATGACCAAGGAGCTACTACATCGACATTGGAGGTCCATGATGTGCACCATATCTATCCGTTTAACCCAGGAGGGTTGACCAGCCATGTCATCGACATTGGCTCTTCACATTTTCCATTCGATCCACGTGGTTCAAAGGCCATTTCTTTGGAGTCGACATGGCTTGGATTTCTCTTTTATCTAGGCGGATGCGGTTCTATGGATTATTTCATCTTCGGGGTGACATCTGTATCTTTTCCATTTGACCCTGGAGGATACGCGACTAGACTCATCATGGACAGGAGTCCTTTATCTTTTCCATTTGACCTTGGAGGATACCCGAGTAGCCTTATCATCGCCAAGAGTCCTTTATCTTTTCCATTTGACCCCGGTGGTCATGAGATTCATGTATTGGTATTGGAGCTGTGCGATGGTGACATTTGGTTAATTGTATATAGCCTTTGTATTTGTTTTGTGCATGACCACCCTTCAATTTCGAGGACGAAATCATTGTAGGAGAGGATGGTTTGTAAATGAAGTAGATTTGGTTGCACATGCACATGGGGAATGGAGCCTAGGCACTTAGGCTTAAGGTCATTTACATGTGTACTTTTGGGGGGGGCCTTGGGCTATATTAAGCTTCAGGCTCATAGGCATTGTACCTTTTTTATCATATTCACTATGTAGACATCTATGTCTTCTTGGTGCTCATGCCCAAGCTTTCATGGCCTTCTTGGCGATTGCCTTAAGATGGTGATCCACACCCATGTTGTATGCTTGACACCCGGGAGTGTTAAAACCCTAAGATCTCTCTAGATAATTGTTATGCATAAACATGCATAAATCAGGCATAAACTCAACCACCCAACCACCCCCGAGCCCAAGGGATGCACACATGAATCATAAATGAAATACATCATACCTCTACCTTGATGTCCCATACCATCAAGAGGTATAACTCCAATCCAATAGCATGTAGCTATAGTGTGAAATGGTAGATGAGTAGATATGAACCTCTACACAAGAGAGCATAACATAGCCTTGGCCTCATAAGCCTCCAAGTCCCCTTGAGTGTGCCCCATGCCCCTATTATATAGGAGGACCCTCAAGTGACTCTTGACTTTCCATTCCTCATGTGTGACCCTTGGATGCCTGACCCTAACCTTAACCCTTAAGGTTAGTCCTAACCCATGCTCCACTAGAGCTTGTTCCCATGCTCCCATGCTCACAAGCCTAATGTGGGTTAGCCTCCTAGTATATGCACACATAATGTGTATATAACATAGCACACATAATGTACGTATAACATACTTCCCCTCTCTCAAAACATTGCACTCTTGCAATGAAAAGAAGGAGAACTGCGCTGAACAATCTCAACCGACTCCCAAGTCGAATTCTCAATTTTCCAATCTTTCCACCTAATTTTAACCTCAGGGATTAGTCAACTACAAAGTTTCCTTTCCCTGAATTCAAGTACCTTATCAGGTTCATGTGGAACATAGGATAATTCATCGACTTCAACGAGTTCTTGAGGAGTAACTGTGTCATCCTTACCTCCCAGTTTCCCTTTCAATCTATCGATATGAAAGACTGGATGAACTCTAACAATTGGAGGTAGTTTTAGTTCATACGCAACCGTGCCAATCCGATATATAACTCGAAATGGACCACAATATCTAGGAGATAAATTCGAGCATTTTTCCATTGACAAAGTCTGAGAATCTTTAGGAACATTAAAATAAACCAACGCTCCTGGTTCAAAAGACCGAGATGAGCGTCTCCTATCAGCATAAAACCATGCCCTATCATGAGCACTCCTGATAGAATCCCGAGCTTCGGTCAGCATTTCCTACATTTCATGCAAGAAATCCCTCGATGCATCAAGCTCGATGTCCTTAAGACCGACATCAATAGGTGCCCTGAGTTGATACCCATACATAAGTATGCACGGACTAAAATAATAGCCGTAAATTTAGAACTGTTATAGGCAAATTCCATCATTGGAAGATATTTCCCAATATGATGATTTTCTAGAGACATATGCACAAAGCATATACACTATAATCTGATTCATACACTCTGTTTGCCCATCAGACTGCGGATGATCAGAGTAATTCACATTCAAAGTAACTTTCTCATTGTAAACCATTCGAAATAAAGTAGGAAAGCATGGCATTATAACAGCAGAAACCAGGGATTCATCGGCGCCCCGACATACCCACATCTGCATATAGAATAATCGACGTCTCGAGTTACCCATATCAACATAGAGAATCATCAACGTCTCGATGAGTCACATATATCCATCCGTAAACCTATCAGGTTGATTGTGTAAATCACCTAAAGTACGGAACTAGAGAAAGAAATGCCAACAAAGGAAGAATCCAAATTTCCTTATCCGAACACAACAAGATAAACTTGTTTGAACTCTAAAGAAAGAGATTTCAACAAGTGAAAATGCCGATGAGATTACCCTCATCATAACATGCAGGCTATAGATAAAAGAAGTTTATCTAGAGAATGCCCACACTATAACTTCTAGTGAATTTAGAAAATAAGATTGTCTTTGAATGTTGAGGTCAACATGCTAAGTGATGTAAGCAAAGCAACAATCTTGAGCCCAAATTATCCCATAAGATAATATATGTGAGGGATCACTAGCATCCCATACCACCATGATACCACTCATACATATCTTAACAATTTAAAACTCCTTAGTATGCTGTCTAGGAAATATGAATAAAATCCTGTATAAAAGGAATAAGATGGCCTTATCCAGACTTTCACATACTAAACCTGTCTCTATATACTTGAGACTACATCAAGGAATAAATCCTTCTGAGTACATCATTAGAAAAGAAATTGAATTATTGGCGCCTTTCTAATGATAAACTACCCAAAACACAATAAAGTTGGGGTAGAAAAATAACTCACCTAGATCTATAAGTAACTAGGTATCCGAGTTAGAATATGTACAAGAGTACAAAAAATATACTCCAAAATTACGTGCAAAAAACGAAGGCAAATGCTACCTTCAAAGCACATGTAATTATTCAAAAGATCAAAAGATCCTTATAAAACCATGGATAAAAGCATAGAAGCTCCTTAAATCCATAAAAACCATAGTTGATCATAAGAAATCAATGCATTGGCATCTAATGGACATAAATCATGCCAAAAGAAGCATTAAAATTGGTGGCCAACTCATCAATCCCCGGAGTATATGAACGTTGTGTTGTTCAAATAAAACTCCAAAGTAAGAAAGTGAAACACATGTGTGTAGCACTCAATAAGAAAACCCTAGACACAAGTGATCTAGGCAGAACCTGATGAGTCCATATAAAACTTGGAAAATATCCAATAAAAATCCACCAAAACAAACCGATCAACTAACCCATGATAGAGGCTTAAGAAATTAAGCACAAACCACACTTTAATAAGTGCCAAAATAAATTATCATGAAAAAGTGTCAAAGGTGAAACACACTTTGAACGTAAATTATAGCCATCAAAAGAAATTAAGGAACATGTCCAAAAAGAATGGCTAAATCATGGTAAAAAATCATGAATACATCGTTTAGAATTAATCCAAACATAAATATCCATTAATACGAGATATAATTGTATTAATAATATGCGAATAACACGCATCTATCTAATGTCAGCACGAGAAAACGTACTTCAATATTAAATAATCCTCGAAAATATTAAATTCTCGAGAAAAAAAATTATCATGATTTTTTTTCTAATTTTTCCTAATTTATAGGGCCTCAAAATATAATAATTTTGAATTCCACCAAACCTATCTCATGGCATTCCAAACCTATATTTTTCTAGAAAATTTTTAGCAATTAATTTTGCCAAAATACCATTGATATTTTAAAAAATATCAATTTTTAGGATTTCTAAAAATAATTTCTAGAAATTTCCTAATTTTTTCTGAGAATCCCATTGTTCACGAAATTTCCAATTCCGCCCGACAATTCTCAAATCCAATGAAAATTTTTAATTTTAATGGATTTTTCTAATTTTTTGGATCAAAAAATATATTTTTAAAGGAATTTGAATGGTCATGGACGCCTGGATGGACACACCACATGCCAAACACCAACCCCACATTTTTCCAAAATTTAAAATAACCTTTGTCTAATTTTCCACTAATTTTCAAGAATTTTTTGAAATTTTTAATCAACCCCGAACGCATTTAGAATACGAACGGTCAAAAAATTTCGGAATTCCAACGGTTTTCCCGGAATACGGAAAGCCAAAAGTTTTGGGAAAATGAAAAGACAAAAAAAAAATTCGGAATGTGAAAGGTCAAAAGTTTCCGGAACACGGAAGGTCAAAAGTTTTTCCGGAATTCGGAAAGCCAAAAGGTTTCGGGAAAACGGAAAGCCAAAGGTTTTCCGGAAGATGAAAAGCCAAAAAAATTTCAAAAAGAAATTTTCAAGAATTTTTCAGAGATTTTTTAACCTCAAATTCTAAATTTTTTGAAAATTTTCAGGCTTTTTCTAAGCTTTTTTTTGAAATATATTCAAAAAGCTTTTTTTAAATAAAAAACTCATTTTTTAAAAAAATGAAAAAAAGAATGAAAAATAAGCTTTTTTAAGCTTATAGCTTGATTTTGATTTTTTTTGGGGGGGGGGGGCGATTTTTTCCGCCCGGCTGTAGCGCAGCCCCCCCTCCCTCCCGTCGCCCTGCACATGCAGAATGAGAGAGAGAGAGTGACTCTCTCTTCTCCCCTCTCTCCTCCCTTTCCTCTCCATTTCCATCTCTCCTCCAATCTCCTCTCTCTCTCTCTCTTAATCAGAGAGATTAGCTTGAGATTAACTTAATCTTTGATTAAGATTTTTAATTAAACTCATAATCATAATTAGACATTAATTATGATTAATGTTTAATTTTAAAAAAATCCTTTTTAAGAGATATTTCACGGAAAAAATGAAGGAAATATCGGATTTGAGAGGCGGAGAGGACCCCACACACACGGGAGAGCAATTCATACATCAACACGCTGTCCCCTACTAAACTTCAGTAGAAATTGACAGAAATTTGATCGCATTCCCGCGGAAAAAAACTCGCAAAAATGTATAAAAATACATTTTTAAATCATAAAAATGCTCAAAAAATTCCTAAAAAATTAGGAAAAAATTTCTAAAAATTCTAGAAATTCAGGGAATCCATTCTACAAAAATATCCACCATAAACTTTATGGTATTTTTGTAAAAAAATTCCATTAATGCTTGATTTTAACCATAAAAAATAGGAAAAAATAGCATTAACTCACGGAATTTCCCCGCAACGTCGATTCGTCCATTGAATTGTAGTTACACACGTTCCAATCATCACATCGATGATCCACGTGCAATTCATCAACACAAATCAACAAAAGATAACATTTTATTAGTAAATATTAAAATTTACTTAAAAAAATCAACAATTAAATAGAGATTGCTCTGATACCACTGTTAAAACCCTAAGATCTCTCTAGATAATTGTTATGCATAAACATGCATAAATCAGGCATAAACCCAACCACCCAACCACCCCCGAGCCCAAGGGATGCACACATGAATCATAAATGAAATACATCATACCTCTACCTTGATGTCCCATACCATCAAGAGGTATAACTCCAATCCAATAGCATGTAGCTATAGTGTGAAATGGTAGATGAGTAGATATGAACCTCTACACAAGAGAGCATAACATAGCCTTGGCCTCATAAGCCTCCAAGTCCCCTTGAGTGTGCCCCATACCCCTATTATATAGGAGGACCCTCAAGTGACTCTTGACTTTCCATTCCTCATGTGTGACCCTTGGATGCCTGACCCTAACCTTAACCCTTAAGGTTAGTCCTAACCCATGCTCCACTAGAGCTTGTTCCCATGCTCCCATGCTCCCATGCTCACAAGCCTAATGTGGGTTAGCCTCCTAGTATATGCACACATAGTGTGTATATAACATAGCACACATAATGTACATATAACAGGGCGCCTCACCCCTGAATCCTAGATACACCCGCCACACACTCTCCGACATGTGGACTCTGTGTCGGTTGAGCTATTCTGTTGTGCCGCTAAGTACTACAGGGTGACTCATGCATGCTA
The DNA here is from genome assembly GCF_041138505.1 of Cibotium barometz. Taxonomy (NCBI): domain Eukaryota; kingdom Viridiplantae; phylum Streptophyta; class Polypodiopsida; order Cyatheales; family Cibotiaceae; genus Cibotium; species Cibotium barometz. The sequence continues at coordinate 35,472,008 of NC_141073.1, read as the reverse complement.
TTATACAGGCTACATGACACCTTTAAGTATAGATGCATGCTGTATAAGCGTTTGCATTGTTGTGATGACTCTTTGACATTCTAATGTTGGATGCTTAGCCCAAAGAGTCATGGCCGTAGCAAAGACATTGAGCAAAACACAAAGTGAGATCATAAATTCATTCAATTACTATTATTTTATGAAAAATCAAAGGATGCATTTTTTCCTTTGCCTCTAAAGATGGGGTGGTTTTTTCAAAAGTTAAGCATGCTCCAAGATAGAGCGAAACTATCTTTTCTTGAACTTTGATGTTGGGCCATATATAGCACAATTACCACCACCATTAAACACCATGTGCCAACTCTAGTAAATGCAACAAGCATTCGAGAAACCTTTTTGTAAGAAACATACATAGGTGACGATTCCTCTTCATTTTTTATCTAAGCCCGAAATTTAAAGAAAATAGCCATACTTTTTGAAATATTTACACAATTATTTTATTTTTTTTTCCGAATCGGTTCAACTCCTTTTTTAGCCGAGACATATCTTTCCCCAAACATCAAATTATGTATATCTTGAAGCGATTAAATATTTTAAAATTATTCCAATCAAGAAAATATAAAAAAATTATACACCATTGGATTCTAAGAATAAAGACCACCATTCCTTGAACTGAACTAAAAACCCAACTCCCACAAAGTCCTTTACCCCACAATTTTCAAAGTCTACTAGTAGGTAGCAACCGAAAGGTAAACTTTCTACATCCATAAATGATAAGCATTGTGTGTGTGTGTGTGTGTGTGTGTGTGTGTGTAAATATAGTGACTATAACTGGTTAACTTACACACTTGGATATGTTGGCTTACTTCATAAATAGGTGCAGAGTCGAGATTGCAGACTCTTTGATTATCACGTTGGCTTCACGGGTGAAATATAAAAGGCCTACCCTACCCTACCCAATTTGAAGGCAATAAACTAGGTGGACCTTCAATATATATATGTTTGTGTCAATTTTAGAGATAGTGACCTTCTATGGACTTCTTTTGCAATCCTATTTTCTTCTTCTCTAGAAGGTTTGAACGAGTTTGATGCCCTCTAGAGTTTATTATTGTGTAAATTTCAGAGATAGTAACCTTCTATGGACTTCTTTGTTTATTATTGTGTAAATTTCAGAGAGAATGACCTTCTATAGACTTCTTTTGCAATCCTATTTTCTTCTTCTCTAAAGGGTTTGAACGACTCTAGAGTTTATTATTAGCCAAAAGTAACACCACTATTCGTAAAGGGCTTACTCTGTACTTTAGCTATGGCGGACCTGAGCTCGTGCAGCCCGGCCGGTATCAAGCCAGGAAAGCCATACGTTCTCTTCACGTTCGACCCTGCCCATTACTTTCCGCCACCTCTCCTCGTCTCATTACAGGAGAGGTTCACGGTCGTGGAACGACATGGTGGCGCACCCTTGGACATGGAAATGGGCGCCCGCGTACAGGCTCTGGTGGGGGCAAGGGTTTCCTCCGACCTCATCGACTCGCTTCCCAACCTGCGCATCATCGCCTGCCCCGGCGCCGGCTTTGACAAAGTTGACATTGCCACCTGCCGGCGCCGTGGTATCCCTGTCACCAATGTGCCCGCCATCTCCAGTGCCGATGTTGCCGACCACGCCATCCTTCTCATGCTTGCCGCCTCCCGTCGCCTCTGCGCCGCCGATCGCTATATCCGACAGGGCTCATGGCCTCTCCAAGGTGCCTTCATGCTCACGAGAAAGGTTTGTGCTGCCTTTGAATTAAATATCAGTGTGTTCGGTCCTTTCTAAGCTTGAGATCATCATGGATGTGATCGTGTGTAACTTTTCTGTCATGCATAGCATGTTTACCGATTTACACCTTTCTGAGTAACAACGTAGTCCATATGGCAAATCCAAACCGTTTGCAGCTCCCTGCATGTTCCTTGCCTCCTGTATTAGACTCCTGAAAAGCCTCTCTAAATGTCTTTAATGGGCCTTAACTGCCAGTTTGGCTATGTATTCTGTTCCCACCCTACCTCCACTGTGAAAGAGGTTTAAAAGCATGGCAACTTCAGTAGGCTGGAAAAAAACTGGGGAGCTCGTCGATTGTGGCTGGCCAGTTGATGCAGGTTAGTGTAAACCGTGTGCATGAAGGATGAAGATATGCTGTGCACATCAGATGAAGATATCGTGGTTGTAATGTCTGAGGGAACCATTGCAAGCTGAGATCCGCTTGTTTTGAAAACTGGAAATAAGCTCAGACTCAGCATTTAAGGAGTAGATTCCTGATTTCTTGTTTTCCGAGGGGCTGTATGCTGATTCTGCATGGCCAAGGATTTCATCTCTGATTCATCTCCTTCCTTGTAGTCTCCTCTGAGTAGATGTGTTCTTGTAGATTGTGGATTTGTGAACTTATATCCGTCTAGAGGCAGCTAGATGTCTGGAGGTCGTGACTACCATTTTATCGCTTCCCTTGTAATCTCATCTGAGTGGATTTGTTCTGTTAGTTGTGGATTTGTGAACTTCCATCCATTGGTGCCTAGATTCAACTGGCCAATTTGAAGGTCATGACTAGGACCTCTTGTGGTGGTCATCTCTGGAGCCATGTCCTAGTTAGATGTCGTCATGATGTGGTGGTCATCTCTCGAGCACTGATGGCGTGAGTGGGGATGCTGTAGCAGACATTTTAGAGCCCATCATGGCCTGAATTATCTGATTCATGAACAATGGGGCCGACATTATACATATGTCATTGAGCTGATGATTAATACCTTGATGATAACCTCTCAGGTTTAGAATTACACTCTCCTTAAGTTTGCAAGTAACATTAGTTTTCCACTGTGCATGCAAGGGGTGGGTTTGGATCTTTCTGTCGTGTGACTATCAGTCTTCTTCTCCCCAAGTAGTTATTGGACATTTCATGCACTTCCTAGCCCTTCTCTTTTCTACATTATCCTTCTCTGAACTGCTCTTTATGGTATATTTTTATGCCTCGTGCTAAAAAGTGTGGGGATGGTGTTTTGACCAGGCAAGTGGAAGGCGAGTGGGCATTGTAGGACTTGGGCACATTGGCAGGTGTATTAAGGACAGCTGAAGCATTTGGGTGCAGCATATCCTATCATGGGAAGTCACCAAAGCCAGACGTGCCTTATGTTTTTTATGCCAATGTGGTAGACCTGGCTAAAGATTCTGATGTTATTTTAGTCTCTTGTGCTTTAACAAGCGAAACGAGGCATTTGATTAACAGGAGAGTCCTAGATGCATTGGGACCACAAGGCACTTTGGTGAATGTAGCCCGTGGACAGGTAGTAAATGAAGTGGAACTTATTGCAGCTCTAAAAGAAGGCCATCTAGGATCTGCTGGACTTGATGTCTTTGAAACCGAGCCGAGGATTTCCACGGAGCTGTTGAGTATGGATAATGTTGTGCTTTCTCCACATATTGGAAGTGCAACTACAGAAACTAGAAGGGCTATGGGACAACTTTTTATTGCCAACCTCGAGGCCCATTTTTCTGGGAAACCCTTGGTGACACCTGTAAACTAATTGCTTCCAGGCCTGATTTTCTTGGAATGAAGATGTTGGTTGTGACTCTGGGAGAGGAGGTGGGAGGAGAGGTTCCAATTTCAAATACCCACAGGCCCCATTGGCATTGTGGCTGCCTTGCAACCACAAGACCAAACCACATAAGGTTATCTATGTCAGAATACGCAGTGGAGATGATGACCAAATCTGGGAACACGAGAGCAAACGCAATGCAGAAAAACAGCGCAAAAGAGAGAGAGAGAGAGAGAGAGAGAGAGAGAGAGAGAGAGAGAGGGGGGGGGGGGGCGTGTAACTCTGCTCTATATACACAAAGAAGATCCCAAATACAAGACAAGAATGGCAAGGGGCTGTGGGGCCATTTTATATGACCCCAAGTGGCAGTCGGCCAGCTCCAAAGGCAGCCGACTGGACCATATATCGCACGACCAGCAGAAATCACCAGTCGGCCAGATATCCCAAAGTCGGCCAGCATCTGAAAAAAGGTCCATGACCTGTCCAAGGCAGTTGGCCACCTCCAACATAAACAGATGCAGCCGGCCAGCATCAGAGGTCCACCTGCCACCACAGGGTTGCCCCCCAAGCCACATAAAAAATGGGAAAAAATACGGGGAGTGAGGAAAAATGAGAACACCTACAAGGGCGGGCACACCCACAACAGAGGCCCTGGTGTCTCAGTAAAGACAGGAGATGACTTCTAACACCCCCTCTCAGCTCCTGGCTGTGAAACCAACCACAGGGAGCTAGGGTGCTGCCTGAGCAAATCTTGAGATAGCAACTTCGTGAGGTCCACCATATTGTCCTCCGTCGAACAAAACTCTAGCAAAATGTCATTAGCAACGAACTATTCACGAACAAAGTGCCTCTGGATGACCGTGGGTTCCTCCAGTGGAAGCCCATTCTTGCCATGCAACCTCTGCAATCTTACCACCTCACGAGTTGCATCACAAGCCGCCTAGTACTCTGCCTCTGTCAACGACAAGGCAAAAGTTAACGCCCTCTTACTGCTCCATAAAACTGCTCCTGGGCCTGAAGTAGGTCTCCTCGTATTTGGCATAGTAACATGGGACGGGGAATGAGGACGGGGACGGGGACGGGGAACGGCAAAAGGCAGGGAACGGGGACAGGGACGGCATATGGAATATGCAATTTATTGACTACAAAGCACACTAAATAAAATAACATTTATTTTTTTATACTTTGAACATTCAAGGCATCACTTTAAATGTGCAATACGTGGTGCAAACACTGAACAGGCGCTAATAAGACTTAAGTACACCGACAAAGTTCAAACTATATATAAGCATGGAATGATGATCACTATCAAATAACAAAAGACTAGTGTCTACAATGCACATAAAGTGCTGAGTCAAGACTCAAAAGTAAAAACAATGAAACATAGGTAAATAATAAATTATACAGCTTGCAATGCTCAATCGGAGAGGCTGGAGCGTGAGAAGTACTGGCGTCATGATCATGGCTGCCTACATGACCAGTCTGAAAGCGTTGTCTCCACTTGCTCATTTCCCTCCTCCTGCTCCATCTCCCCCACTGAGTAAAGGGATCTGTCTCTGCAGTCGCACCCTTGCAAAGCATTCCCAAGTTTACGGTTACAAAGACAAGATCATTGGCCTTTTCTACACCAAGGTGGTTCCTCTTCTTTGATGCAATATGACTGTAAGAACTCCAAAGCTGAGCTTACAGCTTGGCTGAGAATGCGAATAGCCAAGTGTTGCAGCTCAGGCCCATCTGAACCAGTCTTCCCACCACAAAGCAACCCCAATCTTCAACCTATCCTCCTGTGCATCCGCACAACCAAAAGCACCACGAAAGGACCTGTATGCAGCAAGCTAGTCTCTGATTTTGCGCTTAATGCCTCCATCTCGCACTAGATGATCCAAGATACGCCTCCAACCATCACTGACCTCTCTGTCACCCTCCTGTCCATTACCCTGAAACTCAGGGTCCACCATATACGCAGCTGCATGCATAGGAGAGGCATAGGAGTTCCACCTCGTCACACATAAGGAACGAATCTCCTCGTATCTGTTCTCATCGGGCTCTAACTCTTGCAACTTCTCTATCATTCTATCCATTGCCTCATACACCTTCTCGATGCATGGTTGCATCAACAAGTGGACAATAGGCCTCACCACAGCATCAATGCGTTTCACATCCTCCCAAAAAGGAAGTGCTCTTTGCATGCTCCCTGCATAATATGCATATGGCTGTTGAAGCCAATGCAGAAGTGGTGAACTCGTCGTTGATGAAGAGTTGCCTGAATGCACCACTGCACTCCCTCAAGCGGGCTAGCATCAAGAAGTTGAAGGCAAATCGGGTGTCTGAGTATTTGAGAAGTGAGAGAGAGCCTTGATTTCTTGGAGAACTCGTGGCGGAGGGACTCGTGGTTCAAGACAAATGTGACCATTTGATTGGCCTCTTGAATGATTGGCTTAATCCATGACTTCTTTCCAATATCCTTTAAAAGATTGTTCAAACAATGTGCCATACAATATGACACAGTCATGTGTGGATACATGCCCTCAATAATAGCTCTAGTTGCCCTATTTGCAGCCTCGCCATTTGCAAGAAAACCCACCACACATTCCGGGCCCATGAGCTCAATGCCACTTGCCCACTCTGCTGCAAGCACGTCTGCACTCTTCCCTGTCCCTGAGGCATCATGTGAAGCAATAAAGTACATCTCGCCACGGGAATATGCAATGAGACCATGGATGGACTGCTTTCGTGTGTCACTCCATCCATCTACAGTGAGTGACACTCCATTCTTTGCCCATAGCCACTTTGTGTTCTTTGCAGCTTGCTTGACAAGGCGCTTCTCCTTGTCGAGCAATGTGGTGCATAGAGACTCCGATGATGGGGGGGTGTAGTTTGGACCATACTCCCCAATCCTCTTCACCATAGCCTTGAAGTACTCGGATTTGATTACAAAAAGAAACAAGTGAACTTTCAAGAATGAAACTTAGAAAAATCATGTCAAGAGGGAAGAGTCAAGGCTTACCTAGCAGTATGGAAAGCAATATGGTCATGGAAGAAGAAACGAGTCACAGCTATATCAACCTCTTCTTGTTAAGATCCCAACTTCCCTCAAGTGTACTCTACCGCCATCGCGCGCGGGTGTGGGCATCGCAAAGGAACCTACACCATGTGGCCATGGTGTAGATGCGGTAAATGCACCCCCTGACCCTGAAATAGACCCCTCAAGTAGTGTCAAATGCTGTAGGATCCACAGCCACACGTGCCGGCCTTGCAGCCCTCAAAGCCTCATGCCCGGCAATGCGCTCAAGAAGCTCCCTTCTCCCGTGCAAAGTCAAACCTCGTGCCCGGACTCATGCATAAGGTGGGCTCTCACTTTGTCTGACCCACTCGTCCGCCTATAGGGGCAAAGCTTGCAAGACCATGGGCGTGAACCTCCTCCACTTTCAGGGCGGTTGGCATTAACCTTTTCCCACTATGACCAACCATCGATTCTTCTAGCACCACCACGACGTGCGGAGCCAAAGGTTGCTTGTGAAGAAGATGCCATGAGAGAGGGTGAAAGTTGAGAGAAAGAGAGAGAGAGAGAGTGAGGGAGTGGGGGAGTGGGAAAGGCTAGAGCCTAGAAATGAAATGAAATGAAATGTTATATTAACGTCTTCAAAAGGACAAAGTGACCTATGAGACCAAAGGTACAACCATGTGACATCTGATACATTGTCTGGAAAAGAAAAGAAAGAATTGAAGGTAAGTATCTAGCCCTACAATACATCAGTAGGGAGCATCCGGAAGCAGCAACTAGGGAGAGTGGGAAGCTAATGCTACTTGTCAAAATGGGGTACATGAGTACATGGATACATGAATACATGAATATGGGGGAGTACATGAGTACATGAATACTAGAGAAAGCTTGCGGGTTGAGACTTGAGAGAGAGAGTGAGGGAGGGAGAGAGAGAGAGAGAGAGAGTGAGAGAGTGAGGGAGTGGGGCCTGGGCACTGGGGGAGAGAGAGAGAGAGGAGAGCACAAGCCTTATAGGCTCATGGTGGTGCAACCTTGCAGCATGCAGGTCACGGGTGATGGCAATAGGCCAGCGTGAGGAAAGCAACGGGCAGCTGCTAGCCACCAACGGGAGGAAAGCAACGGGCAAAAGCGAAAAAAAAATGGCAAAAAAACAAGGCGAAAAATGGCGAAAAAATGGCGCAAAAAATACCAAAAAATAAAAGGTTGCCCTGCGGTCGTCCCATTCCAGTCCCGTCCTCGACCTGCGTAGCCCGTTCCGCCGTTCTTGGGACAACGTCCCCTTGTGATGCATGTGCCCGAGGCATCCCCTCCGTCCCCAGCCCGTGCCGAAACGAATTGCTGATTCGGGACGGCGTTTTCGCGTCCCAGCCCTCCGTCCCCTGTTACTATGGTGTCTGGATCTCCTCCCCAATCTGAGTCACTCTAATTGTGGAGTCAGACTCCATCCATCAATCCCGCTCCTATGTAAAAGAGTCCATGATCCTTCGCATGTCGCAGAAACCACAAGATACGCAATCCTGCCTCCCAAAGAATCATCTGCAACCATGAGCTCAACTGCCTCATCAAGAAGCTCGTGTCCAATCTGGCATGTCACGATTGTGACTAATTCTCTTAATCTCTCCTTAATTACACTTTAATCCCTTATTAACTGAAAGGACACCTGTGAAGGGTCACACCCTTACACATGGGTCACTATCAAAGGACATGTCTATTCATTAAAAGACACACCCCTAAGTCCAAAGGACATAACCGTTGACTCAAGAGCCACACCCCTTCCCAGGGATGTGTCTCTTCACTTGTACCCTTTTGGCCTCTATTTAAGAAAGGCCCCTGTCTCAATGCAAACAACTCAATCTTTCTTGCAGCATTTGTCTTGTGTTTATTAATTAAGTCTTAATCATGTTAATAAAGCTATAAAAGCTTTACAGTGGTTTCAGAGCAAAATTTTTTCCTACCCGTGGGTTGTTATGCCTCACCCTCTTCGTGGCACTCCCTCGTCCACCCCTCTTCTCGGTGTTGTATGGAAGAAGCAGAGCGATGGTGGACTTGGCGTAAATCCTTGCTCATAGTGATGTAAAAAAAAGAAAAAAGGTTTCACACCCATACACACGCACCGTGTGTATTGCAGAGAGGGAACCCTTGCTGCATACTTGGACTACCCTCCCTCCCTGCCGGTGGTGTTAGGCGTTCGCAGCATGGCAGGAATTTCCCCTCGCTGCCAAATATGGAACACCCCCCTCCTCACTTCGTTCGTTGCCAGCGTGAGCCCCTAGCGTTGATTCATGCAGTTGCTGACCTTGAGCCCATTGCCGCCGAATAGCGACTGCTCGCCATCTCTTCTCTTTGCTGGCGGTGCCCCTTCGAAGCGGCGCACCTTTTCCCTCTAGTCAGCTACACAATCCAGGCCGTCACCTTTACACCATCAAAAACACAAAATTTTATTACATCATATTGACACGTGGGTCTCTCTCTAATCTTAAAAAAAAAACCATAAACTTACCTTACGGGCTTCTACGAACCGCGCCACCCTTGCGACCGTTTTCAGCCAAGCGCTCGCCGTCGCCTGTCTTGGTCTCCTGCGCGCCGGCTTGCTGCCGCCTCCCTTCCTCGAAAGCAGCCCTCTTCATTGCTAGGCTCTTGCGGTCTATGTTGGTGTTTGGACTAGCCACGTGTAGTTGGTGTTTTCCGTGGCTTGACGGCTACTACCTTGGTGCTTCTTCTCCAGCAATACTATTTATTATGGCAACCTCCTTGAGGTGTGATTTTTCCATTTTCTTGGGTATACACATTTCACATAATGTGGAGTATTAACATATCAGCAACCCGCCATTTCATTCTTTTGCGGGCTCTCCACTCCTCCGAGGCCAATACCCCTTTTTACGTGATCAAAAGCACCTCTCCGATCACGTGGACACACACTACCCTCTTTTGCGACGGCTTATGGCAGAGGAAACCTATGACTTCAGTTATTTACAGGATACACCCTCTTAGTCCATAGTGCCCTCTCCTACCCGTGTTTCTCCACCAGTCTCAGCCCCTGTTCCAGTGAGTGTGCCCCCCCTTTTTTCAGCCCACTCATTACCGCATTCAGATAGCCACACCGACTTCTCACCTCCGAGAATTCGACGTGTGGGTGATCCTTGTTCGTACTTCTGCACAGGATCTGGATCATTATTGTTTTATACTCAGGCGTCATCCTTATCTGGGCACTACCCTCCCCGAGTGTGGCATCATTTTTCATGAATATTGCACTTATTCTGAGGACATTCATCCATCTTCATTCACGGTGCGCCCCTCTACACCGGAGTATACACCCTTGACACCAGTAGTTGCCCCTACCCTTGTATCTTCTTCTCCAGTATAGCAGACTCTTGTGCGAGCCCAGTCCCAGAGGATCACCCTTACTATACTGGATGGTCTATAGCCGCTTCACCAATACGTAGCCTCTCCTCTCGGGATTTCCCCTTTTGACCTTTTTAGGCCCCAAGAGGTATACCACCTCTTGGTCATGGATATCACCTTCAAATTTTGGCAAACGTTACTGTAGCGCTCAACATATATATTGATGTGATTTCCTTGCATCTATTGTGGCATCTTGTGCCTATTCTCATTTGAGAGGATGTCCATATTTATAAGAATGTGCATCCAAGTTTTTGAGTCTTCCAGCTTTAGAAGTGAGGCAAACTCTGAACTTTCACATTCCTCATGTAAGCCTGCCGGGGCGTGCAGTGAGACTCAACCACGTGTCCAAGACTTATAAAGATAAAGAAAGAAGGGTAAAAGGGATCTTTACCACCAGTACAATAGTGCTATAGGGTACCACCAGCGGTGGGGGTGCTATAGGGTGACTGTACCACCAGCAATGGTGGCAGTACAGGGCGGCTGTACCACTAGCAGTGGTGACGCTATAGAGTGGTTGTACCACCAACAATGGCATCTCAAGGAGATGGCACCATAGGTGTAGCTGGCAGCACAAGAAGGCGATGACCCGACGTGTAGTCGAAGAGGATGATGGAGATAATCCTTTTACTCTTCTCCACAAAGTAGATCTTCACAGAGTTGATCTCCACCAAATTGATCTATATCATCAAAAGGGATACATGCTTCTTTTATACTTGAAGGGGATCCCTAATTTTGGCCATGTATCCCTGTTGATCTCTATCATAAAAAAGGATACATGCTTCTTTTATACTTGAATGGGGTCCCTACTTTTTGCCATGATTTGCTTTTGTCTTTTGTCTTTTAAATATTTTAATAATAATCAAATATGGCCAAAGTTCTTGATTTATGCTTTTCTAGCTTCAGGGCCTTACTTTTTGGCCTTGGAGCTACTTTTTGACAAAGCATCTTTTAGCTTTTTGATCCGGTTGTCTCCTCTTTCCAATGGTGCCCTTGGTTCACGGTCAACTTAGTTTGACTTTTTGCTTTTTCTTGGTTTTTGACCAAAATTGGTGCTTGTTCTTGAGTCTAACTTCAAGATCCCTGTTCCCAAGATTTCATTTGTCTGTCCATGTGTCCAAGCATGAATTCCATCATGTGAAAAGAGGTAGGAGGGCCAAATAGTTACATTCCCTCCCTCTTATATCACAGTTGTCCTTAATTGTGGGATACACATATTCCATATGTTCTTGGCACTAGCCCCATTTGGTGATCTTGTGCATCTGGTCTTTCCTCATATATGTGGTGCCTTCTGCTCATCTAGCAACATCTTTATTCCGTTTCGTTGATCGATTTCCTTGTTCTTAATGGTACATCTTCATAGCATGTTGTCTCACATGTGTTAGATAATATAATAAATGCATGCTTACCTTCTGCAAAACTAGACATAAACGAGTCAACAAACAAGTATGCATCATTCACGTCTACTAAGTATTGGCCAGGTAGTCTAGAGCCCAGTGGATTATCACATGCCATAAATCCAAGCATTGTCCACACATCAAAAACACACAAAGTCAAAGAAATTCAAACATATATCATTATGAAGTGCACAAGTAATGATCTTCCCGTTTATGGATTGTCTTGTTTGGTTTCATCAAAAACTGTGCTGAGCCATCTAACTTTTGAGGGAAACTGCTCAAACTGTCACTCAAGGCCATCTGGTCACTAGGATTGCCCGAGAAATCATCAATAGTCATTTGGGCCATCTAGTCGCATTGATCGCCTGACTATGTAATCTAGTATAGTCATTTGGGCCATCTGGTCGCAAACAATGACCACCCAAATGTGAAATCCAATACAGTCATCTGGGCCATTTGGTCGCAATGACCGCCTAATTGCGAAGTCTAAAATATCTAGCATCATTGTGCCATTAAATGGGTCATCTGGCATCATTGCCTCCCATATACAAATCTTGCTCCTTTGGCTTTCGGGCATCGTTGCCACCCAGAACTAGAGCATGTCCAATTAACCATTACACAAGCAAGATAATGATCAATTCCATTGCAATATGAATATATACAATGAAGAGGGCTAAGGGTACAGTCCCTCCCTCTTAAATCTATCTTGTTCACAAGACATCTAAGTATGTACTTCAAATACATCTGGACCAACCACTTCAATGAAGAGGGCGAAGGGTACAGTCCCTCCCTCTTAAATCTATCTTGTTCACAAGACATCTAAGTATGTACTTCAAATACATCTGGACCAACCACTTCCTCATAAGCTTGAAGTTTATCTGGATAGTCATTGAAGTACTATTTTGGCATCCATTTTGCATCCATATAGGCAAATAATTCTTAAACTTCAAGAGGAACTTTCTAACCAATGTCTTTTTTCTTTTTCTCACGAAATGGAATACAATCTATTTCGGTTGTAAAATTTCTTCTTGTTCTTCCACCTTTGGTGGATCCTCCAATACAGGCTCCTCTAGGGGTAGTCCCGTATATGGTTTCAATAAGTTCACATGGAAGGCATTATGTATCCTCCAATTATCTGGAATATCCAATCGATAACATACATCATTGATCTTCTCGGTAATCTAAAAAGGTCCATAATATCTAGCAGCAAGTTTGGGTTCCTTGTGCTCCTTAGCTTTTGAAACCGGCCTAACGGGCGGTGAAACAAACACTCGCACATAAAACACTTCAATGCCATTGAGGACCTAGAAAAGGAAAACAAACAGGGGGAGGTAGAGTGCTCCTGCAAACAGTACACAGACACCGATTGGCCCCAAAACGCAGTGGCGTCCCTTGCGGTATTTCTTTAATTGATTTTAAGAGCTTTGATTACAATAAGGCTGGAAACTCAGCCGTCTCAGTAGAACCCCTGAAGCCTGCAAAGAACCTGCATCATGGCTTCTTGTCCACTCGGCATCCACAAAAAAGTCCAGCCATTGTTCACATCGAAAGACTCTCTCACATTGAGTTTGCATACAAAAGCTTTCTCCTATGATCAGGGCTGCCACAACCATCCATAGCCTCTCACACTATGAACAGCATCACACCCTGACACATCCAGTGCTTCTGCATCACAACACAGACTCCCAAACTGTCTCTCAAAAGAGAACTCATATCACAGCACAACATACCATACAGTCGACACACCTGTACCAACCCTCTCTACCTTCCAAGGGTACCATCCATCTCTGTCATGGATTCCCTGTCCCCTGTCCCCACCAATCAGTAGCAAGGTTGTACCAAGCATGTGTCCATTCCTGTATCTTCTGCCTGCATGTGACCTATCTCCTGGAGAAACCCAAAAACATGTTTCCTCGAGAAACCTATGACCTGTTTCCACATGAAACCCTTAGGCGTGTTTCCCTTTGAAACTTCTCTCCTGTTTCCATACAGACCATTCATGGCACCATTCAACAACATTGCCAACAACGACATACATCTAGTTACCTGTTCCCTCATGAAACATCTGGAAACATGGAGTTGCCCATAACTGTAGGTCCCTCTGTTCCTTTCTAGCAGGAAGAAAACAATCTGCTCCATGAGCACGCAGCCATGCGAGCTTGCATCACTCCCATGCCAAGAAACATAACCAAGTGACCTCTACTTGTAGCCAAAAACCCAAGTACATATAGCTGAATTTGCAGCCAAACAAAGACAGCCCATAAACTGTCCTCGAACTGATCTCAAAACAATCTCGAACCCAAAGCAAAGAGAAGCTGAAAATTCCATCAGTTGAACGCCATCGACATGGTCTATGTTCATGAAAAACCAGCCCCTCCTTTCTGCAAAAACACGGCGTCCTCCAAAACGCACACACCTGGATGCCTGTGTGTCTAGAGAAACCAACCTGTAAGCTGCAGCCTGACTCTTGTGCAAAAGAGCATGTGTTTCAGCCCTCTGCGCCTGCAGTCCAGTCCACCTTCTCTTCTGCAACCCAACAATCGCGAGATAGAGAGGGCACGTGTGCTACCAATCCAGCCCACCTCCTGTCCTGCAGCCCAACAGTCACCAGACAGAGAGAGAGAGAGAACATGTGCTACCTACAGCCATACTTGCTCGCCTGTTTTTCCACCAAAGAGAGAAGCATGGATCTGCTGCCTGACTAGCCTATTAGCCTTTCCACACATCCAGTTGTGCAGTTGACTTTCACAGGAGAAAATTCCCCACACGTTGTACAGTGTTGTACAGCCCCTGCCCGACTGCCTGCTCACACAAAAGCAAGAGAAAGAAAAGAGGCGTGTAAGGGCAGTCCTGTACGCAGCCAAACACCATAACTTCAGCGTTGGCCGCCAGATGAGCAGCCCTCCTGACTGGAAAAGCACACCATCCTCAAAAGATAGGCGCCTCCCCCTTTTCGACCCGCCAGTCCCTCTTTTTTTCCAAAAAAGACACGTGGCCCCAATAATAGCATAAGGGCCACGTTTTCTTTCATAAAAGGCATTATAATGTTTTTTAAAGGGTTTTAAAACCTTTTGAGTTAAAGTCTCTTTGCCCCCTTCACACTTGGGGTTGTCCACACATGGGCTTCCTTTTTAACTCCAATCTGATGCCATTCACATTGTCCACCATGTCCCCATGCACACCTGCATACTGTCCAGAGAAAAACACAGGGTCGTGACAGCTTTCGACTTTCTAAGTCTAGCTTTTTCAAATCTCAATAATACCCAATCCTCTTCTTCAAAGGTGACCTTCCTTCTATGTTTATCTACAACTTTATTTTTCTTGGCTTCAGATGTCTCAATAGCCCTTCGAACCTGTGCAAAGGTTGTATCCAAATCTTGAACAAACTTTCCTGGAAGATCTCTTCCTTGGTATGTAGAATGGGCAACAACAATGGTTTGCCATAGATAATCTCATAAGGAGCTTTTCTTGTCGAGGAGTGAATGGTGGTGTTGTAAGCAAACTCAACGAAAGGCAAAAACTTATCCCATTGATCCTTCGCTTTGAGAGTGTAGCACTATAACATATCCAAAATAGTGAGGTTCTCTATCTCACTTTGTCCATCTGTTTGAGGATGATAAGCTGAAGAAAAATTCAACTTTGTTTCCATATTGTTGAAAAGAGCTCTCCAAAAGAAGCTAGTAGTCTAAGGATCTCTATCACCCACCACAATGAATTTGGGTAATCAATGGTGCTTAAAAATCTACTTAATGAACAATCTTGCCATATGTTGTGTGGATGGTTTATGAGAATAAAGTGGGCTTGCTTACTGAATCTATCAATAATAGTCCACATTCCATCATTCCCAAATCCTGACTTTGGTAATCCAAAGATGAAATCCATAGCAATACTTTCCCATGGAATATTGGGAATGGGCAAAGGTTGTAATAATCATGTGGGTTTTTGTCGATCAAACTTGACCTTTTGATGACAAACCAAACATTCTCGAATAATTTCTCAATGTCCCTTCTCATGCTAGGCCAATAAAAATAACTCTCCAAAGCCTGAGTTGTTGTCAAGATACCTCTATGTACCATGTAAGGTGGAGCATGGCATTCCTCCATTACTTTTGGCCTTAAGTCCTTGGTTACACATTATCAAGTTTGCGTCATAAGGAACCCTTCCTTGATGACATAAAGGTCACCAAGTCTCCATTTTGTAATTTGTTCCAAGTATCCTTGAGATCCTTGTCTGTAGCATAAATATCTTTCATAATAGTAAAGTCCATATGATATCCCATTGAAACTGAAAGAGTCATGGGTCTCCAAGATAGAGCATCTTCTACTTTGTTGCCTTTCCACGAGTATGTATGATCTGAAAATGAAATTGGGCCAAGTAGCTATCCCATCTAATATGCTTTTCATATATCTTAGGCTGAGACATGAAATACCTAAGACATTGGTGGTCCGTCTTGATAATAAACTCGACACCCATAAGATAGTGTTTCCAAATCTTTAAGGTATGGATGATGGCCATCAACTCTTTCTCATATGTAGGTGTAGTCTTTTCGTCTCCTTGAAGTCTTCGACTTATAGGCCATGGCATGGCCCTCTTGGTTCAAGATTTCTCCAATGCAATCTCTTGAGGCATCACACTCTGACATAAAAGGCTTTGATAAGTCTCAAATAATCAACACACTGACCCTTTGCTATAATAAAATTTTAATGATTCAAAAGATTTTTTTCAACTTTGGCCCACCAAAATCCCACGGCTTTCTTTGTCAAATCATGCCATGGACCAGCTACCACAACAACCACTTGATGAACTTTCTGTAAGAGCATAATCCAAGGAAACTTCAAACTGCATGCACACTAGTCAAATCTGGCCATTCCATAAAAGCCTTGACCTTGTCTGGGTCCATCTTGACCCCTTCCTTGGACACTATGTGGCCCAAGTAGTGAATCTTTGACATAAAGAACTCACTCTTCTTGCTGTTTCACAAATAACTTGTGCTTTCGCAATTCCTGAAATACCAAATCCAAGTGCTTACGATGCTCATCCTCATTCTTTCAGTGCACAATAATGTCATCAAAGAAAGTAGCTAGTGTAAACTTTCTATGTGTCCGAAATATTCTTTCCATCATCCGGTTGAAAGTAGACGGGGCATTGGTAATATCCTGAATGCGGTCTTGTGAATGTTCTCTGGAACAATCTTGACTTGATGGTAACCACTCTTGATGTCAACCCTATTAAAGATAGTGGCCCCATCCAACCTATCTAGGATGCCATCAATCATGGGAATAGGAAACATGTTCTTTTCATGGTGATCTTGTTAAGAGACCTGTAATCAATACACATATGCCAAGAACCATCCTTTTTCTAAACCAATAAGACTGGGGAGAAAAAAGGTGATGAGCTACATCTAATCAAACCCTTTTCCAATAGCTCATTCACTTGCTTCATAATCACCTCTCGTTGTGCTTAACTGACACGATAAGGAGGCATGTTAGGAGGTGAACTTCCTAACATGATGTCAATCTGATGATCTTCTAGTCTCTTTAGAGGTAAGACTAGGAGGTCCCTACTTTTTGCCATGCTTTGCTTTTGTCTTTTCTCTTTTAAATATTTTAATAATAATCAAATAATAATCAAATACAGCCAAATAATAATAATAATAATCAAATACAGCCAAAGTTGTTGATTTATTCTTTTCTAGCTTCAAGACCCTTCTTTTTGCCCCTGGAGCTAATTTTTGAAAAGGCAACTTTTAGCTTTTTGATCCACCTCAATCTCCTCTTTCCAATGGTGCCCTTGGCTCACAGTTAACTCAATTTGACTTTTTTCTTTTTTTTTTTGCTTTTTGACCAAAACTAGTGCTATTTCTTGAGATTAACTTCAAGATCCCTATTCCCAAGCTTTCAACCATCTGTCCGTGTGTTCGGGCATGAATTCCATCATGTGAAAAGAGCTAAGAGGGCAAAATAGTTACACCTCATCTAATGTTTTGTGACAAGTTTGGCACATGTTTAGCTCAGTGGTGTTGTAGATGGTTATGGAGTCTTCGACAAATGGTCCACCACTCATTAGTTGAGTTTTCCACGTTCATGGGTTCACTTTGAGGGTTTCATTCCTTTTTTAAACATAGATACAGTTGATGTCCCAAACATGGACCATTTAGGTCTCTCTCCTACTGAAGGGTCGGCTTAGGATGTCCCAATCATGGACCATTTAGGTCTCTCTCCTAAAGGGTGGGCGGCCTAGGATGTAGTCATAGGAATTAGGCTGCTAAGAAAAGATCATCACCACAAAGGAGTGGCAAAAACTTAGGCCAAAATTTTAATTCTTATATTTAACAATAACCCCATGGGTTTTGATGTGGCTCTATCAGCTAGCTTAACTATCAAGCTGGTTGTGTCTAGTGATGGTTGCCCCCACTTTTCCTCCCAGCACTACCTAGTAATGATGTTGACTCCAACCCCTCTCTCTAAGATGGTGATGACTTTGTTATCCTTGTATTTCACACACGGAAGATGAAATTCATGTCATCGCAGTGGCCTAGCTTATGTACCAGTACCTTTGAAAAGGCTTGGTGAACGGGCGTGTCACCCTCTCACTCATCCAAGGAATTTTGAATTGGTTGTCCTTCCATTCCCACTTTCCGTTTTCCATCCATCTAATCCTTTCAGTCCTTCCATAGTCTTGGACTTCCTTGGAGTATGGAACCCACATAAACTTGCACTTGGGAGAAAATGAAGGCAGAGAGTCCAGCTATGTCTCTAGGTGCCTGTCCATTATCACTTACATAGCTTTCGGGGCCGATAATGGTGTATGGAATGTGTAAAGTCCCCCTTGAGTGTGGTACTCTTTGGTCATTATCCAAGAGTTTGGAGGCCATGAACTTAAAGCTTTTATCCTCATCCCCTGATCCATGTTCCAAGTTTCCTTGGATCATGGGATGGATTGGTTATTTTCCTAGTCTTCTCCTAAGCAAGGTGAAACTAGCTTTTGCTGTCCTTTCCAATGGTTGGAACCAATAGAGGTTAAGCCTCCATTTAAACTTGGCATGCTCTTACCCTAGTTGTTGGGGTGTTCACTAGAGAGAACACTTAAATCTTGCAAGATAGAGAGAAGGAGAGGAGAATGCAAGGATCATACCGATTTGCACTTCAAGCCACTCTTGGTAGAGTAACTCTCTCTTATGAAGAGCTAGGGTCCTCAACCTAGACTCCTTTGTTGTCACCATAAAAAGGAGCTTTGCAAATGCGTGGAGAGCAAAGAGAGAGAGAGAGAGAGAGAGAGAGAGAGAGAGAGAGAGAGAGCTATGGAAAGCTCAACATCTGCTTCGATGCTAGGGTGAGTGAAAGCATGAGAGAGTAAACAAGAGAATGGGAGAAGGAGAAGAGAGCATACATCAACACCATCACTCACCCACACAATCCCTAAGCATCAAATAGAAAGAAAAGGAGAGCATACAAGCAACTCAATCACAAGAGCAAGAAAACTCAAACTCAATTGTGAGAATGGGATTTTGTGTTTTCTCATTAGTCAAAATGTCTTATCTATAATACTCATTTATACAATGCATTAGGGGAAATTTGGAGTCTCTAAAGAGCCCTCTAAGAAATCATCATGAGAATATTCCCTCAAAAAATGGGCATGCAGTAAAACATTTACAAATCAACTCTAAATTCGTCGGAGTTGGTATATTTAGAATCTACTCTTCAAGAGATTTTCGTTAATATATAGCATGATGGGACTCTACCATGGGAATAGAGTGATAAACCGTAAACGGATGGTTTTCGGGGTTTTAAAACCACCTTTTGGGTATCACTCCTTTCCCATGGTAGAGCCCCATCTTGATATATATCAATGGCAAGCTCTCAAAGAGTAGATTCTAAATATTCTAACTTCGACATATTTTGAGTTGATTTGCAAAAAAATTTACTGCATGCCATTTTTTTATTTTGAAAAGAATATTTTTTTGGAAAGTCCTTAAATGGTCCTTTGTAAATCCCAAAATTCCCCTAATGCCTGGCCGCCCAACTAATATCTAGGGACCCAATAAGCTACCCTAAGCTGATTTCCTAGCCTAAATGTACATCACTAGCATTACTACACAAGTTGTAAGCTGAGGTGCCAATGAGAAGCCTACAGCTTCTTGGATGGTTTCTTTGGCTACCACCATTGCACTCGAGGATCAACACAAGACCGCATTCACCACTATGGGTGCCATGTTTGCCTATCGGGTTATGCCCTTTAGACTAACAAATGTCCCTGCAACATTTCAATGGCGTATGTTCATAGCTTTCAAGGACTATCTGTTATATAGAAGTGGTTAGAAGTTTTCATTGATGATTTACATACTCACTCCAAGTGGAAAGACCACCTAGCTTGTTTAAGAAATCTGTGTTAATTATATCCAATATCCTTAAATCTATTGAAATATCAATTTTGGGTAAGACATAAGGTTATACTGGGACACATTATATCTAAAAATAGTATTTCCATGGATGAAATTTATTCTAGAATCACCTCCACCTACTAAATTCAAGGGAGTGCAAAGATTTATGGGACATGTCGAATACTACAAAATGTTCATTGTATTTTATGCAAAGATTGCAAGGCTATTATATAGACTAATAGTAGTCTTTGAATGGACAAAACATATGATGAGCTTAAGAAGGCCTTGGCAAGTGCACTTAAACTAGGACATAATCTTCCATGTGCATATTGAAACATCAAATTTTTCCATTAGGTGTGTGCTGGCACAACTAGGGAAACACAAGTCACACTACCCTATTTGTTTTGCCTTAAGAAGGCCTTGGCAAGTGCACCTAAACTAGGACATAATCTCCGTATGCATATTGAAACATCAAATTTTTCCATTGGTGGGTGTGTGCTGGCACAACCAGGGAAACACAAGTTGCACCACCCTATTTGTTTTGCCAGTAGGTAACTCAATGAAGCCAAGATGAATTATATAACCACAAATAGAGAAGGGTTAGCCATGGTTTATGTGGTGAAGAAGTATATACACTATATTTTGGCCAACAAATTTATATCTTTTGTGGATCACCATGCATTGTTATATCTTGTCAACAAGCCTTACACCATGGGGGGATAGATAACATGATGTTTTCTCTTACTCTTAGAGTTTGACTTTATAATCACTGTAAAGAAAAGGAATGCAACATGTTCTAGCTCATCATATATTACGAACCCCTAATGGAAAGCCTAGCATTGGAATTGATGATATCTCGAATGTATGCTTGTGCATGATTGTTAACCTATGATGGACATTGAGACGTACTATGTTTTACGTCATTAATTTAAATATTCTGAGTCATGGGCCGGGCTTGTCGGCACCATATGTTAAGGGTGAAGGAATTGGGTGATCGCCGATGAGAGGCGCACCTTGAATATCAGTAGGATAAGGGTTAGGATCGGCCGGCCATGTATGGGCGCCCAAGTGTGAACGGCCAAGTCACCTATAAGAGTCAAATGTAACCCTAAAATCCTCATTCTCATGTGTTGTGAATAGAAGAGTGCTCTTGCCTTATCCTCTTGGTTTTCTTCTCCTTCGTGTGTGTGAGATAGAGAGAGAGAGAGAGAGAGTGAGAGAGCTATCGAGCACTGTGTAGCAGCACGGCGGCGGCGGCGAGGCGGTAGAGCGGCGACGGCAGCTTCTTCTTCACGGCTGCGACGCGGGAATCCTTCACGGCGGCGGTTGAGCGGTGAGTGATACACCTTTTGCATTCTGTTTGAGCTTCCTTCCCTGGTTGTATGCTTGCAGCCATTCGTGGCTCGCATACGGTGCTCGGCAAGTCCCCAGCTACGACCTGTGCGACAAAAGCATACATTTTTGGCACCGCTGTCAGGGATAGTGACTCGTCCTCTGACTCAGAAGCCATGGAAGGGCACCCTACCAAGAACCCTGAGGAGATAAGCCAAAACATGCCAGTGTGGGCCCCACAACTCGGATCTAGCATGTTTAGTCGTCTAATAGAGACCTTTAGTAGAGCTACACGCTCTGAACATGCGACAAGCGAAGTAAATGAAGAAGGAGGGGTAATGGATTCGCCATTCACATCTTATGTAGACCCTACCCTCCCAAAGAGTGTCCATGTGGATATTCTACCCACTTTGTTTAATGAGGGCCCTACTGAGCTACCACCTTCCGATGCTCTTCCTAAAGTAGAGGTCCCTAGAAGCCAATCCATAAGAAGTGACATTGCGTCCACTTCAAGAGAACCGTTTGGCACACCAAGTCTGGATGGGATATTTCTCAATGAAAATTGGGAATATGATCTACACACAGAGACTCTAACGGACCTATACACGGGTTACACATACCATGTAGGTTGGTTAGAAGTCCTACGATCTACATCTAGCGCCACTAATCTAGAAGAGCAACAGCAAATGATATGTGAGGTTATTCATAGAATTATCCAAATTGAGAGGCAAAATAGGGGAGTGAACCTAGTTTCCACTGGCCCTATGAGGTTTTTGGATACGGGCAAGGCCAAACAACCAACCCTATCACAATTGGAGACTCCCTCGGTGAGTCCCATAGACCCTTCATATGTTGTTTCACCTGGAGTCTCAATGCAAGTTGAGCCCACGAGCAGTAACTTTAGCTTCCCAACCTTGGCTCAACTTTCCATTAGGGAATCCACAATGCCTATCCCAATGATGAGCATGACGGAAAGCGCACCTGTTACCACTGTAGTTAGTACGACACCGCTACCTAGTGGAACAGTACCTACAACAGTGCGTGCCAGTGCCTATCGACCCTATGTACCTATCGCTACTCATGCTCATGTAGCTCCTACGCCTCTTAGTATGCCAATGGCGTATGCTCCACGACCGCCTTATCACAACCCTTATCCAAGAGGAGCTAGGCCTAGTCACATATCATATCCTACGTCATTTGCCAACATACTCAGACCAACGCCAACTCCTCTCAGCCAGGCTATCCCAGAAGTGTCTCCACCAGCTATGCCTGCTCACCTAGGTGATCTCGCAGCGTTTGCTCAGACGATCGGACGATCCATTGCGGAAAACATGTGGGGTATGCCTGAGAGAGAACCTAGAAGCAAGGCAGTACAAGTGGCTAAGCTCACTCAAAACTTCAGTGGTAACGAGGATGTTAGGAAGCACATTGAAGTATTTGAACACGTGTGTGATTCCTTGGAAGAGCACAATGAGCTACATAAGTGTAAAGCTTTAGGCTTAACCTTGAGTGGGAAGGCAGGAGATTGGTATCGAACCTTAAGGGTTGAAGAGCGCACTCACTACCCCACTCTCAAGAGATTGTTCTTGAAAGAATACATACGTGAGGGTGTGCTTTAGGGAGTAGCATCTCAACTCCAAAAAGCTGAACGCGAGGAAGGGGAGTCAGTGAGAGACTTTATAAGTCGATTGAAGCATCTAAATTCTCGCTGCACTCCCGATGAGCGCTTCAATAATAACCAACTGCTCGATAGATTCATTCGAGGATTGCGCCACGAGGACATATACAATGGCCTAGTTATTAGAGGTCTTACAACGTGGGAAGCAGTCACTGCCAATGCAATCCAATTAGAAGACAACTTGATGATTGCAAGTAAAAAGGTGTCTTCGGAGACAAAATCTGTTAGTTCGCAAGTATCTGGGCACGAGCCAATGACGGTGAAACCTATTGCCAAGGAGCCCAAGATATCTGAAATGTCTGTGTGACCGACCTTACTAAGGCTCTCCAAGAATACTTTAGAGGTAATCGAGCTCCTCAGAATAGCCATATGTACCCAAGGAGAGAGCAACAATGGTGTTCGGTGTGCTTAGGACCACATAGCACGAGTGAATGTCCCACATTCAGAGTCAAATTCAATGGGAATTGCAATGCATGTGGTAAGTACGGCCATCAATCTAAGGATTGCCTAGTACTTAAGCGAATGTTGGCAAATCAAGCACCACTAGCCTGGTCAAACACATCTCAAGTACCCGCGCTAATGCCTGCACAACCTGTCGAGCAACCGTCACAGCACATAGTTCCAAGGAATCCGAATGTAGTCCAATCTGTGCCGTTACCACCGCCAGTGCTAGGACCACAACCTCCACATCCAAGGATTACCCCAATAAACCAGATGGGTTGTGAGTCACATAGTGCGTGTGGGGATTATGAAGAGGAGATAGACCCCACTGCTCCATATAGGATTGATACGTTTGAAATGATTCCCCAGTACTACATGGAGGATCATCTCGGGCAAGTCAAGCCTGTATATCAAGCGGCTGCTCTCGCCACTAGAGGGCAAAACCTTAATACCTTGGTGAGGAGACCACCTCTTCAATGCTACGAGTGTGGTGGACCGCATCGTGTAGCGGAGTGCCCTAATAGGCTACAGAAGATCGCTACTCAGATGCAACCAAATCAAGGGAGCACATCGGGAATGCCGGTACTTACATGTAATCGTTGCGGCATAGATCATTTGATTGCTCAATGTCCACATAATCCTAATGCACCCAAGATTACGCCATTGAATTTGGTTGAGGTCACCAACCAAGCACGAGGAACCACACCCGTTGTACCCGCGAATGTAGTTACATGGTCAATGCTTCAAAATAAAAACTGCATTCTTGAAGAGAGGGATACTACATCAATCGCTCAGGCAAAGAAAAAGAAAACACGGGGGAAGAGATCGCTTAATGCCACGAGCTCCAAGCCCAGTTCAAAGACTAACATAGGAACAGGAGACGACCCCGTGTATATGAATGATCCTGAAGATGATTCTGATTCAATAGAAACCATGGGGACCAAAGCCACTACCTTAAGGGAGGAACCCACTCGGGAGCTCAACGAAGGAGAATCAAGCGAGTACATAAATAAGGGGAAACAGAAGGAAACTTCCTCGGCCCCACAACCAAGTCAGTTAATGCCCTCTCGACCACCCAAACTGACTGAGACTCCCCAAGACAAACCACGTGGGCCAAAAACCCTCAAGAAAAAGATTGGAACTTACCCAAACCCGGTTGAGGAGATTGAACAAGTGCAACACTTAAGGGGTTTGGTGGAAGAAACACAAAGAGAACTGGAGCCAAACCCGAGAAAAATCAAAATTCCAGACACAGTGTTTCCTACGCAAGTTCAGCCTCACAGGAACCATAAACCGTTAGCTATACCGAGTATCATTCGGGAGGAGGAAAGTGAGGATAGGACATCCGGAAGTGGGCAAACACCCTTCTTGCTGGAAAGAATGTTTAGTGAGGGAATGCCTGACCCCATCGAAGAGGAAGTGATTCCATCTTCACCAGTCCTCCCTAGTCAAGGGGCGATGTCTCGAAAAGCACTGTTGAATGTGTCCAAGCTAATGGATTTCATGTCCTCTGAGATCAGAACCACGATCATATCCAAATTATATGGAGATCCTGAGCTATTCTTAGCTCTTCGGGCATTTCTCAATGGAGAACTAAAGACAGGGCTACCACAATTTGCAAATATGGATAGACCCGACACGCTTCAAGATGAAGGGGAACATTGGGATCTACAACCCAACCTAGATGAAGATTCGGTCGTTGAAATACCTGTGAACAAGTTGGGTCAGTACTTTGAAGGGGACGAATCTAATGCCACCCTCCCCATTACTACCAAGGGATTAACTCTAAAGGGAATCCTTGATGGTGGTGCTGGAGTGAGCATTGTGACTAAAAACTGTTGGGAATCTATGGGGAGACCTCACCTCGAAGTCACAAACATAGTGGTTAAGATGGCAAACGGAACTATTGCTAAACCTATTGGAATGTTAAGGGACCTTAAGATCAAGGTCCTGGGATACAAGGTAAAACATACCTTCATTGTAATGGATTTTTCCAAGCATCCTATGTCATATCAAATGATCTTAGGACGTCCTTTCATGAGGGAAGCACAAATGGTGCATGACTGGTCGAAAAACCATGTCTACCTACAATTCCAGGACTCTGTCATTCGAGTTAATCTTGAGAATGGTCGCGCGCATCCTTTAGGAAGCAAGGTTATCATCGATAATCGATCGGATACCACTGTTCACTCCGCCCCATTAAGGTATTGCTATACATGCAAAAAAGAGACTGATGATGGGAAAGATTCTCCTTATATGGATGTCCTACCGGGTATGACTGAGTCAGATAACGTGGATTGGGTACACCTAGCGGCAACCATAGACACATGGGGAAATAGAGGCACAAGTTGGTGGGTAACACCTGAGGGACAAGATATGCCACCGTTTTAGTGCCAATAAACATGATAGGTGTTATGCACTTGACTCCTGATGGCAAGAAAGTGGCAAACTCCCTTGACACTGACAGTAGCAAAGACTCTGACCAATGCAACTCTGAGTCTTCTGAATCTCAAGAAGAAACTGACTCTGAGCCTGATGGGGAGGATGAATCAAATATTCACCCAAGTGTGGAAGCAAGGTGCTCAAGGCCTAGGACGGTGACCTCCTGCAGTTCATCCGAAAGTGAGGGGGACACAAGTGAAGATCGACCAAGTGAGTCCGAATCTGATAGAAACAAAAATAAAAAACTTGGTAAGAAGAAAACGAGACATAAGCGCCAACGCTATCGAGCTAATGTACGCACTGCAATAAACAAGGAGAGATCCACCGCAGAATGGCTTAGTTATGTAGGAGCTATTGACGCTAATCGGAAGTTAGCGAATAATTGGGGACAATACCTCCAAAGTGTCATGTGGTGTATTCCGCAACCTCATGACGTCGCCCAATTAGAAATCGAAGAGAAGCCGAAACTAAGTCATACTGCAAGAAGGCGGCAAAACCAAGAGTTGGCTCAGCAGCAAAAGGAAGCGGAATTGAAAGAAAAAAGCCTGGCACAACAAGAACCAGTAGACTTACACCCCGCACCCGAGCATTTCAAATCATTTACCACAGGGGAACGTAAAGTAGTCTACACAAAAGCCCAACGAACGCCTACCAATGGGAGTAGCGGTGTCTACGATGGCCCTGCGGTAGTTAAGGAGATAGACTTAGCAGACCCGGGTGAGGAGTCTAAACCAGTTTTTATTGCTCAAGACCTCACCAAGGCGGAAGAAGCTGCACTTACGAAGCTTCTTAAAGAATTCAAGGACATATTTGCCTGGACATATCATGATATGAAGGGTGTTCCACCCTCGGTGGTGCAACACACGATTCCAATGATTAGCACTGCTAAACCAATCCAGCAACGTCCCTACCCAATGAATCCTAAGTATACAAAGATTGTACAAGAGGAAATTGAAAAGCTTGTAAAATGTGGATTCATATACCCTATTGAGCACTCAGAATGGGTTTCTCCGATAGTCATCGTACCAAAGAAGAATGGGAAACTCAGAGTGTGCGTTGATCTCAAAAAGGTTAATGCAGCCACCAGAAGGGATCATTACCCCTTGCCATATTTTGAACATGTGCTTGAAAGAGTGGCAGGCAAAGAGGCATATAGCTTTTTAGATGGGTACTCGGGTTACAATCAGATCACAATTGCAGTCGAGGACCAAGCTAAAACAGCATTTATCACGGAGTTTGGAGTGTTTGCCTTTCGCGTCATGGCTTTTGCCTTTCGCGTCATGGCTTTTAGCTTGACCAATGCACCTGCAACATTCCAACGATTGATAAACACGGCCTTTAAGGAATATCTAAGGGACTTCTGTGAAGCTTTCTTAGATGATCTTTGTGTTCATTCCTCTTGGGATGAGCACTTGACGTGTTTACAAAAAATATTTGAAAGGTGTAGATTATATCGCATCTCCTTGAATCCTTTCAAATGCCAATTCTGGGTTAAACACGGAGTTATCTTAGGGCATATAGTGTCCAAAAATGGGATTTCCACAGACGAGAGTAAAATCAAGGTCATTCTGGAATTGCCACCACCCACATCAACTACAAGGGAGTCCAACGGTTTATGGGCCACGTTGGTTATTATCGAAGATTTATTCTATTCTTCGCCGAGATAGCTCGACCATTGTATAAGCTTCTCATCGAGTTTATTTGGACGGAAGAATGTGATCGTGCCTATGAGCTATTAAAGAAGGCCTTGGCGAGTGCTCCAATCTTGAGAATGCCTAACTGGGATTTACTTTTCCATGTACATATTGATGCATCAAACTTTGCTATTGGGTGTGTGTTAACTCAACCTGGAGAACACAAGCTAGACTACCCCATTAGCTTTGCCAGTCGCCAGTTGAACGATGCTGAGATGAACTACACCACTACGGAGCGAGAAGGGTTGGCAATGATATATGCAGTAAGGAAATTTCGTTATTACCTCCTTGCCACCAAGTTTGTTTTCTATGTGGATCATCAAGCATTGTTGTATCTGGTAAACAAACCATGCTCACACGATAGCTATTGATTCTTCTTGAGTTTGATTTCACTGTTGTTGTGAGACCTGGAAAAAAACATGTTATGGCTCATCATTTGTCTCGCATACCTAATGGTGAGGCTCCTACGGGGGTTGATGATGACTTACCGGACACTTCCCTGTTCATGGTGGAGACAATGCCTGAATGGAGTAAGAAGATTGTTAACTTTTTGGTTAATGGCTTTCCACCCAAGGAGCTTCGTAAAGATCTAGCTCGAAAGCTGATCAAAGAATGCGAACCCTATTGCCTGATAGCCGGGACTCTTTATAAAAGAGGAAAGGATGACGTTCTTAGGCGTTGTGCCCGAGAGGATGAGTATCTATACATTTTGCAAGAGGCACATATGGGCGTAGCCGGTGGTCACTTCTCAGGAGACTTAACTGCGCGAAAGATCTTACAATCAGGGTATTGGTGGCCCACTATGTTCCAAGATGCATCACTCTTTGTGAAGGGTTGCGATGAATGCCAACGATACAAGAAACCCCAACGGAAAGATCAGATGCCCCTACATCCAATCAAAGTAAACCAACCATTTGAAAAGTGGGTTTTAGACTTTGTAGGTCCAATTAGCCCAGCGGCCCGAAACACACAATCTCGCTATATTATTGTGGCCACTGACTATATGACCAAATGGGCTGAAGCGAAAGCGACACGTAAGGCAGATGCGAGGACAACAGCCAAGTTCCTCTTTGAAAATATAATCACACGCTTCGGTTGTCCTTTTGAACTTGTGAGCGACAATGGGACGCATTTTATAAATGACGTGATTAAGGAGCTCACAACAAATTTCATGATATCCCATCATAAATCTACTCCTTATTATCCGCAAGCGAATGGCCAAGCCGAGAGTACAAACAAGACATTAATCTCTGTTTTGACAAAGACAGTTGAAGCTCATCGTACGGATTGGGATCTAAAGCTTACAACAGCTTTATGGGCCTATCGTACTGCGTACAAAGTGGCTATTAATTGCACACCATTCAAAATGGTATATGGTCAAGAAGTAGTCATGCCGTGGGAATTTGTTATTCCTAGTCTTCGTGTTGCTACTCAAGAGGATTGGGATGGTAATCCCTTAGTAGAGCGTCTATATATCCTTGAGCAGCTAAACGAAGAAAGACAATTGGCTGTATACAATGCCCTTGTGGAGAAGGATAGAAGGAAAAAATGGTTTGATCGCCACCTCAAGGACAAGGACATCAAAGTTGGGAATAAAGTCCTGATGTATGGAGTGCGAAACGAAAAGAAGAAGCTCAAATATACTGGTAAGGGTCGTATAGAGTATGTGAAATTACCCCGCAAGGTACCATCAGAGTGGAGACTCTCGACGGAGTCGAAACCATTGGATTCCTTAATGGAAGTAAATTCAGAAGATACTATGACCCGCTAAGCCAAGAGGAGTTATATGCAATCCATTAAAAGAAGGCAGCTAAAGAACAAGCTGAGCTTAAGAAAATACAAGCGAGAGTTGAAGCCAAAGAACGTCAACAGCATGCTAGGCGCCAACGAGAAGCCAACTTGGGAATTACACAAGTATTTTTCGAGGAGGCAGAGGAGGATTCACTGGAATCTGACCCACCTCTAAGATACCCAATTGAGTTACAAAGTCCTTACGGGGAGGTGCTGTATAATGCATTATTGGATACAGGAGCTCAACACAATTTGTTATCATATGGCGTGTGGTGTCAACTTGGAAAACCACCTTTATCCAAGAGTGCTATCCAAGTTCAAGGTATCAACAAGAAGAAACCCCTTTCTCAGGAATTCTGCACACTTCGGTTGCCTATGACAAGGGAACCATAATTCAAAGCTTTTTGGTTATGCCTGCTGGTACCATGGAAGGGACTGTAAACTTAGGGCGCAAATGGATGATGGCCACCAAATGCAATATCGATTGGGCAACCAGACAAGTCACGACGCAAGAACCAACACTAGGTCTGACCGCTCAAAATCCCGTTCCTAAGCCATCGACTCTGGACAAAATGTTGGATAACGAAAAATCACAAAGTCCAGTGGCAAAACCATCTTTGATTGTTTTCCACCCCTCTAACGCTTCAACGCCAAGAGTGGAAACAGGCAAGGTGGTCTCTAAAGCTCCGCTTACTATGCCAAAAAACACATACAAATGGGTCCCAAAGGCTTCGTTAATAGCTACTTCCCCTGCTCAATCTCGTTCAGCCACCAAGAAGCCTCGTAAAAGGAAAGCAGCTACCTACCCGAGAAAGGGCAATGTAACATCGCGATGGATCCCTATAAAATTATTAGTAGCCCAAGGGTACTACGAGGGGAATGACCAGATTTGGGTCCCTAAACATAAGCTGAATCCCTCTACATCACCTATAAAACCTTGCAAACCAATTGTTGCCACCCCAACGACAATTCAAGACCGTGGTAAGGAAAAGGTAACAGAGTGCTCTGCACCACTTCTTCCAGAGCTAGTTTGGATTCCCAAACGATATCGATCAATACCACCTAGCTCAGGAAGGGGGGAGTCACATGAAGCTTCTAGCTCTTCATGCTAAACACACATTGATATAGAAGTTTCTTCATGCTCTACACCTACTCTTGTCAACACCCAACAAGAGACCAATGAGTCTATGTCTCCCTTTGTAAAAGTATCATCGGAAACCATTTCCTCCATTCGTCAATGGGAGCGTACACTACCATCTCTGCAATTGGATGTGGCTGCAAGGGTCATAAAAAGCTATCTGCCCACATCACAACCTATGACCCGCTGGACAAATTGGTTCCAAGAAGCTGCAACATCATTGCAGAAAATATGATCTACCCAAGGAAAGGGGGAGCATGTACTCACGCTCAACATTCTATTGCTTCCTCCCTAACCTTCTCCCCTGACCATGTAATTACCAAATTCAAGGGGATGTATATATATAGCTTCATACACAGAAGAGAAAAGAAAAGAAAAGCAAAAAATAGTAAAAAGAGCAAGAGCACATTAAAAACAGAAATATCCGTATATACAATCAAGAACTAGATTGACCTGTCATAAACCTACTGATGCTATATCTGTGTTTGCAGATATGGCAGATGCACGATCATCATACACTTCATCCACTCCTACCTTTGGTGAGAGGTATCATCTGTACCTTTCTCAGATATTCCACATGTGTTATCCTGTAATTAAAACTGAATGGGATCATATAGATGTACTAGCTCCAGAGAGGAAAATGTTGAGGAATTAGAATGGCTAATTTGCCTATTGACCATGACTGACCCCTACTCCGTAGTAGAGGACATATCCCCGATAGCCCAATGCTTTCCTTTTCCACAAGATGACTATCCTCGCATGGTTACATTCTTGATGAGTTTATGTGGATGGGAAAATGAAAAGGAAATATCTGACAATGATGAATGGACGGATGAAACTCATGGCACTACTGAGGTTGACTTTATTTGTTTGGATGATGCAGATAGAGGCTTAGCCTTAGGGCTAGAGCCAGGACTCTACAACATCCTCTTACCGTATCCTCAGTAGTAGTGTGGTGACTGGTAGGTAGGTTAGTGTTTTCTAGTTTTTTCTAGTTTAGATTCCTTAAACAAGTCTTGAAATTTTCACACTGATGTGCCTCTCGAGGTATAGTGCTTGTTAGTTGATTGTACAGGTTGAAAAGTTTGAGGTGGGTTCGCTTTCAAGTCCTGAGATAGCCGCAACGCTCATACATAAATATCTCATCAAATTGCGGGCATTTCTCTCATCGAATCAAGGAGATCTCCAAAATACAGGTGTAATTCTTCCATACCCACTCTCTTTCGTTTTTACTATTCAATTGAATGCATGAACTATAATGCATAACCTTATGGAAATTGTCAATGTACTACTTAGTTTTTGAAGTTGCCTGACGTGCTAGTGAATCATTAATGAGTTTAACCTTATTGGATATATTCTTGAAAATGCATGCAGTCTTTAGTTAACCTTGGAATACGATTGTCTTAGATCCAAGATCAAACCATCTTAATGTTTGACACTTGGCTGTGTGTGTGTTGACCTCTAGGACATAGCTTTTATCCCTTGTCGAAAGGATGTAAGAACACATTTTAGTTCAGGAGCGAAGATCAAAAGAAATTTAATTTTTTTTTTAAAAAAAAAAGCCTACAATAAATGGCAATGCAAGTCTATGATGTGCTTTAATGTTGGCCTATCGCCTTATTGATGCTTGGTAGGCGAGGAGTATTCTACTCTAGACCGATGCCTTGGTTGGTAGGGGGTAGCCTTGCCTAAAGTGAGCTAATAGATTCTTGGATAATGCCTTGTGTTAAACATGGTACCAGGATCGATGTTAGTTTTGCCTTAGGAAGGTCGCCATTGTGTGTAAAAATTATCACGTGCATAAAATAAAAAAAAATAAAGGCAAAAGGCTCCTGTAACTCTGATGTTTCTTGTGTCCTTAGGCTCGTGGTATTAACTTGTTCTTAGAGTAGACACAGTGTGGTCATCTGTTTATTTATTAAGCTTAGTTATTTTCCTTGACTTAGGCCAGTTATAAACCTTGATTAACCTTTGACACCTTGCTAACTCTTGATTTACTTTCAATAATTTTAAACTCCTGTTAATTTGCTACACTAGCTCACTCATGTGACTCTTAAACTAAGTTCTCATAGCAACATCCATTGTGGTCTAACATGCTTGAATTTATACACTTTATATCTTTTGAATTCCAGCATACCTTCACTCTACTTCCCTGTTTTGCAGACGGTCTACCACAACAACCCTCTCGAGCTTACCATACCATAGCTTCCGAGGACGGAATCTACATCAGGAAGGGGGGCATGTTAACCTATGAGACGGACATTGAGACGTACTATGTTTTACGTCATTAATTTAAATATTCTGAGTCATGGGCCGGGCTTATCGGCACCATATGTTAAGGATGAAGGGATTGGGTGATCGCCGATGAGAGGCGCACCTTGAATATCAGTAGGATAAGGGTTAGGATCGGCCGGCCATGTATGGGCGCCCAAGTGTGAACGGCCAAGTCACCTATAAGAGTCAAATGTAACCCTAAAATCCTCATTCTCATGTGTTGTGAATAGAAGAGTGCTCTTGCCTTATCCTCTTGGTTTCCTTCTCCTGCGTGTGTGTGTGTGTGAGAGAGAGAGAGAGAGAGAGAGAGTGAGAGAGCGATCGAGCACTGTGTAGCAGCACGGCGGCGGCGAGGCGGTAGAGCGGCGATGGCAGCTCCTCCTTCACGGCTGCGACGCGGGAATCCTTCACGGCGGCGGTTGAGCGGTGAGTGACACACCTTTTGCATTCTGTTTGAGCTTCCTTCCCTGGTTGTATGCTTGCAGCCATTCGTGGCTCGCATACGGTGCTCGGCAAGTCCCCAGCTACGACTTGTGCGACAAAAGCGCACAATGATTGGAGTGATGAAATACCTCGATACCTTACCTATGGTTTTCCACAAGGTTGAGATAAGATGCAATAGCTTAATCAGGCTAGCAGCACCATATCAAACTGATAGCAGGGTAACTATATAAGCTAGGTAAAGATGATACTTTATAGAGGTGTGTCCGTGAGGATAAACTCATACATGTGTTAGAGTGTTAAAGGATGCATGCTCCATGATTGCAGAAGGAGAATGGGGAAGTGATAGCACGAAAGATTCTCAAAGGAGGACTATGGTTAGCCAACATTGTTTGGCAACGTGATAAAATTTGCCAAAAGGTTTTGATAAGTGTCAACAATTTACTATACCAAAAGGAGGAATATGGTTAGCCAACATTGTTTGGCAACGCGATAAAATTTGCCAAAAGGTTTGATAAGTGTCAACGCGATAAAATTTGCCAAAAGGTTTTGATAAGTGTCAACAATTTACTATACCACAATAGGGGAGAAGATGCCCCCCACTTTGGTAATGGTCCAAAACCCCTTTGAGAAATGGAGAATTGACTTTGTAGGACTCATTAGTCCTACTACACATAAAACCTAGCCCATAATAGCGATAGACTATTTCACCAAGTGGACGAAAACTAGGGATACCAGGAAGGTTGATACTTATACCACTGCTAAAATCCCATACGAGCAAGTTAATTCTAGGTTTGGATGGCTATTAAAGATAGTTAGTAACCAAGGATCACATTTTGTCAATGAGGTGATTGATTGCCTCATGAAAGGCATCAAGATAGTTCAAGAAATTTGTCACCTTACTATTCACAAGCCAATGACTAGGTAGAAAGCATGAACAAAAATTTATGTGGCATTTTAATAAAGATCATTCAGTCCAATAGAATACAATGGGAACATAAGCTTCTTACAGTTGCGGTATGGGGTTACCAACATCATACAAAGTGGGAATTGGGTATATCGCATTTCAGTTATAGCCTATAGGGTTGATGACATCATGTCCATGTAATACATAGTTCCCAATTTGAGAATTGTAGTTAGAAAGAGGTTGACTAAAACTACTATGGCTGGGAGACTAATTGACCTAGAGAAACTAGAAGAAACCACCCTATTAGCCATGCATGGGTTACTGATAGAAAAGCTCTCCCAAAAAAATGGTTTGACCAAAATGTGAAAGGCAAGGGGATTAAAAGAGGACAACTTAGTGCTGTTGTATGGAATGGTGAGCAACAAACAAAAAAAAAGATGATACTCCAAGGCATGGGACCATTCAGGATAACCAAAATTACTCCACAAGGGTTAATCCAATTTGAGACCCTTATGGCATTGAGACCAATGGATATATCAATGGGAATACGCTGAAAAACTCTTATGAACCCCTAACCCAAGATATTCTTGCTTGAATCCATAAGAAGAAAGATGAGAAAAAAGAGCAAGACAAGGTGAAAAGACTCACCCAAGAAGAGGCTACAACAATCAACTGAGCTAAAACAATAGATGGGAAAGACACTATCAACCAATATGGCTACACTATCATCTCGAGAAGATGAACACCTGGATGTCAAGTATCTATGGTCAAAAACAACAACATGAGTATAACTTTAATACAAAGCAAGTCACAACTTCTTGTCCTAATGAAACATTGGAAGGTCTAGGTAAACCAGACTTGGAACCAACAAATGTAAGTGCTCGTAGTTTCCATGCTTGTATGGTAAAAGTTAAAGGCTATTTAAACGTTCAAATCCTTATCAACAATTACCCTATGGCTGAAAAGATATTTTTTATACATGTAGGTGTTACGAAAGACACAGGAGTAACTTACAACATGATGTCCTATGAAACATCGGAAGCTCTTGGCAAACCACACTTGGAACCAACAAATGTAAGTTCTTGTAGTTTCCCTACTGGTATGGTAAAGGTTGAAGGCTATTTAAATGTTTAAATCCTTTTCAACAATAACCCTATGTTTGAAAAGATATATGTTATGCATGCATGTATTTTGAAAGACCAGGTACTACTGGTAAGAGCATGGATTGGTGCAACCAACTGCTTCATAATGGAAGAAACGAATCATTCAATTGCAAACAAAGGTAGGTAGAGTGATGGTATCACTTTGGTCCCCAAGTTTTGAGAAATTCTCATCTTCAAAAATAGCTCAAAGTTGCTCCAAATCATAGAAAGATCAAAGGAGCCATGAGACCTACACTGAGAAAAGCCTGATCATGGCCCCATAATAAATCCTACCACGGAACCAACCACCACCAATTTCGTCTAATGGTTAGAAGAATAGAAATAGGCCATAACGTTGGCCTATTTCAACTCTTACAAGAACTCTACCATTCAAGCAAGCAGTGAAACAAGCAATAATTATCATGGGATTCTTACCTTGCTTTTAGCCCAAGATCTCTTTGACCTCCAAGCTCCATTGGTGGTCACACTAGCTCTAATCTCCCTCTTTTTGTTACCAAGAATTTTGCTACACTTCACTACAAGGACTAACCTCTCTCACTCTCTACACTCTCTCACACAAAGCATAAAGAGACACATGTGCAAGAAGCTACAATCATCTCCTCTCTCTCTCTCTCTCTCTCTCTCTCTCTCTCTCTCTCTCTATAGACATAAGAGCAAAAGGCAAGAAGGTAACTAGATCTCATTTAGCACAAAGGGGGTTTGTATGTCATTGTATTATGAGAAATTGACTTAGATACAATTAGCCTTTATTCACACTTAGGCACCCAAACTTAAATCCTAAACTACTAAGCTTGGTCATTTGCCAACTTTTCTCATAATATTTACAATGTTTATAGTACCTTTTCATGACACTTATTGTGCTACTCCCATTTGTAGTAGAGAGTTTCTTTGTTAAGCCTAAAATGGGATTAACAAGTACATTAGAAGAGTAGGAATGGTGGTAATTTGAACTCTCTCTGCTAGCATCAAGAAAGGAAAGGGGAAGGAGTCTAGTAACCCCTCTTCTTATGGAAAGAAGAAGAAGAAGATGGTGAAATGCATCTACAAGCATATACAAAAAGCATGTAGGCATAGTGGGAGGCAGATGAGAAGAGTGATAATTTGAGTAGTGTTGATTTAGAATTAGAGCTCTTTGTGACAATTGAAGAAATGTGTGCAAAGGTAGAGAATTCTACATTAGCTAATGGTTCATGGATCATGTAGCATCTTGATATATAACTAATTAAATGACTAGTATAGGGGAGTCCATCATGTGCGAAAGATGCCAAATGCCCTCAAAAGGCACAAGTACTATCTTTTGTATCAAGTAATAGTCATACTAAGAAGTTGTTGTTAGATGTACTTTATGTACTAGATAATATCAAGAGGAACCTCCTCTCTATTGTGGCCATAACAGTCATGACTTTAGGGTTCACTTTGATCAGTGAGAGCTAGTGGGTAATCATCTTGAATGCCAGTGGTAATGTCACTAGGAGAGGCAAAAGATATAATAATTTATATGAGTTATGAGCTTTTTTGTACACATGCCAAGTAGGTTATGGCATGAAAGATTCGGTGAGCACTCAAGCTACATGGTCTTGAAAGAGATGTAAAAGTCAAGGAAATTGTGGTGGTAATAGTAGAGCTACGTTGCATCTCATTTTAAAATAGAAAAAAGAGAATAGAAGACAACCTATGGGCAAAAGAGGTTCACTATAGAAGACAACCAAGGAGATTCACTATGATATACACTACATGGGTAAGTGTTGGTTTTGAGACTTCACCAATGCAATGTGGTTCCAGTTGTAGAGATAAAATCCATAGTACTATCTATAATCATCCTTCTATTCTATTATTCAAATCTTTATAGTAACATTTGATATATTTCTTGGTATCTTAATAAATAGGAGGGACATGGTCTAATGGAGAAAGAGAGACTTGGGCTCCTACCAGAGATAGCTACAGATGCCCACACAAGATGCCGTCGGAGGGTGGTGACAATGATAATAAAGATGATAATGATGACAATGAGGAGGAGGATCTTCCATAGGAATGGATTTGGCCTCCTCTAGCTCCATTGCATCGTATATACACTTTTGTGTACATCAATCTTGTTCCACCGGTACTACATGTTATTGATATATGTACTTCCATCATATATACTCCTTTTGTATACACTTTTTGAACATAGAAGGAATATAAATTCATATTATAAAATTGTAACATTAGAAGCTTAATGTGTAATAGCGATTTAAACAATGTGTGCATAGTAAGAAAGTTGTTCATAATTTAACAATATATCTAGTGAGCATAAAAGCAGGTTATTTTTAATTTATTAATGTTAACAAATCATTGCTCCTAAAATGTTAATAACAAAATAAAAGCATTCAAAATTGTTGCACCAATCAAGCATTTGTTTAAATAAAAATTTTGTTTCTTTATTTTGCATCTATGGAAAAAGGAAAGACATATACTTGGATTTTATAAATAATGAAGAATAAATATATCAAGGACAAAGCTATTGAAAGAGCCAAAAAAACAAGAGGACACAGAAGAGACAGAACTATCATAAGGTGAGCTTTAGTTATTCCAGTAAAAGTAGATTTCTATGATACTAGTATTTTGAAATTACTACAATTTATTTTACATTATTTACCCACAAAATTATAACCATGTTAAACTCCAACATCTAGCTAGTTGTACTCTCAAAAAAGAATACAAATATGGCCTCGTTTTGAAACAAGTCTACTTGGAAAGTCTAGCAAATGTGGAGATGAGAAGCTCAAGCTCTCTCTCCCCTGATACGCCTTGCAAGCTGCATGTCTTTGGGCATAATGGTGACACGTTTGGCATGGATAGCACAGAGGTTGGTATCCTCAAAAAGTGAAACTAAGTAAGCTTCCGAAGCTTCTTGAAGAGCAAGCACAGCATGGGATTGAAAGCGTAGATCGGTCTGCATGAAATTAAACGACATTATATTTTTTTATTATAACTAACACACACACACACATACATACACAAACATATATATATGCATGTGTGTGCGCGCACACACACACACACTCACTCATCACTATACATCACTATTGGTGGTATGGTATAATATGCATGTAGGGACTATAGGTGCATGCCTTGTAGTCCTGAGCGATTTCTCTGACTAGTCGTTGGAAGGGTAGCTTCGGAAGCAAAAGCTCAGTACTCTTCTGGTACTTTCGAATCTCACTACACATAACACACACACACACACACACACACACACATGATAGTTTAAGAATCATAAAATAAAAATGATTCAAAAGGTTTCTCGTATGGTTACAAGGTGTAATATGTTGAAGGACATATACCGTAGTGCAACGGTTCCGGGGCGATAGCGATGGGGTTTCTTCACACCACCAGTGGTGGGAGCGGACTTCTTAGCGGCCTGGGAATACACAGCGCGTAAGGAATTATTTGGGGTGCGTTCCCACGGACAGAAGCACTCACGCATGTCTTTTTTACCTTGGTGGCCAGCTGCTTGCGGGGGGCCTTGCCGCCCGTGGACTTGCGAGCAGTCTGCTTGGTACGCGCCATAGCTGCCTCCTCCTCCTCTTCCTGCTTGTTGGTACGTCTAACTGTCGCCGTGCCGCCGCCGCCGCCGCCTTTATATATCCATTGGTCCTTCGTGTCCCCCCAATTCTCAACGCTTCATGTCCCACAATTTTGTATCATACCTTAATAATAACTAGTATTGCACCCGCCCCTGCCCATTGCTACTAAGGTTCCAGAAAAGAACTATTCTCTCTCTACAACCATCTCTCTCTCTTACATGCACATGCACATGACCCTCTCCCTCTCTCCGTCACTTACACACTCTCTCTCTTACACACACACATGCACATGCACATGACCCTCTCCCTCTCTCTGTCACGTACACACTCTCAAATGTTGAAACTCTCACACACACACACACACACACACATGTACACAATAGATCAAGCCGAGTGGTTGAACTTTTTCACTGATCAACCATCTTTATAGCAAACAGAGCTGGATCCCCAACTAATTAAGATAAGCTTTCGACATGTAGTTTTGGATACAATGTTAACATAAGATACTCTATCCAAAATCAAATCTGATACCTCGTGTCTTGCAAGATTCACATGAATGACAGGAATTGCTTCGTCACATATACTAGAGCTTCCTTTTGCTGAATAGATAGTTCCTCTAGTTTTGATTGGCTAACCTATTATTCCAGAGGTTTAGATTGAACCCCCCGTTCCTCTATCGGACTTGAACCAATTGCTCTTTGAAATTTGGCACTAGCATCGAATCGACTCCATAGAAATATTGATTTGCTATTTCTTTAGATCCTCCCGTAGGCCATATGGCAAAGCATTCTCTACATTGTTCTCGTGTTGAGATTTTGCTTTCTTCAATGCTTCTACAATGTGCTCTCATCCTGAAATTTTGCTTCTTCAGTGCTTCTACAATGTGCTCTCATCCTGAAATTTTGCTTTTTCTAGTGCCTCCAACACTTCTGCCCTAGACAAAATGGATATCCAATCCTTGACTCATTTTCTTTGAGCATAGGCCTTCTTAGCACCCTGAGTTATCTACTTTCTGGTGTGTTTGAACAGAATAACCGACTCATGCTCTTTCTTTTTTGGGATTTCGCAAGCTTGTTGCTTCTCCACCTACGTAGATACTTGAATCCAAACTTTATGTTGATCTTTCCATGTGACTTCCTTCCATTTACCCTTCTTATCCAAGCTCAGTTCCACCGACTCCGAAGGCTAGGACCTGGCGTCCCAGACTCTTTCTTCTTTATGATTTTGGGAGCTTGGTGCTTCTCTACCCACTTTGTGCTTTGTAGACTTCACCAACACTCTCTCAGCACTTATTGTGGACCCACCAATTGCTCTAGAGTCATAACAGCCAAATAGCACTAGCCATCATTCTCTTCAGTTGTTTGCTTAATCCCTTGATGAAATAGGAATTCAAAACTTCATCCTCGGTTGGCCGATTGGTTGCATCCAACTCGTTGAAGAAGAAGCTTCCGAAACTTTGCTGCATAATCTTCCACCATCCTCCCTTTTTGATCCATCTAACTTATCCACATCACAAGAACATATGTTTTATCTTCCCTGAACCTTTGAAGAAATGCATCCTAGATTGCATCATAGGTCAAAAATGAGCATACTCATATTGAGCAATCCAGAGTGTAACACTTTTTTTGTAAAGTCGGCACAAATGTTGCCTTCTACATTTTCAACAACAATTCTCCAACAAACTACTTCAAGAGGTTCCATAGCTTTATAACATCTCTACATGACATGCAAAACTTTTATTCTATTAGGTGCCCAATTTTAAGGAATTCCTTTGAGTGTTATCTAAAATTATTTCCTCTATAAGTTAAGCTTTTTATTAAGCATCTCTCTCTCTCTCTCTCTCTCTCTGTCTCTCTCTCTCTCTCTCTCTCTCTCTCTCTCTCTCTCTCTCTCTCTCTCTCTCTCTCTCTCTCTCTCTCTCAAATGATGATTTGTTAGCATGTATATTTCTTAAATCACATTACATTTTAGAACACATTTTGATTAGAATTTGAGCATGAATAAATCATACAAAGCAAAATCCACCATGACATACTGTTAAGCCATATCATGAAAATAATATAAAATTTTAGATTATCTTTCCCACACTCTCTAATCTTTCTTGTCGTCCTCGTCCCAATTCTTGGTCTCGATATCTACATTTCCCTTCTCGTCCTCATCTGTATCCTCCTCTCCTCTTTGTCCTCCTTATCCATGTCCTCTTATTCCTTGGTTTTAATTTATCCTCTGACAAAGCGTACACCTCTTGTTGGTTAGAAGTATACTTTTGCTACTTAGATGATGACAAAGTGTACACCTCTTGTTGGTTAGAAGTATACTTTTGCTACTTAGATGATGACAAAGCGTACACCTCTTGTTGGTTAGAAGTATACTTTTGCTACTTAGATGATGACAAAGAGACAGAAGTGGGGCATTCTATATTACTATATCGGTACTACCACTGTATGTGTTATAGAAAAAGTGAAAACCTCCATCTCAAATTAAAGAAAACATTATCAAATAAAAATTTTAGAATTTGTAAAAGTTTACAGGTTAT